>NC_136495.1:2252500-2257500 GCF_053919585.1 Euprymna scolopes
AAGCGCTGCCTTAAGGAGAAGTGCTTTCCGGCCCCCTGGAAAACCTCATCAGTTTGCCCTGTATTTAAGAATTCAGGTGATAAGTCATCTCCCTCTCAGTACAGACCAATAAGTCTCCTGTGTGTTATGAGTAAGTTGCTAGAATCCATATGAAATAGAGAAATAGTCAACCACCTCAGCAGACACAACCTTCTTAGTGACACACAATATGGTTTCCGCTCTGCAAAATCTACCGCAGATGTGCTGACGGTTATATCCCACAGGATTAGTGAATCTCTTGACAAAGGCTTCCTTTCTAGGGCAATTGCTCTTGAGATATCAAAGGCCTTCGACAAGGTATGGCATAAGGGTCTACTTCACAAGATTTCCAGCTACGGTATAACTGGAAATGTTTTCTCAATCATTAAATCATTTCTCTCCGATAGGTTCATAAGAGTAGTGGTAGATGGACAAAAATCGGAGGCCTGCAATATAAATGCTGGAGTCCCTCAGGGGTAAATCCTGGGCCCAACTTTCTTCCTGATCTACATCAATGACCTCCCTAAACACATACTTAAATCATTCGTTGACATCTATGCTGATGACACGACCATCTAGGGCAACACATCAAAGGCTGTAAATGACAAAGTTCTCTCGGATTCTCTCTCCTCTGATCTCGAGCGCGTGGTTCAGTGGGGGAAGATGTGGCTGGTTACCCTTAATGCATCCAAAACCAAACTCCTATCCTTACATCATCAACGCTTATCCCCAGCTGGCATCAATTGTGATGGATGGCTCTCGTCTGGGTGAGGTTCCGTGTTTTGACAAGCTTCTGGGTTTGACCTTTACTCCTGATCTGAAATGGAACACGTACATCAAGTCTGTTGCCAAGGTCGCTGGAAAGATGGTGGGATCGTTTTACCGCTCCAGAAGATATCTCACTACGGATGCAATTCTCTATCTATATAAAAGCCAAGTACGTCCAAGGATGGAATACTTTTGCCATATCTGGGCAGGAGCTGCCAAAAACAGCCTATCATGCCTTGACATAGTACAAAATAGACTCCATGGCTTAGTGGGGATGTACTTTTCTCTACCCTGCAACCTCTCTCCCACAGAAGAGACGTTGCGAGCCTATCCTTGTTTTATCGTTATTTTCATAGCAGGTGCTCGTCTGAACTCCAATCTCTGGTCCCCCTCGCCAATCTTTCACAAAAACACCCGTCTAGCTGAATCCACTGTGAAAAATTTCCCCCACTCTATATCTGTGCTTAAATCAAAACGCGGATTCCATGAACAAAGCTTCTTTCTTAGAACTGCACGCCTGTGGAACTCTGTTCCGTCTGCCTGCTTCCCTTTGGACTATAACCTGGATGTCTTTAAGTCCAGTGTTAACAAATTCCTAATGAACCGCCCCCTTAAGTAAACACTTAAACAAATACTCACACTAACGTAATGTACTTGCAATAACCCTTATCCCTGAGTGGCTTCCGGGCCTTGATAAGTGGTGATCACTGTGTAAAAAAAAAGTTTAGAAAATAAAGAATAAAGGCACGTAGAGATTTTATCACTTTATCAAGTCAATAAGGTTTACAGAAAGAGGAATAAGAGAGAAACCTCGGTAGGCTTTGGCATTTCAAACTAAATGCTTTGCGTCAGAAGAGGATAAAAAGCTCGCATTATATACACGTAAATATAAAAAGACAACATCGACTTTGAAAATATTCAGATGAGAAATGGAAAAAATTTTGACATTAGAGTTGGAAAATTTTCTTAATAAAGGAGTTGATGTTCTAGGAATAAGATTGGTTTGATTTGGTTTTGTTGTACAGCATATCAACTCTTTTTGGATTATTTACTGCCGAATCCAGTTCTTTTGGAAATCGTATGCATGTTGCACCCAGTTATTTTGTAGGTTTTTATTCTTCAATTTTTTTGTATCTTCAATCGCTAGTTTGTAGCGTTTGGTTTGGTTGTTTTATCGTGGATTTTATCGTTTTTTTGTTCCCTGCCCTGCAGAACATGAATGAGTATTGCAATGGGAGATGGAAAAAGGTTACAGTTTTATGTTTGGTTCATTTTAAGTTAGGAAATCAATCAGAAAGTGGAAAGATAGAAAGAAAAAGGGGAAATGAAAAGAAGGAAAAGGGAGGAAGGTGTGTTTTTGTTTTTGGTTTTGCAGAACATAATTATGTTTTGCAAAAGGAACTAGAAAAACAAAAAAAAAACATCAATGTTAGGTGCATTTCGTCTCAGGAAGCCAATATCTTTAGACAGCCTGATCTGGTAGCACTAGTAAGAATAAGAGAGAAGGGACAAAATCAATAAATTTTAAATATATATATATATATATATATATATATATATAAATGGAATAATAAGAGTTCTTTAATTATATGAAAATATTTTAAAATTCTTTGAAAACCTCAAAAGCTTTTAAAAAAATTTTAAAAAATATTTACAACGAAGTTCTGATAACAAAATTAAATGATAAAATGTGAATGAAGCAGGACAAGTTAATTACAAAAAAGAAGAGTAAGAAAAGAAAAAAATGAAAACATAAGAAAGTTAAAATCTAAATCAACTCAAATCATGGGAAGATAATCAATTTACTTCAGAATAAAATTAAACGAAAGTTAATATCCACTGCATTTGCATGCAGAATAATCCAGGAGAAAGTTTTCAATGTTTGTTATAAGTCTGAAAAGGCATCGCTGAATGAGTAATTTGCAAAAGTAATCCAAATGCAGGTTCTGGAATAGTTCTCACGGAATAAACGTATATAAGTACTCCCTGTGCGTAAAATGCATAAAAATAATACATGAAAATCCCTACGGGCCCCCTTTCAGTGACAAATCCATCAGGGGTTAACCGTTGGTATAACACTGAAATACAAAAACGAATTAAATTATCACGAAAAAGCAATTACTTGGGGATAAACGAAAACAAAACGAATGAGGATTCTTACATAATAATATATATAGAATTATATAAAATGTATGCGCAAATAAGATAAATGGAGCACGGGAAAGATTCAAATATATCCCCGAGCAAGTTCAATGATTTAATAAAGAGAGAGGGCTTACGTGAAAAAATCGAAACTGACTCCAAAATCTGTAAATGATTTGGAGAGTCAACCCGATGTTATATTCTAAAACAATTCATTTTATATTCATTAGCACAAACTAGATTTTAGATTAGCTGTTGGCCAATTGTAGATTCCAAAGTGGAAGAGAGCGACGTGGCTTTCCCGGTCTTATTTCTGTTGGGATATGGTGGTTAATGCGTGTATGCAAATTTAAGAACGTTCAACCTACATAGCCAGCACCAAACTGGCAATTGAATTCATAATTAACATTGCTTTGTGTAATGTAGGGCAAACTGTCCTTCGTGACCAGGAGAATGCAGATTTTACATCCAAAACCAAAGGAATACAACAGACAGGAAACAATTCGATGCAAACTTATCTGATCAGCAATTCCAGTCCAAGAAAATTTTAAATAAACAGGACACTTAAAGAGACCCAGGACTAGAGGAGAATTATATTTTTCTACTTGATTATTAATAATATAATTAATCAAATTCTCCGGGTAATCATGGATGCTTTGATGAACGTAGAAAGAATTCTTTTCTTACTACAGTTTACCGTAAATCAACCATAACTGGTATTTATATGGATTGGCGCTCATTTGTGCCTTCCACAAGTAAAATCGGCTTTATCAGAGATTAGTGCATAGAGCCCTTATAATTTGTTCCTCAAATAAACTTGAACACAAATTGAATACTTTCAAAGACATTATCATACGTAATTGTTACCCAAAGAATCTTGTTTTGTCTTGACCTTTTGTAACACCATCGTGTTCGAAATGAATATTTTTTAAGCACAATTGCATAATGATGCTTTTTTTTTTGTTAATTATAAACTTAAATTCAAACCATTATCACAGCACAAGCAGGCAGGCCAGGTATATAAAATTAACAGTAGGTTCAGGGGTGCATCCGAAATGAATGTTTATGCTTACAGCACAATTGAACCATGATACTTGACTTTTGGATTTTAAACTTTAATTCAAGTTGTTATATATAGCAATAATTCTATAAAATCAACAGTAGATTCTTTACAGTGCAATGTAGTCTATATATCAACTTTGACTGACGATAGTCAGTGAAATTTAAACGTTCGCTAAGAACCGAGGATATCCTGTTTTGTCTTGACTTTTGTAGCACCATAACAATCAGGTCTAAAATATCGTTATATCATAAACGAAATGCCTGAATTTAACTAAGACAGATGACGAGGACTATGTAACATTGCATCAATGGTTAACAAATATTACGACGTTTTTAAACCCGCTGAACTAAGTGCTGAGGATTTCAAGTGTTCGCTATACATGCAATGATTCGTATCGGCAAGAGACGCAGGATGTTTACTAAACAAAAAAGCGAACCAAACCTGATACAACAATAGACTGCCAACAAAGTCATTAGTATGAAAAAGTATTTCGAGAACTTTGAAGCATCCGGCGTCGCGTACGTAAGAAAAATACATAAAACCTCAAAACCCTATTCTCCAGAGCAAATAAAAAAGCAAGATCATTATTTCCCTTCAAACAGTAAAGACAATTCACTGAAAACCAAAATAAGTTACCACCCAGTACATGTTATCGAAGCGTTGTCGTGGATTTGATTAAAGACCGTTCGTACAACACAAACGAATTCACACACATCATCATCATCATCATCATCATCATCATCATCATCATCATCAGAGACACCTATGCAGCCAAAGTGCCATTTATATGTAAATAGAAGTATATATCCCTACGTATATATATAAACGGCAATTTAGGTGTGTCGTTCCGTCTCTATAGACTTCAAAAGCGCTGGGCTGATTTTTATGAATGAATGTACTTAGTGCGTCTTTGAGTGTTATTAGATCGGCTTTCTATCGGAATACCTCAGATAATTATGGAAAATTGTATGCTCCAAAAGAAAGGGAAAATTCCATTAAAGAATAAACA
>NC_136495.1:2260000-2330000 GCF_053919585.1 Euprymna scolopes
GAAATCTTTGTGCAGAACCGACCACACTTTCGGGTACAACTGCTAATCCCAGTGGTGCAAAGACTGCCACAAGGCAGAGCAAGCCATGGACCTAAAGTTTTGCATCACAGTTTTCCTTCTCCGAGATGTATGTCATAACACAGACGGAGAGTGGCTCTTTCCCAGTGGAATAAACGCGCCCCCAGATACGAACCTGGAAATTCCTACGGCCTAGTGCGGTACATACAGCGTTTTCAAATGGTCACCCATGTAGTATTAAGCAGACTCATGTTGCTTAACCTCGGTTATCTGGTGAGAACCAGTGTGTCAACGTGACTATGCCATAATAATAGATATCTATTTATCTATCTATCTATCTATATATATATATATATATATATATATACAATATATATATATATATATATATATATATATATATATATATATATATACAGGCGGCAAAAAGGAAGTCCGCACTTGTAATTTTTTCAAAAACTGAAAATTTAAGCTAAATTTAATGTAACTGTTTAAACAACCTAAACCTCATTTGATTCGCCTTTTATTCCTCTATAATTCTATCTGTTCATATTTGACTTTTTATTGAAATATTCTAGTGTTTATGTCAATTATAAAAAAAAATGACTTTAAATTTAGGAGGCAAAAAGAAAGTCCGCAGCAACAGATTCGCTTAAACCAGCTTCAATTATCGCACCTAAATCAGTTTAAAATATCCGCCAACAGGCAATAAAGTATATCTAATCGTAATTGTTGTTGTTCCAGGTTATACAACGTAACATTTTGTCCATATGCCACGACTTTCTTTTAGTGATCGTCAGGAGTTCATTAATCTCCACCTTTCTGGTTTATCCAATCGAGAAATTGGGCGCAGATTGAAATGTGATGAGAAAACGGTACGAAAGACTGTACAAAAACACCAAAACACCGACAGTGTTCGTGATGTCCCTAAATCTGGTCGTACTATAGTTACTTCTAACAGGGAAGACAATGTTATCAAGATCCGCAGCCTAAGAAACAGATTTGAAACAGCCCCAAATCCAAAAGCAATGCAATCTTGTAAAAATGTGCTCTCTTTCTACTGTCAAGAACAGATGAAAGGAATTTAATTTGCGAGGATATGTTATAAGACGCAAGTCACTGGTTTCTGTAAAGAACAGAAAGCGTCGTCTCGTCTTCGTCAGATGCAATGAAAATCATGATTCTTCATATTGGTCAAAAGTGTTTTTTAGTGACGAAAGCAAGTTCAATAGCCTAGGAAGTGATGGTAGGCAGTCCGTCGGAGGAAAGACGAAGAATTTAATCCTAGGTGCGCATTTTCAAGCTGCCAGGTGCTGGAGGTTCAATTTTGGTGTGGGACATTATTAGTATCTATAGTTCGCTTGCAAGATCGAATTCGACCAAGTACATTTATATGTTAACTGAGCATTTTCTACCCTACTTTGGTCGGAATTTGGATGATAATCATATCTTCATGCAGAATAATGCTACCATTGACACAACTGGCAATGTCAAGAGGTTCCTAGAAGAGCATGATATTCCGTGTTTGGATTGGCTTGCACAATCTCCAGACTTCAAGCCTATCTAAAAAAAAAAAAAAAAGAAAAAAGTATGACATTACACCAAGCAACAGCTATACAATGATAAAATTTCAAATTTGGAAGATCTTTGGACAAAAATTAAAGAAAAGTGGGATGCCCTTTCCCCGGAGTATTCCTGCAGTCTAATTCAAAGAATTCGCAAAGGATTACAGGCTGTAAAATTGCAGAATATTAACTAGTTTTTGTGTTCCTGTTATATTTGTGTTACATTAATGTCCTAAAGTTACATTTAAATAACAATTTTCCATTGTGCGGACTTTCTTTTTGCCTCCTCAATTTGAAATTATTTTTTAATTGACGTGAACACTAGAATATTTCAATTAAAAGTCAAATATGACCAGGCAGAATTATAGAAAAATAAAAGGCCAATTAAATGAGGTATAGTTTGTTTTAACAATTACATTAAATTTAGCTTAAGTTTGCAGTTTTTGAAAAAATTACAAGTGCGGGCTTTCTTTTTTGTCGCCTGTATATATATATATATATATATATATATATATATATATATATATATATGAGGTTGACATTAATCATCATCATCATCATAATTAATAGTAGTGGTAGTAGTAAACAGTACTACTTATTATTAAGTAGCGTAAGCTAAAAAGCGGTGAGAAATTATAGGATGACTAAGTTTAAGCCTTAAGGTAAAAAATAAATAGCGGAATACGAAAACTTTAATATTTTCGAAAAATTAGAAAAACGGAAGTCTACTTATAATTCTTGTGTAGAGTTTCAAAGGCAGGTACGATGTTTTGACTGAATATTTATGAATTCAACATAGTTGGAAGTAATATTTTGTTGCTATGAAATGAACTTAGTGTATTACTGGCACGAATTTACTATTTATGTGCGACAAATTAAGGCACGAAAGGGCACGGCAACTGGCTCCTGATGATTCTCTTTTCATGCAATTAAGTCACGCCATTCGAGCAACCTGTAACTGTAGATAACCCGGTACGACCATTGGTTGTTGCTCATTCTGTATCCATGCAATCTCAGCACGTAAACATTGAATTTGATAAAGTCACAATATTCAGCCATAAAAATTATAGGTACTCCTGCAGTATTTTACCCACCGATTTCACGATCTTAGCCGAGCGTTGATCGACATCCGTCGGAAAACGCTGGAACATGGCGAGCGGTACGATACTCTATCAGCCAATCAGGGCGCTTCAAACGAACGCGCAGCAGACGAATAATTTTCATTGGAATTACACAGCGTTTCATTTCAGTTATTTTATTGTTCAAAGTAAAAATACACAGCCTTTCATTTCAGCTATTTAATTTAGCGATAAAAAAAAAATTTTTTTAAAAACCGGGAGCTGTTGGAAACATATTTATGCGAATTTATGTGGAGACAAAAATTTGGACACAACCCTTTTTGTCTCCATAATAAATCAAATCGCGGAAGGCTACCCGGTTTGGGAAGGAGCTTCTTTCCACATCCTCTGAAAACCCTTTGCTCCCTACTTTGCCTCTCTACAGTCAGTAGAAAATCTTCCAGTCGGAACTAAAGATAAACAGTAATTGTTGTCCCCCCACCTACAAACATTACTGAAGAAAAAAAAAAACATTGTTGTTACTGTTTAATAACGTTTTGTTAAAAAAAAAAAAAAAAAAACATTGAAGTGTTTATTATTACTGTTGCTTACCCCCCCCCCTCAAAAAAAAAGCTATCGGAAAACAAAATGAACCAAAAAAAAAAAAAATATTCAACAAAATAAATTTATTTTACTTTAAAAAAACTTACGGTAAGTGTTTGTGATTTATTTTATCCAAATTTTTTGTATTAATTTTATCCATTTTGTCGTGTGTGTGTGTAATATCTTTTCCTTGTAATGTTGTTGCTATTCACATACTTTTAGCGTTCTTGCACCGTAGCTCCGAATTCTCGGCTTTCGTCGGCGTTAACGCCGAAAGCGTTCGTCAACGCTCGGCTAAGATCGTGAAATCGGTGGGTAAAATACTGCAGGAGTACCAAATTATATGAAATCGAAAATTTATTTTTGGCAAAACATTAAAAGATATTTGCTAAAATTAGTTTTAGCTCTTCATCAGATAAAGAAAGGATGGAAATAAATTGACGAACAGACATATAAAATTGGTATATTATATATAGAGAGATTTTCACTAAATGATGCAATGACAAGAGAGCGAGTGACTAACCCTTCTTATAATCAGTGTAGATAGCGTGGCCGTTAACAAGGCTTAACAAACAATGCATTATATTCCATTAAATGATCAATGGACTGATTTGCTATCTCTCGTATCTCGTTGGTTTGTCGATAAGACTTTAGCGTTTGTTTTGTTTTTATATCCTAGCTTAGGGAAATCCGGAGGCGAATATTGAATTGTATGGTTGCCCTACGACAGAGGCTCGTGGTGTTTTTTTCTTCCTTTCTCTATTCGTATTTTTATTTCGTTCGTCTTCATAGACTTCTTTTGCTTCTGTTTTCCTTCTTATTTTTATTCCATTCTAACCAACAAAATCTAATGCACTTTTTTTTTCTATTTTCATTACGTTTTTATGAGGCTTATTCAGTTGTCGATGGCTTTTTAAGCAGAATCGATATTACACTGTCCACTGTGCTCCATTTGCTGAGGCCCTACTTATATGATTATTATTATTATTAGTAGTAGTAGTAGTAGCAGTATTTGCTAAGACCTTAGTTATATTATTATTAGTAGTATTATCAGTAGTAGTAGTAGTAGAATTCTTACTGTATCTTGTTTTGTTTTTGTGGAACTAGTTAGGTCTTTATAGTGAAAGCGTTATGTATTTTAAATTAGCATTTTTATGTTGGACATATCGATCTACTCCGAGCAAAATAGACTTTGAGAGTCGTTCACTGGGAAACTGGGCAAGTCTGTGCGCGTAAAAAAAGGAAAATCTATCAACAATTAGCCGTGTGCACAAAAACGTATTGGCTCTTAACAGTCACATGTATTTTGATAAAATGTTTAAACGCATTACTACAGAAAATGCTGGAAATAAGGGAGTAGTTCGTATAAAGTTGTTTGATTAAGATATGGCCCGAGTTGTATCAAGGTTTATGGTTTTCACGTGTTCTGTCCGAAATATTTCATGCCTGGATTTTTGATTTGTTTTCATTAAAGTTACAGACAACATAAATGAAATGGAGAATTGTACAAACTTTATTCTTATTAACACTTCAGATTGTGAGCAATTTCGCTTAAATTTGATTGATTTCGGAGAGTATTACGACGAACCATACCGAACTCTTTCCATAGTGATTGACAGCGTGATAATGTTTCCTGTAGCTTTAGGCAATTTCTTCTTAATCCTCAGTATACTACGCTATCATCATCTTCGCACTACACATTATTATCTGGTTCTCAACTTAGCCATCAGCGACACATTTGTAGGCGTCGTCCTACTCCCATACGACATTTACACATTACTCCTACCACATACCAGTCAGCAAAAAATCACCTGCCTCTTACGATTTGCTTTCCACATGGTGAGCTGGTCCTCCTCAGTCTCTGGACTTTTCTTAATTTCTGCTGAGAGATACATCGCCATCAAGCACCCGTTCCGATACCCGGTGATTGTCACAGGAAGGCGTACCTTTGCTACAGTTCTTTTCATCTGGATTTTTAATATTATCGTGTCAGTCACACCGTTATTGGGCGCGAATACCTGGGAGCCCAGGGTGGTGTGTGTTCCTTCCAAAATCTGGGACATGATCTACGGCAGCTTTACGGCATTTTCCTTGCTCCCTGTGATCTTAGTGACGTTTTTCATGTTCGCTTCGGTGATAAAAACGTCATGGGGTCACATCGACGCTGTTAATAAACAGATGAATGTCGTCAGTGCCGTTACGATGCCGGAAAACCAAAGATATCCAAATAGCGACGATTTACGAAATCTTCACAAAGCAAAAATGATGGCCTTGATATTCGGGATTTTTCTCCTATGTTGGCTGCCGTTCTGTGGCGTCCTCATAGCACAGCGTATACTCTCTGGACATCAGCAGCTCGCTAAAGCAAAAGTATACCTCTTGTCATTACTAAAGATAAACTCTCTGTTGAACTTTCTGGTGTATTTAATAAAAAGTGATACACTTCGAAAAGCCATAATGAGGCTTGTTTTATGTAAGGTAAGTCGTGGAAGACATTCTCGGAAATAAATAAGTGAAATTGTTGAACTATAATTTTATTTTGCTCTCGATTGGTAATTAATATTTCTTTCAATATTTCTCCATTTATTCTGTAGATCATTTGTATGTTTATCGCTTTATTGAAATTAAATCAGATTTAACAAATAATACGTAATACTAATAAAAATATTTTTTCAAGTCTTAAAAGAATTATTTCTATGTGATTTTACTATTCCTTTCATTATTTACTATTGTGTTGGCGGTTGAATATTTCTACTAATATATTTCAAAACTGAAGAAATAACGTACATTTCACGGACAGAATATATTGGTTTAAGTTTGAAATCAATAAAAAAATTTATTGTATATTAAAATTTTATGTGACAGTTTATGTCTTATTAACGTTCCTATTTACTTGTCTCCCTACGAGGGCAGAGTTAGACACAAGATCGGTTTTTAATGTGGGGAAAATCCAGCTCCTCAAAAGTGACAATCTTGATATGAACAAAAATATAAATTGCCTCAGTCTAGAAGGATTTCTCCTCCACTGATCAAGAACAAAAAAAAAGGTGAAGCATAATATCAGAACAGATACTACATTTTGTTCTTAGTCAAAAAGCCAAGAAGATTATCAGGACTATTTTTCTTATTTGGTTGTTATTCTCACAACGTTTCAGCCAATGTAACCTTCAATCTACTTCAAGCGCATCTTGTTTAACTCAAATATCTTCATGTCGAATTCAGAAATCTGTATAGAATTTCGAAAAGGACCTCATATTTAATCCGCGTGGGTATTTGGCTCTCGTGCCATCACACATGACCGGGTAAAAATCTTTAAAGACCCCTGGTGCAAAGGATAAAAGAGTTATGTTAATCGATGCTGATTAGCAGTGATTTAGAGGTTGAAAGTTGAAGCCTCAGTAGTGAATATACTCGGAATAAAATTACGAATTTTTTAAAACTCCTGCCCGGTTATATCTCTATATATAAGAGAATTAAACTAATTAGTTATTAAAACTAGTTAATTCATCAAGTTAAATTAGTTATTTATGTGTTCTTTCTTCATGTTTTCTTATAAATGCATTTTATTTATTAAAAAAATAGATAAAAAGTTAACTAGTTTTTAATAAGTTTATTATTTAAATTTAGTCGGTTTATCCCTTCTCAATATTTACTTACATTTAATCCATTAAAACATGCGCAAAACGTTAATATCCTGATTAAATCAGTCTTGAATTTTCTTGGAAATTTAGTTTTGATAATTCTCACCAGCATGTACATTACGTTTATCACATGTTATAAAATATTTAGTCGAAATATTGGTATTAAATATTAATAGAGTGTATTTTACTATGAATTGTAAGAAAATAATCCATGTTTATTTTTGGAAAAATTAGAAAATATTTTTCGTGTCTGTCAAGAATTGTTATTTTAACATTGCTTGATTTTAGTTCTAGAAAATGTCTGAAATTTAAGGTTGCGGGTTCTTGAAATTAAAAAAATCTTAATTGGTGTCAATGACTATGGATGGTTTGTATTTTGTTATTTTTCTGTCAGCCATGACTGGAAAGTAATTTGTAATTGCATTCTTAGTATCGACCGAACTGAGGACTGAACTTCAATTTTAGAAGAATTTTGTCAGAATTAAGTGTAGTTAGCACTTGTATCCGTTGTGGTACTGGCCTTGGCGAAAATTTTAAAACGAATTAATGATTAGATTCAATGCAAATTTGAAACATTTTTATTTTAAAATAAAATGTCGTGTCCATAAAAGACTCCTGAAACATTTGTAAAGAAGCTGAGCACTTGGGAATATTTATAAAGTGATGTTATATCTAGTGTTGAAAGTTTACATAAATCTTAAGTAAATTTTGACGAAGTGAATGCACGTCCCTCTTATTCTTTTTATTTACATGAAACTAAATTCCGTTTCCAGATTTTGAACATGAGGATTGGTTATTCATATTATCTTTGGACTATTGTTTTCATTTGTTTTTCATCTTTCACAAAATTTCGGTCGATGTAACCTCCGATATTCTCAAGTGTATCTTGTCGGACTTGGGAATCTTTCTGTCGAACTCAATAATCAATATGGAATTTTGCAGATATTTAATTTAGTCCGCGTTCCGTGAGCCATGATTGAATAGAAATCCTAAGTAATTCGCAATTGTATTTTCGCTTGTCCACATTAAGCATTGAACCTTCAACCTTCAGACGAATGTTAATTTTACAACTTAATTATATATATGCACTAGCAGTTTAGTCCGGCTTTTCTCGGGCCCAATGTAATGTTCATAACTTTATGTGCATATATGTATATATATGTATATATATACACACACATATATATACATATATATATACATAAATATACATATATATATATACATATATATACATAGATACATATATATACATATATATATGCATATACATATATTATATATATATATATATTAAAATATGTGCATATATACGGTAATGCCTTTCTCTAACTACCATATACAAAAATTGATAGCGACCGCAGAGGTCAAATTTTTTTCAATTTTGGCCCAAATTTTGACCCCCTTCACATTTATTGTTTTGGGATAAAATCCAATTCAAAAGTTTGACCCATGTCTAAGTAACTCACATCTAAAATTTCAAGCGTTTAGATCAAAAATTGGCGTAGGAGTTCCATATTGTCTGCAATGGTCAACTCTTTCAACTTTGACTTCATGACAGCCAAAATTTCGCCCCTAAAATGATTAAAAAGCTTAATGTATGTCTGAATCCTCTTTATGTAAAATTTAAAATGTTTAGATTCAAAATTGGCTGAATAGTTTGCAAGAGACCGCAAAAAAGGGTAAAATCTTTTTAACTTTGACCCTTTCGCAGACAAAATTTCAGACAAAAATATGTTAAAAATGTTG
Source organism: Euprymna scolopes (assembly GCF_053919585.1). Classification (NCBI taxonomy): domain Eukaryota; kingdom Metazoa; phylum Mollusca; class Cephalopoda; order Sepiida; family Sepiolidae; genus Euprymna; species Euprymna scolopes. The sequence goes on from NC_136495.1 coordinate 2,268,635, forward strand.
CCCTATGTCTGAATACACTTTATGTAAAATTTCAAATGTTGAGACCAAAAATTGACTGAGTAATTTGCTATCACAATAAACAAGAGGCAATATATTTTGGTTCCACATCTGGCCTAATAAAACATAGAATTTCAACGCAAAAATATTCTTTTAAAAATAACTCTCTGTCAAACCAAACTACTCTATCCAAGTATATTTGGCAACTCAAGAGTAATAATATTTCTTTCAAGTTGAAATGGCAAGTAATTGAATTTTGCAAACCATATAAACCAGGAAATAAATTCTGTGCACTATGTACAAAAGAGACCCTACAAATTTTGAAATATGAAGATATAAAAATACAACCACCCTATTAAATTCAAGAGAGGAACTAATCTTCACATGCAGTCATAAACGTTGGTTTAAATTTAATAAATATAAACCACCTTAAATCATTAAAAATTACTTATTAGTAAAAATAGATTATAATATATTTTTTTATTATTCTGTAATAAATTAAGTTAGACTATTTATCTCCCTTGCATTCTTTAATTTAAGAAATATGACTAATTATCCCCTTGCATTATTTAATTATACAAATAACACTATCCTCCCCTTTCTTTCGAATTTTAAATCTTGGCGTTCTTTAATCAAAAGTATGCTAACGGATATAAATTATTCCACAAGCGTTCCTTTTGAAAATTTATCATTTCATAAGCTGAAAAGCTATAACAAGCATCTATATGAGTACTTTGACTATAGTTCCTGATTTCAAAAGGCGAAAAATTTAAAGGTAAATATTTGTATGTATATTTTTATGTGTATATATGTATATGTATCTATATGCATATATGTGTGTAATTTTATATATATATGTGTATTTATGTATATGTGTATATGTATATATGTATATATGTGTATGTGTGTATACATATATGTATATATATATGTGTATGTGTCTATGAGTTTTATCGAAAAATACTATTATAATATTGTACTTAAACCAAATTTAGATTTATAATTTTACTCTATTTTATTTCTATCTTTAACCCATATTAATTTTCTAATCAAGTTAAATCCATACCTTTATTTTATTTTTTCCAGATACATCTGCCTTACTTTTAATGCTAGGTTTATTTATGGTGTTGTTTACATATAATAAAAACCCTTCCCAATATTTGCTGATGAGGAAACTTTGTTTGTTAAAAACACTATATGTAAAAATTATTGTCCGTAACTTGATGCCTACCACAATAAGAACACTGTTTTCCGAAACGATCGTACAAATTATTGATTTTGTTGTTGTTCCTTCTTATGAAACCCAAATTTTGCCTGTATTCCATTATTCAATAAATGATCCATTCTATATCTACCTATATATAGTTTTGTGTCTTCATTTCATAATCTTGTTGTCCTATTATATATATATATATATATATATATATATATATATATATATATATATATATATATATGATAGTGTATGCGTGTGTTAGTACACGCAAATGTAAAAATTGAATAAAGATTATTCCAGCGTAGAAATGTTATGTTCGATAGTATACATTTGATTTGGATTCGCAGGCCCATGTTAACACGTGAACAGGTAACCGGAGTGACGAGGTCAACAAGTGTACCCATATACTACTTCAACTTACGGTGTTTAGAAAAAGACGCCACATAACAAAAATATAGAGGGTGCAAGAGACGTGAGTAATTCGATCGGAAACCTAGGCCTGTGAACACGTGGATTTTGAAATATCCTGAAGATATTATTAACCAATCTCTCTCTCTCTCTCTCTCTCTCTCTCTCTCTCTCTCTCTCTCTCTCTCTCTCTCTCTCTCTTTCTCTCTTCTTTTTCAGTCGTATTAGTAAGCGACCTTGATCAGATGACCCAGGCCTATAAACATTTTATTGCTTCAGGTGTTGTCTCGATTTTGTCATTTTAGTTGCGATGTGGATTAACTTGTTCGCCCGTGGCGTTTTCTCGATTGGCAGGATCGCGTAAAAAGAAACGTTTGCAGGAAGAAGCGGTTAAAAAGTAATATTTTAAACTTCAATGTATGACACAAGGCCGAAACGTAACAAAAAGTTACCTTAATAAGTAAACAACAAAAGTCATTATAAGAAAATCAACTTGGAAATTGTTGCGTTTTTTATTATCGAAAAGTTGAAAAGCTGACAAAACTCATCACAATCTCAAATTACTTTTTTATTTTATTTCAATAAAAGTGTGTGATCATTTCTCATATGTGTCTGTTTCTTGTCAATGTTACTTAAACAGGTTTATTGTTTATTACTGATTGTTAAAATTGTTATAAAACTAATTTGGTTTCTTTGTAAAGAAAACGTCAGTCATTTTAATCTTCTGTTAATAGTAAAAAAAATAATTAATTGTGACACTTTGAAATACAACATAAATTTGGAAATATTTAAATTATGGAATAAAAACTCATTTAAATTAGTTTTACAATACTTAGTAAACCACTCCTTATACTCTTGATTTCCTTCCAATATTTCATAAATGAGATTAAAACATCTTAGTTATATTTTTAACACGTAAGCTATCAAATAAAAAGTTTTTTATCACAAGTGCATATTTCGTAAATCACACTTTTTAATTTTATTTGCGAATGAATAAGCGGTAAACTGTAGCGTCTGTTTTGTCGAAGATGATTTTCTTCTTGACAGAAGCATTTGATCAAATGTGAATTGTCCATTCTGATACGTTAGGTATCCATCACATGGAAAACCGACTTTGTTTTTAACTTTGCCTTCAGAGGACATCTTCACTAAAGATTTATTTCTGAATAATTTTGATAGACTTGATAGTAGAATCATATCTATATATATAACTTCCAGAATCATATATATATATATATGTGTGTGTGTGTGTGTGTGTGTGTGTGTGTTTGTATATATGCATATATATGTATATATATATATATATATATATATATATATATATATAACTTACAGAATCATATATATATGTGTGTGTATACATATATATATATATATATATATATATATATATATAATCTCTGATTTAAAAAACCATAAAGCGGAAGACCAGTACCCGCATTAAGCTGATCTGCAGTTTAATTTGTTGCTGGCTATCTTGCTCTTGCTTGTTGCTGGATCTCAACATTTTGAACCGAGAGAGAGACTTAGCTGTCGTACAAAGCTAAGACTCTATAACATCATATTTGTATAGATACTCCCTCAGACATTTGGAATCATGGATTTTAAATGTCTGAGGGAGTGGCACTCGTCTGACAAGACGTTGCAATCATCATATATATAAGTTTAAAGGAGATTAGAACAATAGTCTAAAGAGCTGAGTGTATTTCAATGTAACAGTGAAATTACTAGTTTAATTAAAATACAGGAAAGAAAAAGTACTCGTTGTAATTTAGATATATAATAAGCTCGATAGGTAAATATCCTAGAGCTAATTCAATATTAAGTAATGTGATTGATAATTTAAAATTTAAAAATCAAATTATAATTAAATTAAAAATCAGTTTCACAAGAAGGAACAACAACAAAATCAATTATCTGTACGATCGTTTCGGAAAACGATCGTACAGATAATTGTTTATGTTGTTGTTCCTTCTTGTGAAACTGATTTTTAATTTAATTATAATTTGATTTTTAAATTTTAAATTATCAATCACATTACTTAATATATATATATATATATATATATATATATATATATATATATATATATATATATATAACTTCCAGAACTTCCAAAAGATCAAGCTTTCTTAAATTCTTATACTGCTCATTAGACGAGATAACTATGTTTGGTTGCTTTTACACAGGTTTATTCAGAATTAAATTTAGACATTTAAGGTATTTTGTATTCTTCATTGTATTAATTCTGGTATCGTTAAGACTCGTTATGTGATATCTACAGCAGTGGATACGTGCGTTTAAATACTAGCATTTATACGCAATGTGCCCACTGGGCATATTGCCGTTGACTGTTTAAGATCTTTCTGTTCGAGCGTTCTGTTCGGATAGCTTTACCTATAAGTAAACCCTTAGTAAATATTCAAAATCACATAATATTTGCGGCATAAATAAAATCTCGATATGGCTAACACACTATGGCTTATACGATGAAGGCTCACCTTCTCTAAGTGATGTTTCTTAAGTAAAAGCATTAAACTTGATATTCCATTAGACTAGATTAATTCTTCTCCGGAAATCCATTATATATATTAACTGGTCAATTGGACAGAGGGGCATTAATATTTTTAACTTCTTTAGGACCTTAATATTTGTGAGGTAAAAGACATGTAAATGGAATATATTCGAATATCTATGAATCTCATATATAGAACAAGTGTTAGCTCCTAAAAATGGGGCTTGATTTCTGAGAATTTCAAATGAAATAGAATGAAACGTTAAGTGACAATGATAAATATTGCCAGAGAGATTTTTTTTTTAATTTTGTTTCTAGCTAGAAAGACAAATATACTGAACGAACTCGTATTATAAGAGAACCTGTAACTTCAAAACCTGTCTCTACTCTTTCTTTCTCCCCTCTCCACTGTTCTCCCCTCTCTATTTCTTTTTCACTTAGTCTCTCTATCTCCGTCTACTTGCACCGTCGTAAACTATAGAAAATTATTGAAGACTAAAACTATTTAACAATTGAATTCACAGATGACAGTATCGTTTTGTCGTTAAATTGTAAATAATAATAATTATAAATTGTCTTCAATAATTTTCCAGACTTTTTTCGTAGGGCACTTTTATTGATAGTACACACATGAAACTCTAAAAGTAATCTCCTCAGGCTGCAATGCACTTGTCGTACCGTTCTAACAACTTCTGGAAGGCTTCATGTATGAGCGTGTCAATGACCCACATCACATTCTCTTTCATCTCCTCATGTGTCTCATAACCACAGTCTTCAAAGTTTTCCTTTGGCTTAGGGAATAAGCAAAAGTTACAGAGAGTCAAGTCTAGAGTATAGGAAGTGTGATGAACTGTCTTGATGTCCATATTGGTCAAATTGTCGATGACAAAACTAGAGCACCCTTGAGACAAACTTCGACCAAATCTTCCGCATCTTCTGTTCCTCACGAGTTATTGTGTGCACAGTTCCTACACTGACATCAAAATTGCACTTATTGTCCCTATAGACACACAACGGTCCTTATTCCTTACTCCTCCCACACCTTTCATCATTCCGCACAGAATCCTTGCTTTACTTGAATTTCTTATGCCACTCAAAAACTGATGTTCGATTCATGCAAGATGGTTCAAAAGCAGTTTTAATCATTTCATACCTTTCTGTGGCATTATTTTTCAAGCTTAAAACAGAATTTTATTGCATATCGTTCTTCTAAAGTGCCCTCACGTCCAGATTGCATTTTTGAAATTTACCAGCTGTGACAATAAGGCTTTACTTGGGTGTATTCTAATTCCTGCTGTAGCTGCTCATTTGAACTTGTAACCATAAATATTGGTCAATATCATAATATGTATAGCAATAACAGTGAATTTTCAATAGTCTGTGAAAATTTTAAATGCCTACACAAAAAAGTCTGGAAGCTTATTTACGGCATCTCGGCAGCTTTTCTCTTTCTTTCTCTCACACTATCTCGCTCGATAGACACACACACACACACATACACGCACACACATACACACACATACACGCACACACATACACACATACAAAACACACACACATACACACACGCACATATATATATACATATATTAAATTTATTTATACAAACATTAATGGCTACATATATGCATACATGTTTCTATAATCAATTTCATAATTCAAGATTGAAAGTTCAGTTTTCAAGGGTAATTCTTGGCCTGAAGACGTGATCTCCCCAATAACGGGTGATTACAGAAACCTGTATGCACATATGTAGCCATCAATGTTTGTATAAATAAATTTAATATACCTGCTCTGTTTACTCGTTGAGCACTTTTTGGTAGACATATGTTGTTTGATTGGATGTACTTCTAGGAAACTAAACTATACTGCCATAATTCCCAGAAACACCGTACAGTATATATATATATATATATATATATATATATATATATATATATATATATATATATATATATATACTGTAGTGCTGATTATAAAAAGAATTCAACATAAAGTCATAATATTTATTCTAAAATTTTACAGAAGGTCAGAGGAACGTCGGTATTCTTGGTTTCAAATTCAATATAAGTGGAAAAGTTTATAGCCGAAAATATCGAATTCTCTTCAGCATCTTTTTATATCTGTTCTTACCGGAAAAAAGCGAGCGCACGTTTTTTATCGGATCGCAATTTACTATATCTTCTATGTGTTTATCTTTATTTTTATTAACTTCTATATTTATTTTATTTTTAGAGACTTCAGGTCTATAGAGTCGGAGAAAAATATTTTTCCTTGATTTAAATTTAATGATTTTTTTCATTTTTATTTAAAATATTGATTTTCTTCAAGGGAGTTTACTCTTTAGCTTTTTATATTTTCTCAAATTCAGGCAATTAAAAGTTGCAGATGTATTGGAGACGTATAGTTGTTCTAGGTACTTGATCAAAGTCTCTAGTTGTTTTTGTTTTTTAATTTTTATATCTGCAACTTTTCCTCGGATAACTTACGATAAAAAATACTTTCTTCAGCAATGTTTTGCCTTTCATTTGACTAAATTATAAACTGCTTTTTACTTGTTGGAATTTTCCTTTTCCTCTTTTCCTTCAATAATCGGAGTCTGTATGCCTATTTTTCGGAAGTTATATTTTTTCCGATTTTATATTTTATTTTATATTTTTTATTCTTCATTTTTATTTTCGATATTTATTTTTTATTTTTAATTCTTTAATTTTTATTTTCGATGTTTTTTTATTTTTTATTCTTTATTTTTTATTTTCGATGTTTCTTTTTTATTTTTTCTTATTTTATTTTCAATTCCCATTTATTCACGATTTTTTACTCCCTACTTTTATTTCCCTTTCGGTCTTTATTTTTATTAATTTTTCCCTATTTTCTCTCTTATGAAATATTTTTCTACCTCAGCACTTCCTACTCAGTACGATTCTTCTCTTTGAAAATTCTCTAATACTCTCACCTTCCTCTCCTTTCATTGTATTTCCCTCCTAACTTTCCATTTCTAATCTGAAATGTATTTTGCCTATACTTTTTGTATAATGCTGATGTTTTATTCTCTTCAGAGAAATTTTTAGCTGTGAAATGCCGTAGTCTAAAGAGGTGTTGCCTTATTCTGTTTATCATACAAACATTATTGATTACATATGTCCATACATGTTTCAGTGGAATCTCATTTAAGAGAGGCCCACCTCATAAGATCGAAAAAAGATATATATATATGTGTGTGTGTGTGTGTGTGTGTGTGTGTGTGTGTGTGTGTGTGTGTGTGGTCTTCTCCTCTCCAAATTCTTGGTTTACAGACTTGAAACTTGATTTGGACCTGTTTAACAAATTCGATTTGAGTTTTAGCCAGTAAAATTGCTGCTAAGAGGTCACAATTGAAGAAAAAATCAAACAGCGAGAGTAAACTTACTAAATCTCTTACTTCTACGCATGCGTAAATATACATTTATAGGTTAACGTTTCTTAATTCGTAAAGTTTTCTCATACAGCGTGACCCAAAAAAAAAAACAAAAGCTAAATGGAGGCCATCTAGAACATATGCTGTAGAGCTTATGCTTGCTAGGTGTGGGGATGTTTTTTAGCGATGTTTCGAAATTAACTTCTTCCATATCTATTTTTAATGTGGTGAAATAAATTCTTTTGGGAGTGCTCAACTGTTTCAGGAGCTGAGTATAACTACTTAATTTACTCACATAAAATTAATATATGAAAGAATAAATTTATGCGTAAACTTTAAGTATTTACTTCAAAAGAATTTATTTCACCACATTAAAAATAGATATGGAAAGAGTTAATTTCGAAATATCGCTAAAAAAACATCCCCACAGCTAGAAGAGTCCTAAAGTGGATGAAACGCGGAATATTCAGTGTACCTTAATCGCCATATATATTTTATAACTTACTAACAAGCTCTACCTACGTATTGAGCACTTTTGAAGTAAATACCTAAAGTTTACGCATAAATTTATACTTTCGTATATTAATTTTATGTGAGTAAATTAAGTAGTTATATATATATAATATATATATGTATATATATATACATCAACATACATAGCTTTATAAAAATAGATAACTTTATACCTTGCTGTATAAAGATGGAGCAAAATAAAAATATATAATATAATTTTCTTTGCTTTCTTAAATAACGATTTTTAGTATCAGAAATTCTGGCGAATTTATCAATGATAAGACAGCAATCAGTTGCAGATAAATGTTCCGAAAAGTTATGGCCTAAAGCCAAACATTAGAAAGTTACGTATAACGACCGCCACTCTAGCCACCTCTGTTTGCCAAGATGCAAAATCAGGGTCTTTGGACTGTCAAATGTCGAGGCTGGACATAATGTAGACAGGAAGCTGGACACACGCCTCGTGCTATGCTAGCATCAATAGTTGATTTCCAAAGTAAATATTTGACAGTTGAAATGTCATACGATCGCATGCAGCTTGCCATCTGATTCATCTCACGAAACCACGAGAATTTCAACTGTCTTTCATGTTTAGTCCTCGACCCGTCTTTCGCCTGCGCTCTCATCCCATTGCTCACCCTCTCGTTCCGATCAAATTTCCATATGTATATATATATAAATATATATGTATTCCTTCCTTTTCATATATATGTCCTTATAAACACACACACACACACACACATATATATATATATGAATATATGTATGTATATAGTTGTATATGCAATATGTATATTACTTGAAATGTACTCCGTTTTTTTTTTCATACCAAGCGTAATGAATTTTTAAAAAACTTTCTCATACATAAAGTTTTTTTTATAATGAAAGAAAAAAATTTTCATATAAATTTTGTAAATTTTGAAAAAAGTCCAAGCTCAATGAATGTATTTTTATTGTGTACCAGAGCATATATAATGCTATGTAATAATTCTCCAAGTTCCAAATATCAAGTTTTCTCAGTCTGTCACTTATTACTTTTTAAAAGATATTCATTGACACTATTGTTTCGTATTGCAAGTAACAAGTCTGCAAAATTTAGTCATGTATAAATGATTAACTAAGAAAACTTGATATTTGGAACTTGTAGAATTAATATATACATCTATATATCTATAAAAGTGAACGTGTCTCTGTGTGTGTACATTTCCCTACGCGATAACTCTGTCAATTTTTAGTCTACAGACTCGAAATTTGATTTACAGGGTACTGAGATTTGGGAAAATCGATGTGATCAGTTTTTGGCCAGAAATTTGTCGATTAAGGGATAAAAGTTCAACGATTTGACCTTTGAGAGCTCTACCAAACTACTCCGACAATTTAAGGTTTACACACTTGAAATTTTAGATATAGGTTCATTGGACATGGGTCTAACTTAATAACTTGAGTTGAGCCCACAACAATAAATTTTAAGGGGTCATAATAGGGAGCAAAGTTAAAAAAAACTGACCGCTTTTTTTTTTTTTTGCTCAACATACACATCCAAATGCCCGGCCAATGCCGGGCACCCATGCTAGTATATATATATATATATATATATATATATATATATATATATATATATATATATATATATATATATATATATATGATTACTTCATTCAATCGTATCAATTAATATACGAATATATAATTTATGCGTAAATTTTCAGTATTTACTTCAACAGTGCTCAATACATAGGTAAAGCTAGGCAGTAAGTTATGAAAATATATATGGCAATTTATTACCATATATATATATATATATATATATATATATATATATATTAATTTTACAAGTTCCAAATATCAAGTTTTCTTAGGTGGTCATTTATACATGACTAAATATGCAGCAATAATATAATTTTGCAATTCTGCTTAAAGTATGTGAACGCAAATTCAGACGAATTGATATATTAAATGACAGGGAAAATACAACAGACGATTCTCTAGTGAAAACAAGTCAATATATTTCTCCCAACAAACATAAAAATATGAAGGAATTAAACACCTTTTTGAAAGGTTCTGGAACCTTTACCCCCAGCAAAAAGACAAACTTACTATTAATCTAACACGGAAGCAAAAATCAAGCACTCGAAAAAATCCAACATAATAACATATTATAAATTATAAAGGAATCTGACAAAGGTAGTACGGTGGTTATCATGAATAAATGTTACTATAAAAAGAAAATTTTAGAATCACTGGGGAACGAAAACTATAACAAACCAATTAGCTCTAACATGGACAACACAACCATATCTGAAATCACAAAACTCTGCGCAACATACAATAGAATATTAATTAAAAAATAAACGGCTTCGTCACAAACTTCGCAACAAAAACAAATATCGTCTATGGACTTCCCGAAATACACAAATCTAACGAGATAAGACATGCCATCAACATACAAAGCTCAGAATACATCAGCACCATAAACACTAATGACCTCACATTAAGATCCATAGTAGCAGGATCAACATGCTCAACAAGCAGATTTAGCAACTTAATATTCGTATTATTACAGCTGCATAAGAGATGGCATACACTTTCTTAGTTCCTTATCACAAACAGTAGATGATGGGGTAATACTAGCTACATTCGCTGTTAGCAGCCTATACATCAATGTACCCACAACTTAGGGAAAGAAAGCTATTTCATACTGGATTGATTAACATACACAAACTTTACACCCCAGATTTACCAAACAATTCGTGATTAACAACATCAACAACAACTTCTTCGAATTTTATAATGACAATTATATCCAAATAATAGGCAGAGCTATTGGTACAAAACTGCCACCCTTACATTCGCCTTCCTAGAAGAGACCCTTTATGAAAGGATAGAGCAGTGATACGGACACGATATCAAAATACTCTTCATAAAATCTTGGAAAAGATACCAAGACATTTGCTTTATCCTCTGGAAAACTTCATGGGGGTATAAGAGAGCTCCACCGTATACTAAAAACTCTACACTCAAAATAAACTTCACCCCAGAACAAAGCCTCACAGAACTACTTTTTCTAGACATCCTGGAGTAGATAATGCGCCGTGGATGTGTTATCGGCAGCTCCAGTAACTCTCGCTGCTCCTTTTTTGTCCTTCAATCCTCAGTTCCAATGACTGATTTTTCTGATAAAGGGCGAAGAAAAAGCTGCTTTCCAGGTCGGTAATACTTGCGTGAACAGTAGCATGAGATGTCGGAAATTTTCTGTTTCTATGTTTATCCTTGTGAGCATGTCACTAGTAAGGGTGCTGAAGGTAAACGTTTCATCTGGGCTGAGGTTATCCGCCTGATAGTCAAGGAACCGAACATTGGATTAACTACTAATGGGGCTGTCCTATCAGTAGGTGCAAAGTACTGGGGCTACTGTATTGCCATCTAGTGAATGGATTCTGGACCATACAGTAGTTTCTGGTGAGGCCTCTCGATGCCATACTAGTGGGTAATTGTTACGGCTTTACGTTATCATATGCTACAAAAAAAAATTCTGTCTTTTTCTCTTACTTTCCCTCTCTAACCTGCTTTAACAAAGTCTGTCGACTTATTCCACAAATCCCAAAAAATTAATTATCTCCAGAAAAAAGAGGAACAAACCTAGGACCCCATCCGCCAATGTAGACCCCTACTACCATGTCTCTTCTCTAACATCAGGGGTCTACGTTCCAACTTTTCAGAGGTTGAAACCCAATTGCAAGAGATGAAACCGGACATATTGTTCCTAAGCGAAACTGACATAGGGACGACCACTTCCGTAGATGAGTTCATAATTAATAGCTACTCTAACTTATCATCAAAATCTGACCCCCAAGATCGCTATGGGCATGGAATATGTGCCTACATTAAAGATGGCTTTCCGTGTGGCAGGGATATTTCTTGTATGTGCTTCTGGTTTACACTTGCTTACACCACTGCATTTATATTTGCCCTCTATCGCCCCCACAACAGCGGAGTTACTATCTTTAAGAGCATATAACAAAAATGTTATGGACAGACTGACAGATCGACCGACCGACCGACGGAGTGACTTATAGAGTCGTTTGCACGCGACTAAAAAGGCATAGGTGAGTAATAAAGACAAAAATTGAAATAGTGAATTATAAATATAAAAGAATTTCGAAAAAATTATGAATCGATAAATGCATGAAAAATCGAGTTATGTCCCTTACACCATCTCGAAATACGGAAGGACACGGGAATAGTAAAAATTAAAAACCAAAGAAATCATGTTTATATTAAGATAAGCCTAAAAATGGTAACTTTAACGTAGCATGAAAATAAAAATAGGTAGTAAGTAAATAAATACATTAGAGAGGGAAAAATTATAAAAATAAAAAAATCATTAAAAGACAAAATCAATAGTAAATAGAAAATTGTAGACATATCATCTCAAAATAAGAAATATGAAAGTGGAATACTTACTCAATTCGAAAGGAATCGAAAAGATAAAGAAGGAAAGAAATAAAGTAAAATAAGGATGAACGCGGTGAATTCAAACTGTTTGTTCCCTTAAAATATAAATCATGAATATATTCACAGACACACACATACATACATACATACATATATATATATATATATATATATATATATATATATATATATATATATGAACAAATGATTAATAAAATATGTTAAAACATCTTCAAAAAGAGTTAAAAACATATTTAATTTTAAAAAGGAAGCACAAGATAAGTGGATAGTCCTTAATCCGCGGAGTTTCGAAGAAATACTCTCCTTCTCATCAGAGGGCAGGAATTAGCAAAATGCGGGATCGGATTTAGCATGTAAAAGTATTTAATAAAACCACAAGTAAGTCACAGATCTTACTTGGTTAAAAAAGGGTGAGGTAAGGGGAATAGGAGGTAAAAGAAAAAATAATAAAAAGATTTCACATGAATGGATAATCCGGTGAAGGGTAAATATCCAAGAATGGTAAAATTCAAAAACGGTCGAATTAAAAACTTCCAATCCAACAGGTAAGTTCTAAATGGTCCAAAATGATCCAAAGAGCAGAATTCCTTGGAAACAATCACAAATGGAATGAGTTCAAAATCATTAAAAGAAAAGTTCAAATGTGCACAGAAAAAGCACTGGAGAGAATATTTAAAACACGTCTGCAAAGGCTAGAAGAATCAAGTAAATATTTTCAAGTAAATAGTTTTATTTATTTATATATATATATATATATATATATATATATATATATATATATATATATATATAACTGCAAAAGACAGAAGGAAGTGGATAGAAATGTGTGACAGAAAAATCAAGGAGTTCTCGGCGTTTTGCATCGAAAAACTAAAAGAAGCGAGAGTCAAGTCAAAAAATAATACTGAGCAGTGTGGAGCTAAATTCTCGCAGTTATATGTCTGTCACCACTGCAGTCGCCATTGCAGGTCTCTAGCAGGACTAAAGTGCCACATACGTCTAAGTGAATGTCGACACGCTGAGTTCTAGACCTTCAGGTAAATTGTCGGAGTCTCATACGTCGAAAATCGACGGAGAGTCAATCATATATATATATATATATATATATATATATATATATATATATATATATATATATAAAACAAAGGTATTTTGGAGTCTGAAGAGTAGCTAATTTTTTAATATTTTTAAATAAATAATATAATCTTTACATTTGTCCAACGAAACAATTGTTACGCATAAGGAAATAAATCATATGCGTTTCTTATTTTATATGTTGATGTCTGGATTTTTGCAAAATGCCATATATTTCTATCATAATCAAGTCTGCGTGGTAAAAAGAAAGTTTATTCATACAACAATATATATATATATATATATATAAGTTTGCGTGATAAATTTAAATTTATTTATACAATAATGTATGTGGGTGTGGGCGTGGGTTTGCGTTTGTGTGGCTGTGTGATTGCTTCAATTCCTGCAGCCGCCAGACAAGATAAAGATCTTTTTTTTGCACGGTCATTAGGGAAAAATATAAAAGTCAACACCAAAGTGTACCTGGATGTGCTGAGGAGTGTGGTGATCTAGTGCAATCAAGTTGCCGCTGGCAGACACGGTATGTGGCAGCAGGACCCGGTGCAAGACCATAAGTCTAAGAAACCCAGGCTTGGCATAAAAAAGAGTGCTACGACTTTGTACCCTTCTCTAACTGATCACTCTCCTACTTCGACCTGAACCCGGCGGACTACCTTTGGATATACGCCGATAACATCACTAACATGCCCTTCCACAACACTAAAACCAGCCTGATTGCCACCATCCGCCGAGTATTCGCCGAACTCTCACCGGCGCTTGTAGAAAGGCATGCTCCTATTTTCGGATCCTTATTGAGGCGGTGATTGCGGCAGAAGGCGGCTACATTAAATAGATATCGATTCTATTACATACTCAAGTAATCTGAATTGATTATTTCGATAAAAAATTTATAATAAAGCTGTAGGTCGACACTCCCACCCTTTATTTATTTACGCACGCTCTTTTATTTACTCCTGCCAAGATTAACTTTTTTTATATTTAGAAGCTGTTTTACATACTAAAAACTAAATCGAAAGTTTTCCGGGGATCCAGATATCCTAATATAATTTTTTTAAGTCTGCAGACCTAATTATCAGAGAGGATCTTTAGAATTTTCACACACACACACATACACACACACACACACACAGAGGGTGTAGATGTAAGTCACACAAATGTAAAAATTGCCCTGAGCCTTGTTAATGGTTATTGCAAACATCAAGTGAATTACAAAGAGCAATATATTAAATATAAATGGTATATCCGTTTAAATCATTCAATGCCCGTTCATTTCCGTTCTTCCTGAGGTTGGCAGAGAAGAAAACATGGGCGGGGGTTATTTTACTATAGACATGTATGTAAGCACCCACTGGAAAATTTCGTAAATTAATAATTTAGCCGATTTGCTTTTTGTATATAAGTATAGTGTTTTATCAAAAATAAATTTGAAAGAATTAAGTAACAAAGTAAGTGGGAGGTTGATGATAATTTAGAAGGAGGAAAGAAAAAAGAAAGAATGTAAAAATGTTAGAAGGAAGAAAGAAAGAAGGAAAGAATGTAAAAATGTTGTAGGATAAGTTTTAAAAAAGGAAATAGTTTGGCAAACTGTTGATTTCTTTTATTGACATAAATATCCTTCTTTTCGCATATATTTTTGAAGGAAATATAGTGCTTTCAAATATAATTAAACAGAATATTCGTAAACATTTTGCTGCTTTTTTGTTATTTTAGCGAAATTCAAAAATCGAAATATTGATTTTCAAGTAAAACAAATAGTATTTGCTGAATTGCCATGTCGCAGTAATAAAAATATCCAAAACTTATGAAAGATAAGGTAGAAATCATTAAAGAAAATAGTTTTCAAAAAATAATTTTTTTACGTAACATGCTGCATGATAAAACAACCATAGCAGAAATCATTTTTTCGTTGAATCATGGAAGGCTTAAATAATTGTGATATGACAATTAGGTAGATTACATTACTCACTCTTGAAATTGACAAAAAATGTAAGTAACTACCATGGTTTTTTAGATTAAATATCATCTTTTCGGCTACAGTACTGAAGAAGCATCATTTTGACCGGCGATCTGTACGATTAACACGCCGTATATATATTTTTAGTATTCTTGCAGAATTTGACCCGGATCTTCGGGACTTTTCGTTAATTCTGGTTCAGGCTCCACCGGCACTCGCCGGATTAAGCCAAGCAAAGTAACAGACGAATTTCAAAAACAAACAAACCGGAAAAATAGAAATACAATAAATAACAAAAATAAAATAATAAAAACCTACTGTAAATTCACTGAATATATATTTATTTTCCTCAAGAAAAGTTGCATTCTGTATTATTTATTACTTTTATTTTTTTGCAATTATTTTATCGACAAAAGTTGTTTTTTTACGAGAAAAAATGGATTTTTACTGTAAATTATTAGGTGAGTTTTTCGAGAAAATTTACATTTTTTTATTTATTTAAAAGAAAATTGGCAGTAAACGGTTTTTTTTGTGATTTTTTTTGTTTGCAAACAGAAATTTTTATATGAGAAAAGATGATTGTTTTTTTATAAAAATCGAAAATTGGTAGATGAACGTACAGAAACGCTTTTTTTTTTCAAGAAATGTACAAATTATTTTTCTCAACAAATGGTAAGAAAATAAACAGAAAAATATCCCCATCATCCAAGAAATTATTTTTAAAATAATAGATTTTTTTATGCTAGAGAAATGTGAATTTAGTGTTTCAACATTTAAACAACGCTCGTTTTAATCCGGTGATTGCCGGTGTAGTCTTCAACATAATTGGCGGAAAATCCACGGATTCTGGTCAATATTCTTTTTAAATTCTGTTTTTTTTTTTTAATTATTTAATTATTTATTGAGCTTATTATGAGCGATTGCAAACTAACAAATTTAATCACAATGCAAGATATTCAATAAATAAAAATTTTTCAGGGGTGCTAAGTTTCTAATACAAAGTTCTAGTAAATTGATCCCCCTTATTGGAAACACTCAAGGGAAACACAAAATCAAAGATATTCAATAAATAAAAATTTTTCAGGGGTGCTAAGTTTCTAATACAAAGTTCTAGTAAATTGATCCCCCTTATTGGAAACACTCAAGGGAAACACAAAATCAAATTACTGCCCATATGCTTGGCAGAGGTTCTTTTTGTCTTTTGTTTTTATCTTTGTTTTTTTTTTTTCAATACTTTTAGCAGATTATTATTGATTTGCCACGAAGCTACTAAATTCAGCAATTTTTTAAATGCCAAAAATTCAATATTTAAAGATTTTAGGAGTCGCGCAGTTTCTTATTTAACGTAAGTAAATATAGAAGGTTCTGGTGGTTTCACGATGAAACGTTTTATAACTTAGTGTGTTAATGTTATTTTTAAGTAGAAATAATACTTAGGTTTTGGATATAAATTCTCAGACTCATTTTACTATAAATAATTTAAGTGACAGAAATAGGAATCTCATTAGTCAATGAACAAATATACATCAAAGAGCGTTTGAATCTTTAATTTCCTTTACGGTTAATATCCATTTTCGATGAATAATTGACAAGAAAGCGACCACACGTGGTTAATATAAATTAATGCTTAATCACATGATTACATTTTCAATAATTATGTGATTAAATTTTACCTATTAAAAATTTGTGAAACATTTGTAATATACAAATTCTGTTTGCATTATGCGGGCGGTGATACTTCCCCAAATAAAAAAATGGCAACATCGTTACAAAGAAACAACCTCATCCTGTATATAATATTCTGATTTCAGAAATTCCCCTCTGAATCAAATTACGGTAGTTTTTCAATAACAGATGCCACATACAACTGTATTATAACTAAACTTTTACCCACCATCTTATGTTTTTTTTTGTTTTTTTTGTTTTTTTACACAGTGATCACCACTGTAACTTTTGAACGCGGTTACAGACATATTTATTCGTTATAATAAAATCCTATCTTACTTCCTACAAGCGACATCATCTCGATTACCAAGATCTATAGACGAAGTAGTTCGTATTTTCCCCTATATCTGAAAAGACCCCCCACTCTCCCAGTCAAGACCGGGTAAATATATAACCATTATAACTATATTGACATGACACTCTTATTAACTGGATTAAACACTCATACAAATACAACTACCATTACATTTCACTATTCGAAAATAAGGATTTCTCCCATTAACATTCGGCCTATTTTCATTGGCTGCGACCATGAAATTCTATTATTTCGGAATGCACACAATTATGCAAAAATGAACACGTCAGCTCATAATCAATATGGCCGCATTGTTTTAAATCATTTATATTTTCCTATCATCGCTTTTTTCTCTATTTACAGACTACTATTTACAAAATTAACAATAACATTATTATGTCTGGTTTTAGCGTCCTAAATTAGCCGATGCTTAAATGCACTAATCTCTTAGTAAACGGTTAAAAAGTGTTCGCTGTAACCGAGTAATCGCAGAAAAACAATGAGCCACCGATACTTACCTTACATGAAAACATTTATCCAAAAAACGAACGAACAAAATTTCCAGTCGGTGAAAACATTTAAGAAATAATCTGCCGCAATTATTTCATTTTTGTTTCTTTACATGTTATGCTAACATTTGTAAAACGTTTGTTTTTTACACTTGTAAAACATTTGTAAAACATTTGTTTTTTACATTTGTAAAACATTTGTAAAACATTTGTTTTTTACATTAAAATTTCTTCCTTTAATGAATTAATTTTATAAAAAATATCATTCGATCGAGCGTCCAAAATTATGAGAGGATGAACGGACCTTTAGGAAATTGATTACACAATTTACACTTCATTCACGTTACTCTCATCGATTACAAAATTTCAGATTAAAAGGTTTCTTATGACTTTTATCGTAGGGGGTCAGTTTCCAATTATAACCGTCTACTAAATTGAACACGTACTTTGTGACCATCACTGAGAAAAATATTGCGACAATATTTTCTCAACATTATATTTGATAAATGATTCTCGGCGATATGTCATAATTTTTTTTCTAATTTTATTTTGGAATCTGAATGTTAAGTTTGTACTTGATGAGATTAATGTGAAAAAAAGAAAAATCTAAGTTGTGGAATTTAGAGGGGCAATTTCATAAACGCTTGCTGATTCTATTAATAAAATAGAGTTGTAGTAGGCCCCTACATCAAAGTGGCACCGAGTCTACATTAATTAGGCAAAAAACAAAAAATAATTTTTCAAGTTTGAAATCAGAAGTACTACTTCTTTTTATATAAACATATTTTTACACTCTACAACTGAATTACGCCCATATAAATTATCATTTTCATTAGTTTCTTTCAGTTTTTATTTGACTACATTTACGCTTTTTTTTTTACTTTATTTGTCTGTCAAATAGTTTACGCCCTAAATTACAAATTTCCCCTTTATTACATTACCTACGGATATACTTATTTATTATATATATATATATATATATATATATATATATATATATATATATATATATATATATATATATATATATATATATATATATATATATACATTAATATAGTTGTTTTTTGATTAGTTCTCTTTTCAGGAATCATTTTACACAATACTCAGACATTACAAAATTTTTAGGTACTTTTTACCTTACTTACCATAGCACCAATTTTAACATTTTCTCTAAACTGACGACATCTTTATGTTTAGACTCTGCCGAATAAAATAAGTTATTTTAACTTTGGCGGACACAAATAGTTTTCGAGATATAATGACATGTATTATGCACTGTACTTCACTGTTCTACATACGCGCGATAAAAAAGGTTCTGCTAACCTCACGACACTACCATCCACTCCAACTTTGTTTGGTTTATAGTCTTTGCAGGTGGGTATGCTGACAACATGTATCAAGGTTGAATTTGGGGCAAATACATTTATAGTTCCCCCTACTAATAAAATGTGGTGTCTGTTCTGTAATCCGTTCTTATGATGACGAGGTAGGTAGTTCCTAACATGAGGAGGTTAAAGGTGTATATTCTGAAACATGTTCTTAACATTAGGACGTTGGGGATTGGCCACCAACAACAATCGTAGCTTATTTTTTTACGAGGAGGAGGCATGCTTCCACCTAGCCACGCCGCTTAATGGGTCCTGCTGTTGTATAGCAGGTGATTCATATTGGGGTTCATATATAACGGGACTAACGACGATGATGAGGGAGAGAAGACACTTATACATATTACAGTTCTGTGGATTCTTATAACATATATTAGCGAGGAGAAAGGGTGATTAGTTCTTTTACATTAGAGGTGAATCATTATTCATGATGGCGGATGGGACACATTACTTGGAAGAGTTTTATACAAAGTTTATTTAGATGATGATAGACAAAACATACTTACCTTTCAGTTGCTGAATGACGACACGAAGACAACAATTACAAAAATCGATGATGTTCTTTCTTTCATTTGACCGGTCGAATGATGACGTCAGGAATTCACATTGGTTCTACATAGTTAAACTTCTACCAAGTCTGTTACCAAGGTCGCTGGAAAGATGGTGGGATCCTTCTACCGCTCCAGAAGATATCTTACTACTGATGCAATTCTCTATCTAAATAAAAGTCAAGTACGTCCACGGATGGAATACTGCTGCCATATCTGGGCAGGAGCTGCTAAAAACAGCCTATCCTGCTTTGACAGAGTACAAAATAGACTTCGTGGCTTAGTGGGGGATACCCTTTTCTCTAGCCTGCAACCTCTCTCCTACAGAAGAGACGTTGCAAGCCTATCCTTGTGTTATCGTTATTTCCATGACAGGTGCTCGTCTGAGCTCCAATCTCTGGTCCCCCCTCTCCAATCTTTCACGAAAAACACCCGTCTAGCTGAATCCACTGTGAAAATTTTCCCCCATTCTTTATATGTGCCTAAATCAAAACGTGGATTCCATGAACAAAGCTTCTTTCTTAGAACTGCACGCCTGTGGAACTCTGTTCCGTCTGCTTGCTCCCCACCGGACTACAACTTGGATGTCTTCAAGTCCAACGTTAACAAATTCCTAATAGACCGCCCCCTTAAGTAAACACTTCATCAAATCTCCACACTAACGTACTGTACTTGCGATAACCTTTATCCCTGAGTGGCTTCCGGGCCTTGATAAGTGGTGACCACCGTGTAAAAAAAAAATGAAACCCTCTTCGCCTCTAAGGAGCCCTCCTCTGACCATGTCAACTCTTCCCGACCGACTCTGCTGACTGTTCAAACTTTACTGCCCGACTGCTCGACTGCCTTCTGACTAATACTAGCTCCTATATTGAAAATTCTCTTTTTGCTATGACGTCAGATGTGTGGTTCCAAAACGTAACCAACTCACGTGGCTAAGCATACGTTTGTCCAAAACACACTTTTGCAAACAAAGAATTCTCAATTAACCTATTTTAACTTAACCGAATTTTACAATATATTTTTAATTCGTATTGTTCAGTCTTTTTAGCTGACATTTTTAATTCAGTTTTCATAAAAGAACGAACAATCAAATTATTTTGACAATACAAACAATATCTACCTATTTTATTTGGAATTTAACAATAGCTGAATTCTAACATTCTAATTTCTAAATCTATTTCTAAACCTTGCTTACAAGGTTCGAGTCTTGGCTTATCCTAATCTCATTTTCCACTTATCTAATGTTCTTATTTACAGGAAAAGGGGGCAGTCCTTTTTCCTGTAACATTGCTAGTTTATTAAATAAAAATTAAGTATAATGTTATAATTAAAAAGAGATATATATAAAAACACGCATGGATACAATGAAAATACTATGCAAATATGCCAAAGAAATCGGTCCGGTTGTTATTTAGATTATCAATTACGGACACGTATACTTTTACATTTATATATATATATATATATATATATATATATATATATATATATATATGAAATTTGGAATATAGGCTTTTGTCAATATATAATAAAATCGAGCTTCATATATTAAAAGGTTGGTACAAAGGTGAAAATTTGTAAAGTTCAGTTTATTTTTATGAATTAAATTGATATAAAATTATAAATATCGGTGTTTACAGTAAAGTTGATATAATCTCTATTCATAAAATCATTGGATGTAAAAAGCTTATAAACATTAAATCTTTTATGGCATACTAACTTACTAAGAATCAAAGTTCTTAGTAAACTCTGAAGCTAATTTAAACAAATTTCTATAATTTAATGCAACCAAAAATACTTGATGCATTTATGCTTAGAATAGTGTTGCAATATTGTGCACCTTATTTTCAAAATGAATGTTAAACTTGAATTATCCTCAATGAGTTCCCTTCGTTGACAAGTACACAAATTATATTTTGAGATTGCTCATGACACCTTAAAATAAGTGACAAAATTAACCTTTTCTATTATGAAATTAATAATTCAGCTAAATTATATATATAAATATTGCAGCTAAAAATAAAATTTGAATATTGATAAATAGTTTATTTATTATTCGCATATGTTGTTTAATTAATGAATTAAATGATCCTAATTATGATATAATAAAATTATTAATTTTTATGTAAATTATAAAATTATTAATTCCATCTACTAACTAACTAACTAATGAATTAATTTTATTCAAACAATTTTCACTACATAAATATATGCAAATAATAGGGGCAAATAAATTCAATCCAGCGACTGACACCCTTTCTAACTCAACAATAAACAACAACATATGCAAATAATAAATAAAATATTTATCAATATTCAAATTTTATTTTTAGCTGCAATATTTTAAGTCTAAAAAATTCTTATTTTTTACTGTACTAGAATATCTTGTTCTTTACTTTTCCAGGTTGAATTTCTTATCCTTTACTTTTCCAGGTTTAATAAAATCTTAAGAATCTTACTTTTCATGCGCGCATTTTTCCATATAATCCATGATTTTTCCAGGCATTGCTATTATATAAATTTATAATATTTATTAATGATTGTCAAAAAAAATTTCATGCGCGCATTTTTCCATATAATATATATATATATATATATATATATATATATATATATATACAACCCCTCCCTCCTTTATATGTAGGTACAAATATGCTCAGAAACTGAGCAAATATATTGTATTGTGGGGGGTGTAAATAAAACAAACAAACAAACAAAAACAATTGCGCACGTATCTGATTTTAAGATTGAAAATGCGAATTTTGAATGTGTCTTATTTTTTATCTTTTATGTTTTGAAGTGTGAAATTCGTTAATAAAAAACTATGTATTTTCATTATTTTTGCGAAAAACACTGCTTTTATTTTGAAAAATAAATTAACTTTCTTTTAATGAGTCCAATATTGCTAATATGCCATTAAATAGGAAATGCTTTGAAGAATCGATACCAAAAAAGTAAAAAATCAATAAAAACTGCGCATTTTACTTATTTGTCTTTTTGCATTTTTTGTTTTTTTCATTTTCCATTTTTCTTTTTCTTGTACTATTTTTAAGTTCATTTTTTTTTCAATTCTTGTTCATTTAATTGATTACCCACCTTATAATTACTTCCATTATTACTATTCTCAGGCCCTGGATTTAACTCAATATCCATTGTCATCGACATTTAAAGTGACGTCTGCTTTTATCCTTTTTTTAATTCACCTTTAAAAATCTTTAACTATTTTCAGTATTTCTGAGTCAGTTTAAATAAAGTTGTGTTGCTTTTCCTTTCATTTCTTCTACTAAAATAAAATAAAAAATAAACCTTTTATTTTATCCATTTTTATTTCTGGCTTCTTATTGTCTCTGCCACTCTCACTAGTATTTTCTTCTTTTTAGTCTTTTAAGTTCACATGTATTATTCGACTTATTTACTTACGAAACTAGGCAAGCAGGTTCACTGCTGCTGATGGACAAGACACGATCTCACAGCAGCAGCAGCAGCTCAAAGAGTAGTAGTTATAATAATAACTTGGAACCGGCGAATTATTAGCATATTAATAGTTTCATCGGTTTTTAATTTTTAAAAAACCCATTACACGGGATTGAACCTAAAATCTTTCCACCAATCCCGGCTCTATACCCGTTACGGTAACATATAACATTTTCAATTTAATTTCGAATCACAGTCGTTGTTATGAAATGACTACATTTTTCATCAACTGTGATAACGAAAAATTTGAGTTCATTCAAAGAATATGCATATCATAGAATTCACTAATATTTTTAATCGATAAATTCACCATTTTTGCCATAAAATCATAAGGAGAGTTAAAAAAAATTAGTTACTAAAAAAAAGTTCGGTTTTTTTAATTATAAAAAAACCGATACACGGGATTGAACCTAAAATCTTTCCACCAACCCCCGGTACTCTAACCGTTACGCTAACATGTCATATGGGCAAAACCGCAGTAATATATATTTATATACAAAAAAAAGTTATGCAAAATAAAAAAAGCGTTAGTCACTTATGTATGTACTTACTCTCCTGTTTGTGAACCCACATATTTTGTTGTAACTTTTTTTTTCTACTGAACTAATTTTCGAAATTTTTTTTTCAAAATGTAGCTAATGAGGTGTTCTATCCAACTATACAATCTGTTTGAAATTTGGTTGCGAACGGAATTAGTGGTGGGGGTTTGAATGTGTCTCAATTCATTCAATTTCGAACTTAAGCATATATTCAACCACTACCGTGGTTGAATGATTTAAATCTACACATAAAAACTATAAATAGCTTCATTTAACAAAACAAAATATTATTAATTGGTGTTTATTGTTTTCAGACACAAAGCAGCAAAGTATAGTTTGGAAATTTTTAAATATTTCTGATGAGAAAAATTAATCAATATACAAACTACGTAATAAGCAAATAACTACAGGGACACACGTTGCTTTTTTTCTACCACAACAGAAATATTTATATGCACAGCATCGCATAGAACTTCAAAAAGAAGAGAAAGGGAAAGAAGAGATGAAAAGGACATAGCCTCTCGATGGTTCAACAATGGAACGAATCAAAATTGTCAGTGACTCATTTAAGCAACATCCCTTACACGATATCGTTGATCAAAATAAAACTTGGAATATAAATAATAAGCAAAGATCAAAGAATCCATAAATATATTGGTGAAATGATTGCAATGAACTTGCAACCTTTTTCTGTTGTAAAATACCTTGGTTCATAAGACGATTGAAACATGTTTGTCCAAATTATATACTTTCTATTAGAAAGTATATAAAAGAAAAATACTGTGCATGATAGATTTAAGGTTAAGAAAGGTTAGAAATTTAAGGTTAAGTAAAGTGAGAAATTTAAGGTTAAGTAAAGTGAGAAATTTAAGGTTAAGAAAGGTTAGAAATTTAAGGTTAAGTAAGGTTAGAAATTTAAGGTTAAGAAATGTTAGAAATTTAAGGTTAAGAAATGTTAGAAATTTAAGGTTAAGTAAGGTTAGAAATTTAAGCTTAAGTAAGGTTAGAAATTTAAGGTTAAGAAAGGTTAGAAATTTAAGGTTAAGTAAGGTTAGAAATTTAAGGTTAAGAAATGTTAGAAATTTAAGGTTAAGAAATGTTAGAAATTTAAGCTTAAGTAAGGTTAGAAATTTAAGGTTAAGTAAGGTTAGAAATTTAAGGTTAAGTAAGGTTAGACATTTAAGGTTAAGTAAGGTTAGAAATTTAAGGTTAAGAAAGGTTAGAAATTTAAGGTTAAGAAATGTTAGAAATTTAAGGTTAAAAAAGGTTAGAAATTTAAGGTTAAGTAAGGTTAGAAATTTAAGGTTAAGTAAGGTTAGAAATTTAAGGTTAAGAAAGGTTAGAAATTTAAGGTTAAGAAATGTTAGAAATTTAAGGTTAAGTAAGGTTAGAAATTTAAGGTTAAGTAAAGTTAGAAATTTAAGGTTAAGTAAGGTTAGAAATTTAAGGTTAAGTAAAGTTAGAAATTTAAGGTTAAGTAAGGTTAGAAATTTAAGGTTAAGTAAGGTTAGAAATTTAAGGTTAAGTAAAGTTAGAAATTTAAGGTTACGTAAGGTTAGAAATTTAAGGTTAAGTAAGGTTAGACATTTAAGGTTAAGTAAGGTAAGAAATTTAAGGTTAAGAAAGGTTAGAAATTTAAGGTTAAGAAATGTTAGAAATTTAAGGTTAAGAAAGGTTAGAAATTTAAGGTTAAGTAAGGTTAGAAATTTAAGGTTAAGTAAGGTTAGAAATTTAAGTTTAAGAAAGGTTAGAAATTTAAGGTTAAGAAATGTTAGAAATTTAAGGTTAAGTAAGGTTAGAAATTTAAGGTTAAGTAAGGTTAGAAATTTAAGGTTAAGTAAGGTTAGAAATTTAAGGTTAAGTAAAGTTAGAAATTTAAGGTTAAGTAATGTTAGAAATTTAAGGTTAAGTAAGGTTAGAAATTTAAGGTTAAGAAAGTTAGAAATTTAAGGTTAAGTAAGGTTAGAAATTTAAGGTTAAGAAAGGTTAGAAATTTAAGGTTAAGAAATGTTAGAAATTTAAGGTTAAGTAAGGTTAGAAATTTAAGGTTAAGTAAGGTTAGAAATTTAAGGTTAAGTAAGGTTAGAAATTTAAGGTTAAGTAAAGTTAGAAATTTAAGGTTAAGTAATGTTAGAAATTTAAGGTTAAGTAAGGTTAGAAATTTAAGGTTAAGTAAAGTTAGAAATTTAAGGTTAAGTAAGGTTAGAAATTTAAGTTAAGTAAGGTTAGAAATTTAAGGTTAAGTAAGGTTAGAAAATTAAGGTTAAGAAAGGTTAGAAATTTAAGGTTAAGAAATGTTAGAAATTTAAGGTTAAGTAAGGTTAGAAATTTAAAGTTAAGTAAAGTTAGAAATTTAAGGTTAAGTAAGGTTAGAAATTTAAGGTTAAGTAAAGTTAGAAATTTAAGGTTAAGTAAGGTTAGAAATTTAAGGTTAAGTAAGGTTAGAAATTTAAGGTTAAGTAAAGTTAGAAATTTAAGGTTACGTAAGGTTAGAAATTTAAGGTTAAGTAAGGTTAGAAATTTAAGATTAAGTAAAGTTAGAAATTTAAGGTTAAGTAAGGTTAGAAATTTAAGGTTAAGTAAAGTTAGAAATTTAAGGTTAAGTAAGGTTAGAAATTAAAGGTTAAGTAAAGTTAGAAATTAAAGGTTAAGTAAAGTTAGAAATTTAAGGTTAAGTAAGGTTAGAAATTTAAAGTTAAGTAAAGTTAGAAATTTAAGGTTACGTAAGGTTAGAAATTTAAGGTTAAGTAAAGTAAGAAATTTAAGCTTAAGTAAAGTTAGAAATTTAAGGTTAAGAAAGTTTAGAAATTTAAGGTTAAGAAAGTTTAGAAATTTAAGGTTAAGAAATGTTAGAAATTTAAGCTTAAGTAAGGTTAGTAATTTAAGGTTAAGTAAGGTTAGAAATTTAAGGTTAAGTAAGGTTAGACATTTAAGGTTAAGTAAGGTTAGAAATTTAAGCTTAAGAAAGGTTAGAAATTTAAGGTTAAGAAATGTTAGAAATTTAAGGTTAAGAAAGGTTAGAAATTTAAGGTTAAGTAAGGTTAGAAATTTAAGGTTAAGAAAGGTTAGAAATTTAAGGTTAAGAAATGTTAGAAATTTAAGGTTAAGTAAGGTTAGAAATTTAAGGTTAAGTAAAGTTAGAAATTTAAGGTTAAGTAATGTTAGAAATTTAAGGTTAAGTAAGGTTAGAAATTTAAGGTTAAGTAAAGTTAGAAATTTAAGGTTAAGTAAGGTTAGAAATTTAAGTTAAGTAAGGTTAGAAATTTAAGGTTAAGTAAGGTTAGAAATTTAAGGTTAAGAAAGGTTAGAAATTTAAGGTTAAGAAATGTTAGAAATTTAAGGTTAAGTAAGGTTAGAAATTTAAGGTTAAGAAAGGTTAGAAATTTAAGGTTAAGTAAGGTTTGAAATTTAAGGTTAAGTAAAGTTAGAAATTTAAGGTTAAGTAAGGTTAGAAATTTAAAGTTAAGTAAAGTTAGAATTTAAAGTTAAGTAAGGTTAGAAATTTAAGGTTAAGTAAAGTTAGAAATTTAAGGTTAAGTAAGGTTAGAAATTTAAGGTTAAGTAAGGTTAGAAATTTAAGGTTAAGTAAAGTTAGAAATTTAAGGTTACGTAAGGTTAGAAATTTAAGGTTAAGTAAGGTTAGAAATTTAAGGTTAAGTAAAGTTAGAAATTTAAGATTAAGTAAAGTTAGAAATTTAAGGTTAAGTAAGGTTAGAAATTTAAGGTTAAGTAAAGTTAGAAATTTAAGGTTAAGTAAGGTTAGAAATTTAAGGTTAAGTAAAGTTAGAAATTAAAGGTTAAGTAAAGTTAGAAATTTAAGGTTAAGTAAGGTTAGAAATTTAAGGTTAAGTAAAGTTAGAAATTTAAGGTTAAGTAAGGTTAGAAATTTAAAGTTAAGTAAAGTTAGAAATTTAAGGTTACGTAAGGTTAGAAATTTAAGGTTAAGTAAAGTAAGAAATTTAAGGTTAAGTAAGGTTAGAAATTTAAGGTTAAGTAAAGTTAGAAATTTAAGCTTAAGAAAAGTTAGAAATTTAAGGTTAAGAAAGTTAGAAATTTAAGGTTAAGAAAGTTTAGAAATTTAAGGTTAAGTAAGGTTAGAAATTTAAGGTTAAGAAAGATTAGAAATTTAAGGTAAAGTAAGGTTAGAAATTTAAGGTTAAGAAAGGTTAGAAATTTAAGGTTAAGTAAGGTTAGAAATTTAAGGTTAAGTAAAGTTAGAAATTTAAGGTTAAGTAAAGTTAGAAATTTTAGGTTAAGAAAGGTTAGAAATTTAAGGTTAAGAAAGGTTAGAAATTTAAGGTTAAGTAAGGTTAGAAATTTAAAGTTAAGTAAAGTTAGAAATTTAAAGTTAAGTAAAGTTAGAAATTTTAGGTTAAGAAAGGTTAGAAATTTAAGGTTAAGAAAGGTTAGAAATTTAAGGTTAAGTAAGGTCAGAAATTTAAGGTTAAATAAGGTTACAAATTTAAGGTTAAGTAAGGTTAGAAATTTAAGGTTAAGTAAGTAAGAAATTTAAGGTTAAGTAAGGTTAGAAATTTAAGGTTAAGAAAGGTTAGAAATTTAAGGTTAAGTAAAGTTAGAAATTTAAGGTTACGTAAGGTTAGAAATTTAAGGTTAAGTAAGGTTAGACATTTAAGGTTAAGTAAGGTTAGAAATTTAAGGTTAAGAAAGGTTAGAAATTTAAGGTTAAGAAATGTTAGAAATTTAAGGTTAAGAAAGGTTAGAAATTTAAGGTTAAGTAAGGTTAGAAATTTAAGGTTAAGTAAGGTTAGAAATTTAAGGTTAAGAAAGGTTAGAAATTTAAGGTTAAGAAATGTTAGAAATTTAAGGTTAAGTAAGGTTAGAAATTTAAGGTTAAGTAAGGTTAGAAATTAAAGGTTAAGTAAGGTTAGAAATTTAAGGTTAAGTAAAGTTAGAAATTTAAGGTTAAGTAATGTTAGAAATTTAAGGTTAAGTAAGGTTAGAAATTTAAGGTTAAGTAAAGTTAGAAATTTAAGGTTAAGTAAGGTTAGAAATTTAAGTTAAGTAAGGTTAGAAATTTAAGGTTAAGTAAGGTTAGAAATTTAAGGTTAAGAAAGGTTAGAAATTTAAGGTTAAGAAATGTTAGAAATTTAAGGTTAAGTAAGGTTAGAAATTTAAAGTTAAGTAAAGTTAGAAATTTAAGGTTAAGTAAGGTTAGAAATTTAAGGTTAAGTAAAGTTAGAAATTTAAGGTTAAGTAAGGTTAGAAATTTAAGGTTAAGTAAGGTTAGAAATTTAAGGTTAAGTAAAGTTAGAAATTTAAGGTTACGTAAGGTTAGAAATTTAAGGTTAAGTAAGGTTAGAAATTTAAGGTTAAGTAAGGTTAGAAATTTAAGATTAAGTAAAGTTAGAAATTTAAGGTTAAGTAAGGTTAGAAATTTAAGGTTAAGTAAAGTTAGAAATTTAAGGTTAAGTAAGGTTAGAAATTAAAGGTTAAGTAAAGTTAGAAATTAAAGGTTAAGTAAAGTTAGAAATTTAAGGTTAAGTAAGGTTAGAAATTTAAAGTTAAGTAAAGTTAGAAATTTAAGGTTACGTAAGGTTAGAAATTTAAGGTTAAGTAAAGTAAGAAATTTAAGGTTAAGTAAGGTTAGAAATTTAAGGTTAAGTAAAGTTAGAAATTTAAGCTTAAGTAAAGTTAGAAATTTAAGGTTAAGAAAGTTTAGAAATTTAAGGTTAAGAAAGTTTAGAAATTTAAGGTTAAGAAATGTTAGAAATTTAAGCTTAAGTAAGGTTAGTAATTTAAGGTTAAGTAAGGTTAGAAATTTAAGGTTAAGTAAGGTTAGACATTTAAGGTCAAGTAAGGTTAGAAATTTAAGCTTAAGAAAGGTTAGAAATTTAAGGTTAAGAAATGTTAGAAATTTAAGGTTAAGAAAGGTTAGAAATTTAAGGTTAAGATAGGTTAGAAATTTAAGGTTAAGAAAGGTTAGAAATTTAAGGTTAAGAAATGTTAGAAATTTAAGGTTAAGTAAGGTTAGAAATTTAAGGTTAAGTAAAGTTAGAAATTTAAGGTTAAGTAATGTTAGAAATTTAAGGTTAAGTAAGGTTAGAAATTTAAGGTTAAGTAAAGTTAGAAATTTAAATTAAGTAAGGTTAGAAATTTAAGTTAAGTAAGGTTAGAAATTTAAGGTTAGAAATTTAAGGTTAAGAAAGGTTAGAAATTTAAGGTTAAGAAATGTTAGAAATTTAAGGTTAAGTAAGGTTAGAAATTTAAGGTTAAGTAAGGTTAGAAATTTAAGGTTAAGTAAGGTTAGAAATTTAAGATTAAGTAAAGTTAGAAATTTAAGGTTAAGTAAGGTTAGAAATTTAAGGTTAAGTAAAGTTAGAAATTTAAGGTTAAGTAAGGTTAGAAATTAAAGGTTAAGTAAAGTTAGAAATTAAAGGTTAAGTAAAGTTAGAAATTTAAGGTTAAGTAAGGTTAGAAATTTAAAGTTAAGTAAAGTTAGAAATTTAAGGTTACGTAAGGTTAGAAATTTAAGGTTAAGTAAAGTAAGAAATTTAAGGTTAAGTAAGGTTAGAAATTTAAGGTTAAGTAAAGTTAGAAATTTAAGCTTAAGTAAAGTTAGAAATTTAAGGTTAAGAAAGTTTAGAAATTTAAGGTTAAGAAAGTTTAGAAATTTAAGGTTAAGAAATGTTAGAAACTTAAGCTTAAGTAAGGTTAGTAATTTAAGGTTAAGTAAGGTTAGAAATTTAAGGTTAAGTAAGGTTAGACATTTAAGGTTAAGTAAGGTTAGAAATTTAAGCTTAAGAAAGGTTAGAAATTTAAGGTTAAGAAATGTTAGAAATTTAAGGTTAAGAAAGGTTAGAAATTTAAGGTTAAGATAGGTTAGAAATTTAAGGTTAAGTAAAGTTAGAAATTTAAGCTTAAGAAAAGTTAGAAATTTAAGGTTAAGAAAGTTTAGAAATTTAAGGTTAAGAAAGTTTAGAAATTTAAGGTTAAGTAAGGTTAGAAATTTAAGGTTAAGAAAGATTAGAAATTTAAGGTAATGTAAGGTTAGAAATTTAAGGTTAAGAAAGGTTAGAAATTTAAGGTTAAGTAAGGTTAGAAATTTAAGGTTAAGTAAAGTTAGAAATTTAAGGTTAAGTAAAGTTAGAAATTTTAGGTTAAGAAAGGTTAGAAATTTAAGGTTAAGAAAGGTTAGAAATTTAAGGTTAAGTAAGGTTAGAAATTTAAAGTTAAGTAAAGTTAGAAATTTAAAGTTAAGTAAAGTTAGAAATTTTAGGTTAAGAAAGGTTAGAAATTTAAGGTTAAGAAAGGTTAGAAATTTAAGGTTAAGTAAGGTCAGAAATTTAAGGTTAAATAAGGTTACAAATTTAAGGTTAAGTAAGGTTAGAAATTTAAGGTTAAGTAAACTTAGAAATTTAAGGTTAAGTAAAGTTAGAAATTTAAGGTTAAGAAAGGTTAGAAATTTAAGGTTAAGAAAGGTTAGAAATTTAAGGTTTAGAAAGGTTAGAAATTAAAGGTTAAGTAAGGTTAGAAATTTAAGGTTAAGTAAGGTTAGAAATTTAAGGTTAAGAAAGGTTAGAAATTTAAGGTTAAGTAAAGTTAGAAATTTAAGATTAAGAAAGGTTAGAAATTTAAGGTTAAGTAAAGTTAGAAATTTAAGGTTAAGAAAGGTTACAAATTTAAGGTTAAGAAAGTTTAGAAATTTAAGGTTAAGTAAGGTTAGAAATTTAAGGTTAAGTAAGGTTAGAAATTTAAGGTTAAGTAAGGTTAGAAATTTAAGGTTAAGTAAGGTTACAAATTTAAGGTTAAGAAAGTTTAGAAATTTAAGGTTAAGTAAGGTTAGAAATTTAAGGTTAAGAAAGGTTACAAATTTAAGGTTAAGAAAGTTTAGAAATTTAAGGTTAAGTAAGGTTAGAAATTTAAGGTTAAGTAAGGTTAGAAATTTAAGGTTAAGAAAGGTTAGAAATTTAAGGTTAAGAAATGTTAGAAATTTAAGGTTAAGTAAGGTTAGAAATTTAAGGTTAAGTAAGGTTAGAAATTTAAGTTAAGTAAGGTTAGAAATTTAAGGTTAAGTAAGGTTAGAAATTTAAGGTTAAGAAAGGTTAGAAATTTAAGGTTAAGAAATGTTAGAAATTTAAGGTTAAGTAAGGTTAGAAATTTAAGGTTAAGTAAAGTTAGAAATTTAAGGTTAAGTAAGGTTAGAAATTTAAGGTTAAGTAAAGTTAGAAATTTAAGGTTAAGTAAGGTTAGAAATTTAAGGTTAAGTAAGGTTAGAAATTTAAGGTTAAGTAAAGTTAGAAATTTAAGGTTACGTAAGGTTAGAAATTTAAGGTTAAGTAAGGTTAGACATTTAAGGTTAAGTAAGGTTAGAAATTTAAGGTTAAGAAAGGTTAGAAATTTAAGGTTAAGAAATGTTAGAAATTTAAGGTTAAGAAAGGTTAGAAATTTAAGGTTAAGTAAGGTTAGAAATTTAAGGTTAAGTAAGGTTAGAAATTTAAGTTTAAGAAAGGTTAGAAATTTAAGGTTAAGAAATGTTAGAAATTTAAGGTTAAGTAAGGTTAGAAATTTAAGGTTAAGTAAGGTTAGAAATTTAAGGTTAAGTAAGGTTAGAAATTTAAGGTTAAGTAAAGTTAGAAATTTAAGGTTAAGTAATGTTAGAAATTTAAGGTTAAGTAAGGTTAGAAATTTAAGGTTAAGAAAGTTTAGAAATTTAAGGTTAAGTAAGGTTAGAAATTTAAGGTTAAGTAAGGTTAGAAATTTAAGGTTAAGAAAGGTTAGAAATTTAAGGTTAAGAAATGTTAGAAATTTAAGGTTAAGTAAGGTTAGAAATTTAAGGTTAAGTAAGGTTAGAAATTTAAGTTAAGTAAGGTTAGAAATTTAAGGTTAAGTAAGGTTAGAAATTTAAGGTTAAGAAAGGTTAGAAATTTAAGGTTAAGAAATGTTAGAAATTTAAGGTTAAGTAAGGTTAGAAATTTAAGGTTAAGTAAAGTTAGAAATTTAAGGTTAAGTAAGGTTAGAAATTTAAGGTTAAGTAAAGTTAGAAATTTAAGGTTAAGTAAGGTTAGAAATTTAAGGTTAAGTAAGGTTAGAAATTTAAGGTTAAGTAAAGTTAGAAATTTAAGGTTACGTAAGGTTAGAAATTTAAGGTTAAGTAAGGTTAGACATTTAAGGTTAAGTAAGGTTAGAAATTTAAGGTTCAGAAAGGTTAGAAATTTAAGGTTAAGAAATGTTAGAAATTTAAGGTTAAGAAAGGTTAGAAATTTAAGGTTAAGTAAGGTTAGAAATTTAAGGTTAATAAGGTTAGAAATTTAAGGTTAAGAAAGGTTAGAAATTTAAGGTTAAGAAATGTTAGAAATTTAAGGTTAAGTAAGGTTAGAAATTTAAGGTTAAGTAAGGTTAGAAATTTAAGGTTAAGTAAGGTTAGAAATTTAAGGTTAAGTAAAGTTAGAAATTTAAGGTTAAGTAATGTTAGAAATTTAAGGTTAAGTAAGGTTAGAAATTTAAGGTTAAGTAAAGTTAGAAATTTAAGGTTAAGTAAGGTTAGAAATTTAAGGTTAAGTAAGGTTAGACATTTAAGGTTAAGTAAGGTTAGAAATTTAAGCTTAAGAAAGGTTAGAAATTTAAGGTTAAGAAATGTTAGAAATTTAAGGTTAAGAAAGGTTAGAAATTTAAGGTTAAGATAGGTTAGAAATTTAAGGTTAAGTAAAGTTAGAAATTTAAGCTTAAGAAAAGTTAGAAATTTAAGGTTAAGAAAGTTTAGAAATTTAAGGTTAAGAAAGTTTAGAAATTTAAGGTTAAGTAAGGTTAGAAATTTAAGGTTAAGAAAGATTAGAAATTTAAGGTAAAGTAAGGTTAGAAATTTAAGGTTAAGAAAGGTTAGAAATTTAAGGTTAAGTAAGGTTAGAAATTTAAGGTTAAGTAAAGTTAGAAATTTAAGGTTAAGTAAAGTTAGAAATTTTAGGTTAAGAAAGGTTAGAAATTTAAGGTTAAGAAAGGTTAGAAATTTAAGGTTAAGTAAGGTTAGAAATTTAAAGTTAAGTAAAGTTAGAAATTTAAAGTTAAGTAAAGTTAGAAATTTTAGGTTAAGAAAGGTTAGAAATTTAAGGTTAAGAAAGGTTAGAAATTTAAGGTTAAGTAAGGTCAGAAATTTAAGGTTAAATAAGGTTACAAATTTAAGGTTAAGTAAGGTTAGAAATTTAAGGTTAAGTAAACTTAGAAATTTAAGGTTAAGTAAAGTTAGAAATTTAAGGTTAAGAAAGGTTAGAAATTTAAGGTTAAGAAAGGTTAGAAATTTAAGGTTTAGAAAGGTTAGAAATTAAAGGTTAAGTAAGGTTAGAAATTTAAGGTTAAGTAAGGTTAGAAATTTAAGGTTAAGAAAGGTTAGAAATTTAAGGTTAAGTAAAGTTAGAAATTTAAGATTAAGAAAGGTTAGAAATTTAAGGTTAAGTAAAGTTAGAAATTTAAGGTTAAGAAAGGTTACAAATTTAAGGTTAAGAAAGTTTAGAAATTTAAGGTTAAGTAAGGTTAGAAATTTAAGGTTAAGTAAGGTTAGAAATTTAAGGTTAAGTAAGGTTAGAAATTTAAGGTTAAGTAAGGTTACAAATTTAAGGTTAAGAAAGTTCAGAAATTTAAGGTTAAGTAAGGTTAGAAATTTAAGGTTAAGAAAGGTTACAAATTTAAGGTTAAGAAAGTTTAGAAATTTAAGGTTAAGTAAGGTTAGAAATTTAAGGTTAAGTAAGGTTAGAAATTTAAGGTTAAGAAAGGTTAGAAATTTAAGGTTAAGAAATGTTAGAAATTTAAGGTTAAGTAAGGTTAGAAATTTAAGGTTAAGTAAGGTTAGAAATTTAAGTTAAGTAAGGTTAGAAATTTAAGGTTAAGTAAGGTTAGAAATTTAAGGTTAAGAAAGGTTAGAAATTTAAGGTTAAGAAATGTTAGAAATTTAAGGTTAAGTAAGGTTAGAAATTTAAGGTTAAGTAAAGTTAGAAATTTAAGGTTAAGTAAGGTTAGAAATTTAAGGTTAAGTAAAGTTAGAAATTTAAGGTTAAGTAAGGTTAGAAATTTAAGGTTAAGTAAGGTTAGAAATTTAAGGTTAAGTAAAGTTAGAAATTTAAGGTTACGTAAGGTTAGAAATTTAAGGTTAAGTAAGGTTAGACATTTAAGGTTAAGTAAGGTTAGAAATTTAAGGTTAAGAAAGGTTAGAAATTTAAGGTTAAGAAATGTTAGAAATTTAAGGTTAAGAAAGGTTAGAAATTTAAGGTTAAGTAAGGTTAGAAATTTAAGGTTAAGTAAGGTTAGAAATTTAAGTTTAAGAAAGGTTAGAAATTTAAGGTTAAGAAATGTTAGAAATTTAAGGTTAAGTAAGGTTAGAAATTTAAGGTTAAGTAAGGTTAGAAATTTAAGGTTAAGTAAGGTTAGAAATTTAAGGTTAAGTAAAGTTAGAAATTTAAGGTTAAGTAATGTTAGAAATTTAAGGTTAAGTAAGGTTAGAAATTTAAGGTTAAGAAAGTTTAGAAATTTAAGGTTAAGTAAGGTTAGAAATTTAAGGTTAAGTAAGGTTAGAAATTTAAGGTTAAGAAAGGTTAGAAATTTAAGGTTAAGAAATGTTAGAAATTTAAGGTTAAGTAAGGTTAGAAATTTAAGGTTAAGTAAGGTTAGAAATTTAAGTTAAGTAAGGTTAGAAATTTAAGGTTAAGTAAGGTTAGAAATTTAAGGTTAAGAAAGGTTAGAAATTTAAGGTTAAGAAATGTTAGAAATTTAAGGTTAAGTAAGGTTAGAAATTTAAGGTTAAGTAAAGTTAGAAATTTAAGGTTAAGTAAGGTTAGAAATTTAAGGTTAAGTAAAGTTAGAAATTTAAGGTTAAGTAAGGTTAGAAATTTAAGGTTAAGTAAGGTTAGAAATTTAAGGTTAAGTAAAGTTAGAAATTTAAGGTTACGTAAGGTTAGAAATTTAAGGTTAAGTAAGGTTAGACATTTAAGGTTAAGTAAGGTTAGAAATTTAAGGTTAAGAAAGGTTAGAAATTTAAGGTTAAGAAATGTTAGAAATTTAAGGTTAAGAAAGGTTAGAAATTTAAGGTTAAGTAAGGTTAGAAATTTAAGGTTAATAAGGTTAGAAATTTAAGGTTAAGAAAGGTTAGAAATTTAAGGTTAAGAAATGTTAGAAATTTAAGGTTAAGTAAGGTTAGAAATTTAAGGTTAAGTAAGGTTAGAAATTTAAGGTTAAGTAAGGTTAGAAATTTAAGGTTAAGTAAAGTTAGAAATTTAAGGTTAAGTAATGTTAGAAATTTAAGGTTAAGTAAAGTTAGAAATTTAAGGTTAAGTAAAGTTAGAAATTTAAGGTTAAGTAAGGTTAGAAATTTAAGTTAAGTAAGGTTAGAAATTTAAGGTTAAGTAAGGTTAGAAATTTAAGGTTAAGAAAGGTTAGAAATTTAAGGTTAAGAAATGTTAGAAATTTAAGGTTAAGTAAGGTTAGAAATTTAAGGTTAAGTAAAGTTAGAAATTTAAGGTTAAGTAAGGTTAGAAATTTAAGGTTAAGTAAAGTTAGAAATTTAAGGTTAAGTAAGGTTAGAAATTTAAGGTTAAGTAAGGTTAGAAATTTAAGGTTAAGTAAAGTTAGAAATT
Source organism: Euprymna scolopes (assembly GCF_053919585.1). Classification (NCBI taxonomy): domain Eukaryota; kingdom Metazoa; phylum Mollusca; class Cephalopoda; order Sepiida; family Sepiolidae; genus Euprymna; species Euprymna scolopes. Next base: position 2,305,262 of record NC_136495.1, read on the forward strand.
TAAGGTTACGTAAGGTTAGAAATTTAAGGTTAAGTAAGGTTAGAAATTTAAGGTTAAGTAAGGTTAGAAATTTAAGATTAAGTAAAGTTAGAAATTTAAGGTTAAGTAAGGTTAGAAATTTAAGGGTAAGTAAAGTTAGAAATTTAAGGTTAAGTAAGGTTAGAAATTTAAGGTTAAGTAAAGTTAGAAATTAAAGGTTAAGTAAAGTTAGAAATTTAAGGTTAAGTAAGGTTAGAAATTTAAAGTTAAGTAAAGTTAGAAATTTAAGGTTACGTAAGGTTAGAAATTTAATGTTAAGTAAAGTAAGAAATTTAAGGTTAAGTAAAGTTAGAAATTTAAGGTTAAGTAAAGTTAGAAATTTAAGCTTAAGTAAAGTTAGAAATTTAAGGTTAAGAAAGTTTAGAAATTTAAGGTTAAGAAAGTTTAGAAATTTAAGGTTTAGAAATGTTAGAAATTTAAGCTTAAGTAAGGTTAGAAATTTAAGGTTAAGTAAGGTTAGAAATTTAAGGTTAAGTAAGGTTAGACATTTAAGGTTAAGTAAGGTTAGAAATTTAAGCTTAAGAAAGGTTAGAAATTTAAGGTTAAGAAATGTTAGAAATTTAAGGTTAAGAAAGGTTAGAAATTTAAGGTTAAGTAAGGTTAGAAATTTAAGGTTAAGAAAGGTTAGAAATTTAAGGTTAAGAAATGTTAGAAATTTAAGGTTAAGTAAGGTTAGAAATTTAAGGTTAAGTAAAGTTAGAAATTTAAGGTTAAGTAATGTTAGAAATTTAAGGTTAAGTAAGGTTAGAAATTTAAGGTTAAGTAAAGTTAGAAATTTAAGGTTAAGTAAGGTTAGAAATTTAAGTTAAGTAAGGTTAGAAATTTAAGGTTAAGTAAGGTTAGAAATTTAAGGTAAGAAAGGTTAGAAATTTAAGGTTAAGAAATGTTAGAAATTTAAGCTTAAGTAAGGTTAGAAATTTAAGGTTAAGAAAGGTTAGAAATTTAAGGTTAAGTAAGGTTAGAAATTTAAGGTTAAGTAAAGTTAGAAATTGTAGGTTAAGTAAGGTTAGAAATTTAAGGTTAAGTAAAGTTAGAAATTTAAGGTTAAGTAAGGTTAGAAATTTAAGGTTAAGTAAAGTTAGAAATTTAAGGTTAAGTAAGGTTAGAAATTTAAGGTTAAGTAAGGTTAGAAATTTAAGGTTAAGTAAAGTTAGAAATTTAAGGTTACGTAAGGTTAGAAATTTAAGGTTAAGTAAGGTTAGAAATTAAAGGTTAAGTAAAGTTAGAAATTTAAGATTAAGTAAAGTTAGAAATTTAAGGTTAAGTAAGGTTAGAAATTTAAGGTTAAGTAAAGTTAGAAATTTAAGGTTAAGTAAGGTTAGAAATATAAGGTTAAGTAAGGTTAGAAATTTAAGGTTAAGTAAAGTTAGAAATTTAAGGTTACGTAAGGTTAGAAATTTAAGGTTAAGTAAGGTTAGACATTTAAGGTTAAGTAAGGTTAGAAATTTAAGGTTAAGAAAGGTTAGAAATTTAAGGTTAAGAAATGTTAGAAATTTAAGGTTAAGAAAGGTTAGAAATTTAAGGTTAAGTAAGGTTAGAAATTTAAGGTTAAGTAAGGTTAGAAATTTAAGTTTAAGAAAGGTTAGAAATTTAAGGTTAAGAAATGTTAGAAATTTAAGGTTAAGTAAGGTTAGAAATTTAAGGTTAAGTAAGGTTAGAAATTTAAGGTTAAGTAAGGTTAGAAATTTAAGGTTAAGTAAAGTTAGAAATTTAAGGTTAAGTAATGTTAGAAATTTAAGGTTAAGTAAGGTTAGAAATTTAAGGTTAAGAAAGTTTAGAAATTTAAGGTTAAGTAAGGTTAGAAATTTAAGGTTAAGTAAGGTTAGAAATTTAAGGTTAAGAAAGGTTAGAAATTTAAGGTTAAGAAATGTTAGAAATTTAAGGTTAAGTAAGGTTAGAAATTTAAGGTTAAGTAAGGTTAGAAATTTAAGTTAAGTAAGGTTAGAAATTTAAGGTTAAGTAAGGTTAGAAATTTAAGGTTAAGAAAGGTTAGAAATTTAAGGTTAAGAAATGTTAGAAATTTAAGGTTAAGTAAGGTTAGAAATTTAAGGTTAAGTAAAGTTAGAAATTTAAGGTTAAGTAAGGTTAGAAATTTAAGGTTAAGTAAAGTTAGAAATTTAAGGTTAAGTAAGGTTAGAAATTTAAGGTTAAGTAAGGTTAGAAATTTAAGGTTAAGTAAAGTTAGAAATTTAAGGTTACGTAAGGTTAGAAATTTAAGGTTAAGTAAGGTTAGACATTTAAGGTTAAGTAAGGTTAGAAATTTAAGGTTAAGAAAGGTTAGAAATTTAAGGTTAAGGAAATGTTAGAAATTTAAGGTTAAGAAAGGTTAGAAATTTAAGGTTAAGTAAGGTTAGAAATTTAAGGTTAATAAGGTTAGAAATTTAAGGTTAAGAAAGGTTAGAAATTTAAGGTTAAGAAATGTTAGAAATTTAAGGTTAAGTAAGGTTAGAAATTTAAGGTTAAGTAAGGTTAGAAATTTAAGGTTAAGTAAGGTTAGAAATTTAAGGTTAAGTAAAGTTAGAAATTTAAGGTTAAGTAATGTTAGAAATTTAAGGTTAAGTAAGGTTAGAAATTTAAGGTTAAGTAAAGTTAGAAATTTAAGGTTAAGTAAGGTTAGAAATTTAAGTTAAGTAAGGTTAGAAATTTAAGGTTAAGTAAGGTTAGAAATTTAAGGTTAAGAAAGGTTAGAAATTTAAGGTTAAGAAATGTTAGAAATTTAAGGTTAAGTAAGGTTAGAAAATTTAAGGTTAAGTAAAGTTAGAAATTTAAGGTTAAGTAAGGTTAGAAATTTAAGGTTAAGTAAAGTTAGAAATTTAAGGTTAAGTAAGGTTAGAAATTTAAGGTTAAGTAAGGTTAGAAATTTAAGGTTAAGTAAAGTTAGAAATTTAAGGTTACGTAAGGTTAGAAATTTAAGGTTAAGTAAGGTTAGAAATTTAAGGTTAAGTAAGGTTAGAAATTTAAGATTAAGTAAAGTTAGAAATTTAAGGTTAAGTAAGGTTAGAAATTTAAGGGTAAGTAAAGTTAGAAATTTAAGGTTAAGTAAGGTTAGAAATTTAAGGTTAAGTAAAGTTAGAAATTAAAGGTTAAGTAAAGTTAGAAATTTAAGGTTAAGTAAGGTTAGAAATTTAAAGTTAAGTAAAGTTAGAAATTTAAGGTTACGTAAGGTTAGAAATTTAATGTTAAGTAAAGTAAGAAATTTAAGGTTAAGTAAAGTTAGAAATTTAAGGTTAAGTAAAGTTAGAAATTTAAGCTTAAGTAAAGTTAGAAATTTAAGGTTAAGAAAGTTTAGAAATTTAAGGTTAAGAAAGTTTAGAAATTTAAGGTTTAGAAATGTTAGAAATTTAAGCTTAAGTAAGGTTAGAAATTTAAGGGTTAAGTAAGGTTAGAAATTTAAGGTTAAGTAAGGTTAGACATTTAAGGTTAAGTAAGGTTAGAAATTTAAGCTTAAGAAAGGTTAGAAATTTAAGGTTAAGAAATGTTAGAAATTTAAGGTTAAGAAAGGTTAGAAATTTAAGGTTAAGTAAGGTTAGAAATTTAAGGTTAAGAAAGGTTAGAAATTTAAGGTTAAGAAATGTTAGAAATTTAAGGTTAAGTAAGGTTAGAAATTTAAGGTTAAGTAAAGTTAGAAATTTAAGGTTAAGTAATGTTAGAAATTTAAGGTTAAGTAAGGTTAGAAATTTAAGGTTAAGTAAAGTTAGAAATTTAAGGTTAAGTAAGGTTAGAAATTTAAGTTAAGTAAGGTTAGAAATTTAAGGTTAAGTAAGGTTAGAAATTTAAGGTAAGAAAGGTTAGAAATTTAAGGTTAAGAAATGTTAGAAATTTAAGCTTAAGTAAGGTTAGAAATTTAAGGTTAAGAAAGGTTAGAAATTTAAGGTTAAGTAAGGTTAGAAATTTAAGGTTAAGTAAAGTTAGAAATTGTAGGTTAAGTAAGGTTAGAAATTTAAGGTTAAGTAAAGTTAGAAATTTAAGGTTAAGTAAGGTTAGAAATTTAAGGTTAAGTAAAGTTAGAAATTTAAGGTTAAGTAAGGTTAGAAATTTAAGGTTAAGTAAGGTTAGAAATTTAAGGTTAAGTAAAGTTAGAAATTTAAGGTTACGTAAGGTTAGAAATTTAAGGTTAAGTAAGGTTAGAAATTAAAGGTTAAGTAAAGTTAGAAATTTAAGATTAAGTAAAGTTAGAAATTTAAGGTTAAGTAAGGTTAGAAATTTAAGGTTAAGTAAAGTTAGAAATTTAAGGTTAAGTAAGGTTAGAAATTTAAGGTTAAGTAAAGTTAGAAATTAAAGGTTAAGTAAAGTTAGAAATTTAAGGTTAAGTAAGGTTAGAAATTTAAGGTTAAGTAAAGTTAGAAATTTAAGGTTAAGTAAGGTTAGAAATTTAAAGTTAAGTAAAGTTAGAAATTTAAGGTTACGTAAGGTTAGAAATTTAAGGTTAAGTAAAGTAAGAAATTTAAGGTTAAGTAAGGTTAGAAATTTAAGGTTAAGTAAAGTTAGAAATTTAATCTTAAGTAAAGTTAGAAATTTAAGGTTAAGAAAGTTTAGAAATTTAAGGTTAAGAAAGTTTAGAAATTTAAGGTTAAGTAAGGTTAGAAATTTAAGGTTAAGAAAGATTAGAAATTTAAGGTAAAGTAAGGTTAGAAATTTAAGGTTAAGAAAGGTTAGAAATTTAAGGTTAAGTAAGGTTAGAAATTTAAGGTTAAGTAAAGTTAGAAATTTAAGGTTAAGTAAAGTTAGAAATTTTAGGTTAAGAAAGGTTAGAAATTTAAGGTTAAGAAAGGTTAGAAATTTAAGGTTAAGTAAGGTTAGAAATTTAAAGTTAAGTAAAGTTAGAAATTTAAAGTTAAGTAAAGTTAAAAATTTTAGGTTAAGAAAGGTTAGAAATTTAAGGTTAAGAAAGTTTAGAAATTTAAGGTTAAGTAAGGTTAGAAATTTAAGGTTAAATAAGGTTACAAATTTAAGGTTAAGTAAGGTTAGAAATTTAAGGTTAAGTAAACTTAGAAATTTAAGGTTAAGTAAAATTAGAAATTTTAGGTTAAGAAAGGTTAGAAATTTAAGGTTAAGAAAGGTTAGAAATTTAAGGTTTAGAAAGGTTAGAAATTAAAGGTTAAGTAAGGTTAGAAATTTAAGGTTAAGTAAGGTTAGAAATTTAAGGTTAAGAAAGGTTAGAAATTTAAGGTTAAGTAAAGTTAGAAATTTAAGGTTAAGAAAGGTTAGAAATTTAAGGTTAAGTAAAGTTAGAAATTTAAGGTTAAGAAAGGTTACAAATTTAAGGTTAAGAAAGTTTAGAAATTTAAGGTTAAGTAAGGTTAGAAATTTAAGGTTAAGTAAGGTTAGAAATTTAAGGTTAAGTAAGGTTAGAAATTTAAGGTTAAGTAAGGTTACAAATTTAAGGTTAAGAAAGTTTAGAAATTTAAGGTTAAGTAAGGTTAGAAATTTAAGGTTAAGAAAGGTTACAAATTTAAGGTTAAGAAAGTTTAGAAATTTAAGGTTAAGTAAGGTTAGAAATTTAAGGTTAAGTAAGGTTAGAAATTTAAGGTTAAGAAAGGTTAGAAATTTAAGGTTAAGAAATGTTAGAAATTTAAGGTTAAGTAAGGTTAGAAATTTAAGGTTAAGTAAGGTTAGAAATTTAAGTTAAGTAAGGTTAGAAATTTAAGGTTAAGTAAGGTTAGAAATTTAAGGTTAAGAAAGGTTAGAAATTTAAGGTTAAGAAATGTTAGAAATTTAAGGTTAAGTAAGGTTAGAAATTTAAGGTTAAGTAAAGTTAGAAATTTAAGGTTAAGTAAGGTTAGAAATTTAAGGTTAAGTAAAGTTAGAAATTTAAGGTTAAGTAAGGTTAGAAATTTAAGGTTAAGTAAGGTTAGAAATTTAAGGTTAAGTAAAGTTAGAAATTTAAGGTTACGTAAGGTTAGAAATTTAAGGTTAAGTAAGGTTAGAAATTTAAGGTTAAGTAAAGTTAGAAATTTAAGATTAAGTAAAGTTAGAAATTTAAGGTTAAGTAAGGTTAGAAATTTAAGGTTAAGTAAAGTTAGAAATTTAAGGTTAAGTAAGGTTAGAAATTTAAGGTTAAGTAAAGTTAGAAATTAAAGGTTAAGTAAAGTTAGAAATTTAAGGTTAAGTAAGGTTAGAAATTTAAGGTTAAGTAAAGTTAGAAATTTAAGGTTAAGTAAGGTTAGAAATTTAAAGTTAAGTAAAGTTAGAAATTTAAGGTTACGTAAGGTTAGAAATTTAAGGTTAAGTAAAGTAAGAAATTTAAGGTTAAGTAAGGTTAGAAATTTAAGGTTAAGTAAAGTTAGAAATTTAAGCTTAAGTAAAGTTAGAAATTTAAGGTTAAGAAAGTTTAGAAATTTAAGGTTAAGAAAGTTTAGAAATTTAAGGTTAAGAAATGTTAGAAATTTAAGCTTAAGTAAGGTTAGAAATTTAAGGTTAAGTAAGGTTAGAAATTTAAGGTTAAGTAAGGTTAGACATTTAAGGTTAAGTAAGGTTAGAAATTTAAGGTTAAGAAAGGTTAGAAATTTAAGGTTAAGAAATGTTAGAAATTTAAGGTTAAGAAAGGTTAGAAATTTAAGGTTAAGTAAGGTTAGAAATTTAAGGTTAAGAAAGGTTAGAAATTTAAGGTTAAGAAATGTTAGAAATTTAAGGTTAAGTAAGGTTAGAAATTTAAGGTTAAGTAAAGTTAGAAATTTAAGGTTAAGTAATGTTAGAAATTTAAGGTTAAGTAAGGTTAGAAATTTAAGGTTAAGTAAAGTTAGAAATTTAAGGTTAAGTAAGGTTAGAAATTTAAGTTAAGTAAGGTTAGAAATTTAAGGTTAAGTAAGGTTAGAAATTTAAGGTTAAGAAAGGTTAGAAATTTAAGGTTAAGAAATGTTAGAAATTTAAGGTTAAGTAAGGTTAGAAATTTAAGGTTAAGAAAGGTTAGAAATTTAAGGTTAAGTAAAGTTAGAAATTTAAGGTTAAGTAAGGTTAGAAATTTAAGGTTAAGTAAAGTTAGAAATTTAAGGTTAAGTAAGGTTAGAAATTTAAGGTTAAGTAAAGTTAGAAATTTAAGGTTAAGTAAGGTTAGAAATTTAAGGTTAAGTAAGGTTAGAAATTTAAGGTTAAGTAAAGTTAGAAATTTAAGGTTACGTAAGGTTAGAAATTTAAGGTTAAGTAAGGTTAGAAATTTAAGGTTAAGTAAAGTTAGAAATTTAAGATTAAGTAAAGTTAGAAATTTAAGGTTAAGTAAGGTTAGAAATTTAAGGTTAAGTAAAGTTAGAAATTTAAGGTTAAGTAAGGTTAGAAATTTAAGGTTAAGTAAAGTTAGAAATTAAAGGTTAAGTAAAGTTAAAAATTTAAGGTTAAGTAAGGTTAGAAATTTAAGGTTAAGTAAAGTTAGAAATTTAAGGTTAAGTAAGGTTAGAAATTTAAAGTTAAGTAAAGTTAGAAATTTAAGGTTACGTAAGGTTAGAAATTTAAGGTTAAGTAAAGTAAGAAATTTAAGGTTAAGTAAGGTTAGAAATTTAAGGTTAAGTAAAGTTAGAAATTTAAGCTTAAGTAAAGTTAGAAATTTAAGGTTAAGTAAAGTTAGAAATTTAAGTTAAGTAAGGTTAGAAATTTAAGGTTAAGTAAGGTTAGAAATTTAAGGTTAAGTAAAGTTAGAAATTTAAGGTTAAGTAAGGTTAGAAATTTAAAGTTAAGTAAAGTTAGAAATTTAAGGTTACGTAAGGTTAGAAATTTAAGGTTAAGTAAAGTAAGAAATTTAAGGTTAAGTAAGGTTAGAAATTTAAGGTTAAGTAAAGTTAGAAATTTAAGCTTAAGTAAAGTTAGAAATTTAAGGTTAAGAAAGTTTAGAAATTTAAGGTTAAGAAAGTTTAGAAATTTAAGGTTAAGTAAGGTTAGAAATTTAAGGTTAAGAAAGATTAGAAATTTAAGGTAAAGTAAGGTTAGAAATTTAAGGTTAAGAAAGGTTAGAAATTTAAGGTTAAGTAAGGTTAGAAATTTAAGGTTAAGTAAAGTTAGAAATTTAAGGTTAAGTAAAGTTAGAAATTTTAGGTTAAGAAAGGTTAGAAATTTAAGGTTAAGAAAGGTTAGAAATTTAAGGTTAAGTAAGGTTAGAAATTTAAAGTTAAGTAAAGTTAGAAATTTAAAGTTAAGTAAAGTTAGAAATTTTAGGTTAAGAAAGGTTAGAAATTTAAGGTTAAGAAAGGTTAGAAATTTAAGGTTAAGAAATGTTAGAAATTTAAGGTTAAATAAGGTTACAAATTTAAGGTTAAGTAAGGTTAGAAATTTAAGGTTAAGTAAACTTAGAAATTTAAGGTTAAGTAAAGTTAGAAATTTAAGGTTAAGAAAGGTTAGAAATTTAAGGTTAAGAAATGTTAGAAATTTAAGGTTTAGAAAGGTTAGAAATTAAAGGTTAAGTAAGGTTAGAAATTTAAGGTTAAGTAAGGTTAGAAATTTAAGGTTAAGAAAGGTTAGAAATTTAAGGTTAAGTAAAGTTAGAAATTTAAGGTTAAGAAAGGTTAGAAATTTAAGGTTAAGTAAAGTTAGAAATTTAAGGTTAAGAAAGGTTACAAATTTAAGGTTAAGAAAGTTTAGAAATTTAAGGTTAAGTAAGGTTAGAAATTTAAGGTTAAGTAAGGTTAGAAATTTAAGGTTAAGTAAGGTTAGAAATTTAAGGTTAAGTAAGGTTACAAATTTAAGGTTAAGAAAGTTTAGAAATTTAAGGTTAAGTAAGGTTAGAAATTTAAGGTTAAGAAAGGTTACAAATTTAAGGTTAAGAAAGTTTAGAAATTTAAGGTTAAGTAAGGTTAGAAATTTAAGGTTAAGTAAGGTTAGAAATTTAAGGTTAAGAAAGGTTAGAAATTTAAGGTTAAGAAATGTTAGAAATTTAAGGTTAAGTAAGGTTAGAAATTTAAGGTTAAGTAAGGTTAGAAATTTAAGTTAAGTAAGGTTAGAAATTTAAGGTTAAGTAAGGTTAGAAATTTAAGGTTAAGAAAGGTTAGAAATTTAAGGTTAAGAAATGTTAGAAATTTAAGGTTAAGTAAGGTTAGAAATTTAAGGTTAAGTAAAGTTAGAAATTTAAGGTTAAGTAAGGTTAGAAATTTAAGGTTAAGTAAAGTTAGAAATTTAAGGTTAAGTAAGGTTAGAAATTTAAGGTTAAGTAAGGTTAGAAATTTAAGGTTAAGTAAAGTTAGAAATTTAAGGTTACGTAAGGTTAGAAATTTAAGGTTAAGTAAGGTTAGAAATTTAAGGTTAAGTAAAGTTAGAAATTTAAGATTAAGTAAAGTTAGAAATTTAAGGTTAAGTAAGGTTAGAAATTTAAGGTTAAGTAAAGTTAGAAATTTAAGGTTAAGTAAGGTTAGAAATTTAAGGTTAAGTAAAGTTAGAAATTAAAGGTTAAGTAAAGTTAGAAATTTAAGGTTAAGTAAGGTTAGAAATTTAAGGTTAAGTAAAGTTAGAAATTTAAGGTTAAGTAAGGTTAGAAATTTAAAGTTAAGTAAAGTTAGAAATTTAAGGTTACGTAAGGTTAGAAATTTAAGGTTAAGTAAAGTAAGAAATTTAAGGTTAAGTAAGGTTAGAAATTTAAGGTTAAGTAAAGTTAGAAATTTAAGCTTAAGTAAAGTTAGAAATTTAAGGTTAAGAAAGTTTAGAAATTTAAGGTTAAGAAAGTTTAGAAATTTAAGGTTAAGAAATGTTAGAAATTTAAGCTTAAGTAAGGTTAGAAATTTAAGGTTAAGTAAGGTTAGAAATTTAAGGTTAAGTAAGGTTAGACATTTAAGGTAAAGTAAGGTTAGAAATTTAAGGTTAAGAAAGGTTAGAAATTTTAGGTTAAGAAATGTTAGAAATTTAAGGTTAAGAAAGGTTAGAAATTTAAGGTTAAGTAAGGTTAGAAATTTAAGGTTAAGAAAGGTTAGAAATTTAAGGTTAAGAAAGTTTAGAAATTTAAGGTTAAGTAAGGTTAGAAATTTAAGGTTAAGTAAAGTTAGAAATTTAAGGTTAAGTAATGTTAGAAATTTAAGGTTAAGTAAGGTTAGAAATTTAAGGTTAAGTAAAGTTAGAAATTTAAGGTTAAGTAAGGTTAGAAATTTAAGTTAAGTAAGGTTAGAAATTTAAGGTTAAGTAAGGTTAGAAATTTAAGGTTAAGAAAGGTTAGAAATTTAAGGTTAAGAAATGTTAGAAATGTAAGGTTAAGTAAGGTTAGAAATTTAAGGTTAAGAAAGGTTAGAAATTTAAGGTTAAGTAAAGTTAGAAATTTAAGGTTAAGTAAGGTTAGAAATTTAAGGTTAAGTAAAGTTAGAAATTTAAGGTTTAGTAAGGTTAAAAATTTAAGGTTAAGTAAAGTTAGAAATTTAAGGTTAAGTAAGGTTAGAAATTTAAGGTTAAGTAAGGTTAGAAATTTAAGGTTAAGTAAAGTTAGAAATTTAAGGTTACGTAAGGTTAGAAATTTAAGGTTAAGTAAGGTTAGAAATTTAAGGTTAAGTAAAGTTAGAAATTTAAGATTAAGTAAAGTTAGAAATTTAAGGTTAAGTAAGGTTAGAAATTTAAGGTTAAGTAAAGTTAGGAATTTAAGGTTAAGTAAGGTTAGAAATTTAAGGTTAAGTAAAGTTAGAAATTAAAGGTTAAGTAAAGTTAGAAATTTAAGGTTAAGTAAGGTTAGAAATTTAAGGTTAAGTAAAGTTAGAAATTTAAGGTTAAGTAAGGTTAGAAATTTAAAGTTAAGTAAAGTTAGAAATTTAAGGTTACGTAAGGTTAGAAATTTAAGGTTAAGTAAAGTAAGAAATTTAAGGTTAAGTAAGGTTAGAAATTTAAGGTTAAGTAAAGTTAGAAATTTAAGCTTAAGTAAAGTTAGAAATTTAAGGTTAAGAAAGTTTAGAAATTTAAGGTTAAGAAAGTTTAGAAATTTAAGGTTAAGTAAGGTTAGAAATTTAAGGTTAAGAAAGATTAGAAATTTTAGGTAAAGTAAGGTTAGAAATTTAAGGTTAAGAAAGGTTAGAAATTTAAGGTTAAGTAAGGTTAGAAATTTAAGGTTAAGTAAAGTTAGAAATTTAAGGTTATGTAAAGTTAGAAATTTTAGGTTAAGAAAGGTTAGAAATTTAAGGTTAAGAAAGGTTAGAAATTTAAGGTTAAGTAAGGTTAGAAATTTAAAGTTAAGTAAAGTTAGAAATTTAAAGTTAAGTAAAGTTAGAAATTTTAGGTTAAGAAAGGTTAGAAATTTAAGGTTAAGTAAGGTTAGAAATTTAAGGTTAAGTAAGGTTAGAAATTTAAGGTTAAATAAGGTTACAAATTTAAGGTTAAGTAAGGTTAGAAATTTAAGGTTAAGTAAACTTAGAAATTTAAGGTTAAGTAAAGTTAGAAATTTAAGGTTAAGAAAGGTTAGAAATTTAAGGTTAAGAAAGGTTAGAAATTTAAGGTTTAGAAAGGTTAGAAATTAAAGGTTAAGTAAGGTTAGAAATTTAAGGTTAAGTAAGGTTAGAAATTTAAGGTTAAGAAAGGTTAGAAATTTAAGGTTAAGTAAGGTTAGAAATTTAAGGTTAAGTAAGGTTACAAATTTAAGGTTAAGAAAGTTTAGAAATTTAAGGTTAAGTAAGGTTAGAAATTTAAGGTTAAGAAAGGTTACAAATTTAAGGTTAAGAAAGTTTAGAAATTTAAGGTTAAGTAAGGTTAGAAATTTAAGGTTAAGAAAGGTTAGAAATTTAAGGTTAAGAAAGGTTACAAATTTAAGGTTAAGTAAGGTTAGAAATTAAAGGTTAAGTAAGGTTAGAAATTTAAGGTTAAGTAAGGTTAGAAATTTAAGGTTAAGAAAGGTTAGAAATTTAAGGTTAAGTAAAGTTAGAAATTTAAGGTTAAGAAAGGTTAGAAATTTAAGGTTAAGAAAAGTTAGAAATTTAAGGTTAAGAAAAGTTAGAAATTTACGGTTAAGTAAAGTTAGAAATAATATAAAGGAGAAAATTAACTCTGCTACAGATTTATTTCTTACCAGTGATAGCTGGTCTGTTGGTACTTTTTTAAGTGTGACCTTTCATTGGATCAATCAAAACCTTGAATAAAAAGATACAGTTTTAAGAATTATTTCATTTAAAGTATCACACCCTGCCGCCAATATTAGTGAAGCTATCAAGAACACAGTAGAAGAATTTGATATTTCTTATAAAATCCATGTTCTTATACGAGACTAGCAGTATTACACGGCCTTGCTCGGGGGTTGCTTTTTTATGCTTCTTTTGATCTGTATCTTTGATAGTTCCAATTTTTTTCTTCTTTTTTTTGTAATCCTAAAATTATTTTAGTAAATTTCGGTTATGTTGACACCTTACCGATTAATATAGCCCCCCACACAGTGGATGCAACAATCCAATTTCTCGTATTTGTCTCCTTAGCAGCTATTCTTCCAGCTCCAAACCAACTACTTTGGCGAGGTTTTATGGGCTTATTTCTTGAACCGTGTGCGAAAGAAACCACAGGATCAACATCGACTATCTATTTGTTGTAAGAATTTATGTGGTTTTCGCTGTATAGTTTTAAAATTAGTCAATTGTGCCGAAAAATTCCTTATCTTATGTTGCCGGGCATACTACGTGTGCTTATTTGTTGGGGCCTATGTTTTGTTAAACCGACATATAAGAAATCTCTGAATCAGATTTTCACTAAATGCAGACTATTTTGCAATTTTTTCAGGATCATTGCTTGTCAATAATAACGTTTAATTAAAGTACCGTAATATTCCAGTTTTATATTGCAAAAATTACAGATATTTAAAAACTTGACACACACATAAATGTTCCAATCTTATAAATAAAAATTTGTCAAGTTATTGAATAAAATACATTCAAAAATTTACGTGCAAGGTTTGAACCTACAGACCACGTCATGCAAAAAAATACACGTAAATTTTCAAGTTTTATGAAATCCTTTGTGGTTAATGAATAAGAAAATAAGTAATTTGCGTGCGAAATTAAACCTACAAACCACGATATGCAACAACAAAAAACACGCTATCAACTTATTCTCTCAAGATGACTTCTTCAACCTTGTGGCATTCTGGTAGGAATTTTCTTTCTTCGTCCTCCGGACCGCTTCGTTGTTTGATGGATGGAGGCATTCATGGCAGACTTAATAAAACACACAACACGACAGAATCGTAATATTTATGAAACACAATTAACTATTTATTTTTTAAAAAATATATATTACAAAAACAATTTACACGTTACATATCCTACAATTATTAAACTAACTATGCTTAACTAGTGCTGAGGGGGAGGGATTCGCCTGCTCTCGTTCATGGATAGACAGAAACACGCGTGCTAACCCCATGCTGTCCGAAAAAAAGGTCGATACAAGGGAAAGGGAATTCTGGGCTGCATTTCTGTGTATCTCCACGCTTATGGCCAAATTACCACCCGGCCATGCTGTAGAGTGTGTTAGCAACCGTGGCACTGGGTTATAGTGCCACAGCTTTACCATGTTTTCTACACACGTTACAGCTTTACCATTTTTCCTACACACGTTACAGCTGACGCTTAATGATGCCAATTTCTCACAGAGATTTGTCGGGGTTATGATATCTATTTGTAAACAAATAGTTGGGCATTTCAATCATTCTCCTGCAGTTTTTGCAAAGTACTAGAAATACCAGAAGAAATTTAATTTGCTCAACTATAAATTTATTCAGGGTGTCAATACAAGATGGAACAGTCAATATGCTATGCTATCAAGAGTATTTGAAAAAAAGCATGCTCTTATTTCATATTGCAGTGAACATGTCAAACCATATTCTTTGCAATCCAACCAATGGAAGATATTAGAAAAAATATTAAAAATACTGAAACAATTCAGTGAATGTACAAATGTACTGTCTAGTAGAGAAGCAAATGTCTCTTATATAATACCACAAATAAAAGTTATCCATCAATTTTTAAAAGAGAAGAAGGAAGAGGGGGTTTCATAGGTTAGACTCACCATTGCCAGCATGAAAAACTTCTTTCAATACTAGATTTAATAACTATTTACAGGATGAAATCTTATTCTAGCAACAACCTCGATCCCAAATTCAAGTCTGGTTTCCTTGAAAATAACTACAGGTATTACAGAATGGTTAACACAAGATATCTATGCTATAACCGAAGAAACAATAGACACTTCACCCAATGTATCACAAGTTATAGAGACTGGTTTGTCTGACGTATCTGTGGAGAAATGTGATGATGATAATGACTTTAATTTTAAAAGTGGAAAGTGACTCACTGAATTAAAGAAAAAAGTCGAAACAATACAGTATAAAACAGACAGTGAAATAAACAAACAAATATGTTTCTGAAAAGATAGAAATTGAAAAATATAAAAAGATTAAAAAATATAAAACTTGACGATGATGTTTTTCAATGGTGTATTGAAATAAATGTGAATTTCTCATAGAGATATCCCTAGTCAGAAAATATTTATCAGCACCCTCATGTTCTGATGAAAGTGAACGGTTGTTTAGTATTGGAAGTAACATTTATTTACCAAGTAGAAATCGTTTGAAAGACGAAACTGGAGAAATTATAAAATGTTTTTATATTATAATTTAAGAATTTTAGGACTTAAATATGATTAACAACGAAGTATTTAAATGTATTACTTAACTAAATTATTCCTTTCATTCTTATTGACCAAATGTGTTTTTACTTTAAAAATAATATCTATCTTTATTTTAAAGGATTTTCTATTCATTTTCTACTAAATGTAACATATTTCCCAATCGTACAATGTTTTTCTTGGTTGTTCATTTATAAAATATTGTTCCTGTTATATAAGCATTTTCTATTGATCACAATACTTTTCAATGTTTTATTTATTTCCATTTTATATACATGTACGTTTGTTTAATATGGTTTATTTTATTCCTCATCCATAACGTACCTTTTATAGACAATTTATTTTAATGGTCGATGTGGTTTTTGACAATACCATCAAACACTATTGTCGTCTAAAATAACCCTGCCTATGCCAGGGACCACGTCACACTTTGCACAACTTTAGCATACAAAATTCTATGTTAAAGATGGTTTAAAAATATTTTCCGTTGCCCTTTTACGGTTGCCTTATTTTTGTTGCCCAATTTTTCCAAATTCATGAATTCAACGTAAAATTATCACTGGTTTCCGGGCCATTCTATTGTTTTAAAGCAGAAAACTAATTTTTTTTTCACTATTAATCCCCAAGCCTAATCGGCAAAAATCATAAAACCACAAGTAATCGCTTTATTTTTCGTATTATAACCCGGAATTAGGGTTACTAGTAGGAAGAGAATTAGTGATGGGACGATTTCAAACATTTCCCAGATTCCGATACAATTATCGATTCCGTTCTAAATTTCTGATTCCGATACGATTCCCAAATTTCTTACAATCGATCTAATGCAAAAAGGCATAAAAATGGTGCAAAACTATTTTCTCTGGAAAATGAAGTTTATCCTCTCGTATTTATAATAAATACGAGTACATATATCCATAATACTTTTGAATTCATGATATCTTCTATTTAACTAGGAACAATATGTTGGGTAATTCACGTTACACATGGGAGACTGCATGATAGAAAGTTAAAACTTCCGATTAAAACGGACGCCCTTTATAATAGCGATTTCAGAATTCCCTTGCGACGAACGTAGATCCATTAAACTCGCGTATAATGGCGCTCTGTGTGACGGACGACAACTAAACTCGCGGATTTCGGAAATAATAGAAGGCGGAAGCCAAGTGTCCATATTAATCAATTGTCTCTCATGAGCCGTCTTTCGTCTGAGACAAACACTTTGGTTGTCGTATTCGTCTTACAGTCGGCATAACGAATGTATTTAAATGCCCTTTGAGACGCGAACTTCAACAATAAAAAGAGGGTTGTTATTTTTGTCTTTAGGGAATTTTAACTTTGTTAGGTGACTTATCTTACCGGATCTCTGTTCTGATTTTGTTTGATATTTTTATTTGTTATACTTGGGAAAAGGCATAAAAATGCGAAAAGAAAATCAAACGTTGAACCAAGTAAGATTTTTTTTATTATAAAAACAATTAAAAATATATATTTACAGTACAAAATATATTTAATGTTTTATTTTGAATTTATATGAAATCATAAACTTTTTTTAAATGTTATAAAAAGGTGTGACGCTTATGAAATATTTTATTGAAATAAAACAGTCAACTTGAAATACTATCATCTAGTTAACTTTCTCTTCTATGTGTACATTGAAGTTAATGTTTCATTATATATATATATATATATATATATATATATATACATACATATATATATATATATATATATATATATATATATATATATATATATATATATATATATATATTATAAAACTCGATTCGTTTTGTTTGGGCGTTGAAACTGTCGATTCGGTTTACAACTTCCCGTTTGAAAAATTCTGCGCATTCGTAAGTAAATAAAAACAGAGTCATGAAAGTAATTTTAATGGATAATTTTCTCACGTTTAAAATATACAAATAAAAAATGTAAATCCATTTTGCTTTGTGTAGATCGGAGTTTTACGGATGTATTTGTAGTTTTAATTGCAAGTTGGAACCATTTTCAAACAAAGACAAAACAAATATGTTTACCACTTAAAGTATTTTTAATATTCTCTGATTGACAGTTTAAAGACGTTAAAATTACTCAGATCAGTTCGCCCAGTCTTTGAAACTGTATTTCTTACGTATTTGCTTTAGTTTCTACGATTTTGACTATTTAAGTTTTTTTGGGGGGGGTGGGGGGTCACTAGATTCCGCAATTGGCAGTTTAAATATTTGCAAATATTTATTATTTCTTAGAAGATCATGTAAACAATAGACTTTTTAGCTTGTTAAAAACAGGCAAAAGTCAAAGCTGTTGACTTATGATAAGTGATTTATGGCAAAGTGGCTTACAAAGCGATTCGCCGGAAGTGACGTCAGACAAATTTTAAAGTACGGGTGATCAACACTGTATATATAATGTAGTATTTTTTAAGCAAATACAAAAATAGAAGTTTTCATAAATTTTAATATCATTTTCACCTTAATTTTTTTTTAAGCCGACTAGGCTTCGGGTATACTAAAAAGGAATATTGTATTTAAATGTACCACAAATAAGTAGTTTTACGGATATTAAGCAATGTGATTCCTTATGTTTAAAGTGGTGTCCATAGTTGTACGCGCAAGTGCGTATCATTTGGCTTAATTAATATACTCACAATTCCAGGGCTGGCTATAACAGATATTCATTCAATGAGTCGCGAGTAGTCTAGTCTAGTCTATTATATATATATATATATATATATATATATATATATATATATATATATAGAGAGAGAGAGAGAGAGAGAGAGAGAGAGAGAGAGAGAGAGACTTATATGTAATTATACTAAGTTCGTTAAATAAGGATACGAAAATTAGGCGATATATTAATATTTAAATGGGATTTTCCGTAACCACAACAAAGGTAGATGTTTTTCGCATGCCTTTCTAGCTAGGGATTTCCTCTTCCTTCCTTCTCTTCAAAAAATGCTCCATTGCCAAAAGTGTGCTTATTCATAAAGTCTGAAGAAATGCTGGTTTTGAAAATTTTCAAACGACATAATGCTTTACATTGTCGAACTGGACATGGAAACAATTGTAACGTAAATTGAAATACACTTTTTCTTGCCACAAACACCTTGTTTTGAAGTCGTTTTTGCTTACACAGTATATATATATATATATATATATATATATATATATATATATTACGCACGATTTTTGAAACATTTTTGTATTGTTATCCACGGCCATGATAATTTGGGCAGCCTGCTAGTAAATACTAGGTACGGGCAAAATGAATGCCGATGCTTTAAATGTATAAACATTTTGATCCCCTCCCTTTACTTAAAAATTTACCAAAAATCAGGAAATTAACCAATTTTAATGAAATTTGCAGTATTTATCACGTAATGATCGCGGAATATAATGAATGAATTATTTTTATTTAACTCTTAGTGAAAATGTATTATTTTTTAAAACAAAAAATGCCTTTACTAAAGTTATGGTTCTCAGTAGTAAATAAAAAACACAAGAATTTATTTTTACTCTTTTGGGTTTTTTTTTTAATGTAAATAAAGCATCGTAATTTGTAATATTAAATAAAAATGATTTTTACAAGAACATTACGAAAAAAGACCATGAAGTCCGTATTAATGAATTCGATATAAATCGGAGAAAAATTAATTTCTTGCACTACCAATATTATCATTGAATTAAGCGTTGTTTATTTAATATTTTCACACACAAAAAAGGTATAAGTGCAAAAATTATTTCTACTTTTTTACGCTTACATTTTTAACGTAATCTTTACATTTAAGATTCTAATATTTCCTTTACACGCAAGAACGTATAATTATCAACGTAAAATAATGTTCATATAATCTTGGAAAATAAAGTAAAAAAAATTAAATTGAAAAACAGGAACATAGAAAAATAATTTGATTAAAAAATAGCAAAAATTATACGAACGTTCCATGTCGGTAAGTACGGATTCGCAGAGTTGAAAAGAAAACCGGTCTGTTTTGCCCACCCGCCTCCTCTTTTCAACTACCCGCCTGTTTGTGTTTATCAACTTTAAATTTCACGTAAACATTATGATAAATTTTAACGTAAGTCTGTATTTTTTTAGTGTGTAATTTTTTCAATAATTATAAATTGTTTTCTTACCCAATTTTAATTCTGTATTAATATTAATAAATAATGGTGCTAACTTTTTTTCAAAGAATAAATTGTCAGTTGTATCATTAATGAATTTAATTAACTTTTATGCATTTTTAAATGAAGCAAGGAGGGTATGCGACTCCAAAAAATAGAAAAAAAAGTCGCTCGGTACGCCGGAATAAATGTTAAATGAAGACATAAATTATATCTAATTTGTCCTTCCATACATATTTGAATTTTGCCGCCAGAGATTTTTTTTTGGATACGATAACCACGTCTCGTTCCTACCAGTGATACATTTTTGGATAATTATTACTTTTTTTAGCAAGAGTTAAGTGCATTTATTGTATTAATCCATTATCTTAAGACTTTAACTTAATACTTAACTTGGAAATAATTCCAGAAAACTTCTTTTTTTCCAGAAAAATGTAAACGCGATTATTGTCATATTGAATTTTTACGTGAAATCTAGGATTTTTCAGATTTGAGATAAAATTATTCCATGTATTTTTTATTTCACACATTTTTTTTCGGAGAAACTAACTTTAAACTATAATCTTTCAAATACAATAAAAAAAAAGTACTCGAAAATTAAATAAATTTATTATGTTTAACCGGCTAAAACCATGGTTAAACACCATGCCCCCCTACGGAAGCAGCCATTAAATTGCCCGTGCCTAGTAAATACAGGGTTACCGCGAACGGAGAAATTTGTTAAACAGTAATGTATTTTAGAACAGGAGGGAGAAACAAGGTTACAAATATAGAAAAGTGTGACGTCCAGCTAAGGATACATTAGAATGGAAATGTTGAATAGTCTTTAAAATAAAATTTAAACATAGAGGGAATAAAGATAATGCGTAAAACATGAAGATGGAGAAGCAAAACAAAATGTAAAAAGATGACGTGGCTCTTATATACGTATGTTTGTAATCTTGCTCATCTGTCTTGTTCTGATGATAAGCATTAGGTTTTAAAATGCCTCTGTATAAAACGAATTTATAACCCCTCTTTGTATTTATGTTTCCAATTATTGAATTGACAAATAAATCCATGTACATATGTATACTTATGCTTATTCTATCTCGTCTGAAATTTCATTATATATATATATATGTGTGTGTGTGTGTGGGTGGGTGTATATATATATGTGTGTGTGTGTGTGTGTGTGTGTGTGTGTGTGTGTGTGTGTGTGTGTGTGTGTGTGTGTGTTCAGGAGAGAAGCGAGATTATTAAGAATTTTGCATAAAAGAAGAGCAATATATATATATATATATATATATATATATATATATATTAATATAAACACATTTACTTACAAAAAGAAAAAAGGCTTTCTTCTGTGAAAGACAAACTTTTTAAAGTCGCCTTTAAGAGAAACCTTTGTAGTTTTTAACTGACCATCTGTCCGAAACAGTAACATGTCCAGTGTCGCGACCTTTTCAATTTGTTTATATATATATATATATATATATATATATATATATATATATATATATATATATATATATATATATATATATACTTAGATCATCGTATAACGATGAGATCACTGTCTGTCTGACGAAAAAGAACATTTAAAATTAAAAATGTTTAAATTCAAGGTTATTTCACGTGGTTAATTGTAGCCGAATGGATACGGTCTTTGCTAATCGAGCCAGAGATGTCTCGTGTTGCCGAGTTTGAAACGTTCGACTGGTATTAATCGTGACACCCTGCATTGAAGATTCCCGAAAGGATGGAACACTAGTGTCTGTAGGTATTTAATTATTATAGTAAAAAATAATTATATATATATATATATATATATATATATACTTCGCTCCTCATTCAAAGTGAAAGAATAATTTCAAGTACTAAATAAAAAAAAGATGTGTCTATTACGTTTACTATAGAAACATCAGAATAAAGATTTCTTCTGCAACGTTGTGCAGGTGTTTATTTTTTTTACTCTTCTTTTTCTTATGTTTCCATAGTACCTATTTTGTTATGTACAATTATGCCTGCAAAGTTCGAGGTTAAATCAACGTCTTTGTGGGATTTCTTTCCCCAAGGTTTCTTGTTGCTGGTGATTATTGACCAGTGAAAGAAAACCCAACATGACCTTACGCCTCCCACCCGCTTCACATTAAGCCGAGGGAAGCGAAAAGTATGTATAACTTCTGGTCAAAACGAATAACATTTGCATACACTTTCTCACACACAAACATAAGCAAATTACTATTCATTCACACAGGTCCTCACATTAATGCAACAACAACAATACTACTTACACATGCCACACGCCAACAAACACATAGAAATACACACTTCTAATCGTCGTGCCTACTTATTGGAACATGCTCTACCAAACACGAGTACATTATTTTGTAAAAGAAAATAATTCACTTAAAATAACTTGATATTGTTCTAAAATTATTGATGCATAAAATGTGTTGTTCTTGAAGTATCTGTTTCAATACTGTATTTGCAACATTTTGTTGGTGCCTTTAGCAAACATCATGTTTTTACGGTAAACTCGATTCATGAAAAACATTTAAGATTATAAAAAGAACGTTTATTTTTTTTTACTATTTTAAATTTTAAGGAGTGGGCTCAGTTTACTCTGTTAGTTTTACATACATTGAGTGTCTATACGATAGAATATCACTTCGAGTTTAGGTTATGCCAAACAAGTAACATAAACTTGTCTAGCAGAAACCACTATTAATAATTTCTTCCACTTAATTTTTGCCTAAACCTAAACGTAGATTCCATGAGCGAAGCCTCTTTCTTAAACTGGCACGCCTGTGTAACTCTATTTTCCTGCTTTCCAACTTACGACAATATGGTCGTCTTCAAGTCCAAAGTAAACAAGTTCTTGATGAGCCTTTCCCCTTTAGTATTCCAATTTACCAGATTTTACAACTAACGATTACTACATTTTCCCATTGAATACTGTACACTCATTAAACCTTTGTGCGACCCTCTTCTAGTCTCGCACAAAAACACGCGTTCACATCTCAAGCCATTTTTCTTGTCATACACATACGCGCACACAAACATACGTGCACACGTACACACACCTAGATATATTCACGTTCGCGTGCATACACTCACATTCACGTGCATATACGCGCACGCTAACGTACACAGATGTACGCACACATACGTGTACACGTACGCACACATGGGCAACGTCACTTCCTCTTCAAAGGAAATACACACATGCGCAAGAGACCACCGGAAACAACTATAAAAGCAAGAGACAAGCTGTTTCCTTCCTTTTTCGACTCGCCTTCCGAGCTGAGAGGTCGACGGACCAGCCGGCTTCCTTTCGGGGCGCGCGCCTCACGCCATCTGCACTGTGTGGGGCAAGAACTAATAGACAGTACGTACACTTTATACGCTTTCTCTCTCCATGAACTGGATTGACTTTCTCACTTTTTCACCTTTTGCTTTGGTCCATCAACCAGACAAGTTCGCGTCTTCAGCTAGTGGCCTGAAGGCATTTCCACGTGAACAAGTACCAACATGTGCGCGCAGCTTTGCTGATGTCAACCCTCTATCTTTTTCTTTGTCTACACGCTGGACTGCCATTTCTTGTTCCACTACATTATCTACTCCTCTTTCCACGCGCGGACATGAACACGAGTTAAACCTAAAACATTCGTTTTTCAACAGAAAATAAACGACATGTTTATTTTATCCAGCAATTGAGTTTCGTGTCCTTCTTTCCATTCATTTCATTATTTTCTTTTGTAGCTAGTTAGGATATTTATATCCTGGTCCGCAACACCTTATTCTCCAGTGGCCACCGGACCTTCATAAGTAGTGACTCCTTTGTAAAAAAAAAAATACGTGTAAAATATACTAAAAATACACATAATTACTGCAAAAATTTTAGAAAACGTCTTTAAAAGAGAAAGTAGAGAATCAGGACTAATCTCATCATAGCTCTAAAAAATACTAGAAGGGTATAATCTTCTATGTTTAAGGAATACTCTGTGGCCTATCTTTCTATAAACAAACATGCGCATACAGATGTTCACTTATTATCATTATTATTATTACTTACTAGAAATTCTCACACAGATTATTATCAGAGATTGCTAACTGACAATAGCCAGTGGTTTTCTCTGGAATCTGGGTGACAACAAGTCTCCCTTAATTCCCAGTACTCTCCATATTTTTCGCTAAATTTTGCAGAATAATTTGCATCTTCGCCACAGACACTTGTCATTGACTTCTCGCTAGCAGTGATCAGTGGTCATCATTGGAATTTGAGTTGCATTCTATGGAGATCCAGTTAATGCGTCATCTCCTTAGTTTTTCCATCCCGACCTTTCTCGACTATTTAGATTGGTGTCAGCTGATGCTAACACTACAATTTTATTTTTCAAAGGAGTTACAATTAAACGGTTTTAGTTTTCTTAGTTCTATGCAATGTTCCTCTATCTTTTTTCTTTACTTCTGCTTCAGTTTCTATATATCCGCTAAACATTGGTAGCTCATGTGTATTACGCTATGCATTCAAGTGTCTTTCTTAAAGATTTCAGATGTTTTCATTATTGTTATCCGTTGTATTTTCTCAGCCATCGCCTGATTCCAATTTCTTCCATTCTTCTTTTGAAGTTTGCCAGAATTGTTCCTAGTGCTCCTAATATCATTGGTGTTATCTTGGCTTTTTTAAGTTCCGTATGCTTTTCAGGTCTCTGACAGGTTTTGTGCGTTTGCTTTGCTTTTCCATCTCTTTGATATTCACCTGCTGCTTGATGGAACGGCAAAAGCTACGATTTGGCAAAACCTTTTCCTCTTGTTTCCATGACATCCGGTTTCTTAGATTGGATAAAATTGATTTTACGTCGTTGGCCCGTAGGATTTTATGTTTCCATGTTCAAGTATAACTACCGGTTTGTGCTTGTACCATTTATTAAGTGTTCAAGATGCAGTTGTTTATATCAGTCCTAGTGCACTGCCTTCATCACTTGATCGTGTCTATTCTTATATCCTTTGGGGGATAATTTGCTGCATTTACTTATTATGTTGTTTATCGTTTCTTTGTCCAAAGAGTCTTTATTTTCTGTTTTCATGTGTCTTGTCAATGTTTGCTTTGATATAGTTGATTCTAAGCGCGTTATCTTGTGCGGCTGTTATTCGTGTCATTTTCGCAGCCATGTCCAAGCGTTTTCATGTGTCTTATCTTTTTCCATCATTATTAATCATCCCTGCTTTCTCATATTTCTTTTATCGTCTTATCGCTTTACTCTCTGTTCTCTGTCTTGTTTATTTTTGCAGTGTGTCTTGTTGCGGCCATTACTCTTTCTGTTCTGTTAATTATTTTTCTAATTAATTTTGGTTATTCACACAGTCATCTTTACTAACCAACCATCTTCCTCTATTTTCCATTTTAACGTAGAGTTAGTCAGCATTATCCTTTGGGTTTAATGCATTATGCACGGTAAAGTTTTCTGGTCTTTGATCCAGCCTATGAATTTTCTGGTCCAATCTATGCTCTCACTAATGGCTTAGTTGTTTATATATTTTAATAGGTCCTTCCTATATGGTTTTGTTTATAAGGGTGTTTATGTTCTTCTTAGTTATCCTTTTCCAATTTTCAATATCCTTTCTGTTGAGTTGATGATGTCTGCTTTCAGATCTTCCAAATATTTGTAGAGGTCATGTTCGCCTCGTATCCTCATCTTTCCTGGATTGTGTAGTTTTATACCATCGGCTGCTTCGTTTTCCTCTCTTTATAACTTCCACTGTGAATTCCATTTAGATATCCTGGCTGTACATTGTGGTTCTATATAATAGCTAGTTCCTTTTTGTTACTTGCGAAAGGTTTTAGGTCGGTCATATACATTAGGTGGTTTATTCTTTCTTCTGTATTAGTAAGCTTGTATCAGTCTTCAGATTACCTTGGCATATTGATAAGAGGCATCATGTCTATTATGAACAGTAGTGGTGATAGATAATCCTCATGAAGGTTACCTTTTGGAATTTTTATCTGTTATGCTATCAATTCAAGTATCAATGCT
>NC_136495.1:2335000-2687500 GCF_053919585.1 Euprymna scolopes
GGAGGGGCTTTTCTGTCGGTGTGCCGCACGCCTTTTTTAACGCCCTTTTAGCGTGTCGACGAAGCGCTTGGCCTATGCGCTACTCCTGTGGTTGTACTGGGGGGACCATACTATGCTTAATTTGGTACGTCTCACAGAATTCTCTAAACTCAGCCGAGGTGAACTGGGTACCGTTGTCGCTGACTAGACAATCCACAGCCCCAAAACGAACAAACAACTCCAATAAAAAAATTTGTCCTCGTAGTCGTGGTTGGTTTGTGCATCTCAAAACTTCTGACGATTTCGAGTAGCTGTCCACTACTATCAGGAAGTAAAAATCCTCTACTGGTCCCGCGTAGTCAATGTGGATCCTCGACCACGGTTGTTCAGCTTCAGGGCAAGGCTTATGTGTAATAGGAGGTGCCTTGGCAGCCAACGCACAGCCTTTGCACGTATTCGCCATATTGGTAATGTCTTATTCGATAGCTTGCCAGTAAACAAGGCTTTCATCCTGCTTATACCTGGATGCCCCATGTGAAAGTCCTTGAGAATCCTTTTTTGAAGGGTTTTGGGGATAACAACCCTTTAGCTGTATAGCAGCGTTTCTTCGCAAACCGAAAATTATCTGAACCCAGTGTTAACTTCTGCTTAGTGGTTCTGATGAACTCGTCATTCACGGATTCTGCATTAATTTCCTAAAGTGTGCCCGGCAGTTCGTGGATGATATTTTAAACCATTGTTTTCAATACACTATTAATACGTAGTACCGCGATTACTGAGTCTTCAAGAGGTTCCATTTTAGCAGGAATTAGTCTCGGCAGTCCGTCTGCCTGTGTCAGTTGTTTTGAGGAGAGAAATTCTATTGTAAAATTATAATTTAGTAGAATAGTTCCTCATCTTAACAGTCGATTCGCTGTGAATGTGGGAAGTCCAAAGGCACATGGTCGGTTTGTAGATGAAAATGTCTTCCGTACAGAACCCAGTGGAATTTTGAAACTGCAAAAATAATTCCTAGTCCTTCTTTCTCGATCTGAAAATAATTTTTCTCTGCTGGAAGCAGAGTCCAGGACGCGAAAGCTATTGCCTGTTTTGAGCCATCTGGCATTCTATGTAACATGCAGGCGCCAACGCCATATTGACTAGCGTCGCTAGCCACTATTATATCCAACTTCGGGTACAATAAAAAAAAAAATAAGCTTAAACCAGGCCTAGGGACAAACAAATCCAACTTTCCTCCTCCCTTGAGGCTTGCATTCGCTAACATCCGTGGGCTTAGAACTAATTTAGCTGATGTTGAAGCATTTCTCCTAACAAATACCCCGGATATCTTAGCACTACACTCCTCCATCCCCTCTAACTACTTTAACATGCCTGGCTATCTCTCACTCCGCCGTAAGGACTCTGACAGACATATGCACGGACTTGGAGTCTACATTCGTAACACCCTCCCCCTGACTAGAGAAACAAACCTAGAAACGGACGATCAAGCCTTTATGTGCTTTAGACTAAACATACAACATAACATTAGCTAATATTATTTTCTCTACCGCTCTCCCTCGACCCATGACTGCACCATAATAAACAAAGTCTCTGACAGCATAGACACAGCACTCTCCCTCGACACTAGCGCACAAGTACATGTATTTGGTGACTTTAATGTTCACCACAAAAACTGGCTTGGATTCTCTACTCACGCAGATGCAGCGGGCAGCTCAACACATAGTTTCGCTATATCTCACTCCCTATCACAAATGGTTACGTTTCCAACCCGTTTGCCTGACCAGCAAGAACAACACGCATCACTTCTAGATCTGTTTCTGACTACAGTTCCCGAGGATTGTGAAACAAATGCTGACAGCCAAATCGGGAACGCTGACCATGCAGTGATAATGGTTGAAATCACCCTAAACTCTAGACCCAAAACTGAAGAGCCAGTGCGCAAAACAACGAGATATTATAAAAAGGCTGACTGGGAAGCCATCAGAGATATTATCAGAGATACCCCATGGGGATATATTTTTTCTCTTCCTGCTGAACAGTACGCAAATGAGACCTCTGAATGGTTCAAAACTGCAATTGAAGCACATGTTTCCATGCGGATATTTTATAGCAAGCCCCACTCTCCCCAATGGTTTACTTCGACTTGCGCAACTGCCATTGCTCAAAGGTAGCATGCATACCGCAGATTTAACCGACATAAGTCCAGTTCAAACAAACAGAAGTATATAGAAGCTAGAAGTAACATTAAGAAAGAAATAGTGACAGCTAAGAGAGAATTTCCTGAAACCACTAAAAAACGCATCGAAGCCCAAAAATTAGGAACTCGTGACTTCTGGAAAGTCTACAACAGTGTAGTAAATAATGGGCAATCAACAATTCCCCCACTAACCAACAATCACTAGGTTGTTTGCTCAGCAACCGAGAAGGCTAAGATGCTTGCCAGCCGGTTTGCCTCGAACTCCACATTGGGCCCTCCAAACCACCCCCTGCCTGACTTTCCTTTGCGGACAGACACCACGCTAGACGATCTAAAAATCACCCCTGCTCAGGTACACGCTATCATAAAAAACCTTGACACTGCAAAAGCATGTGGACCTGATCTCATCCCAGTTGTGCTATTAAAAAAGTGCTCAGCTGAAGTAGCTCCAGTGCTCTCCAAACTCTACAACAAATTCCTTAATGAATCATGCTTTCCGGGCTATTGGAAAACTGCTTCGTTGGTATCAGTATTCAAGAATTCTGGCGAAAGAACTAACCCATCAAATTATCGACCCATTATCCTCCTCCCACTTTTCGCCAAAATATTTGAGACCATAATTAACCATGCTCTAGTCCGGCACCTTACAGATTCTAAACTTCTGACTGACAAAAAATATGGATTTAGACAAGCCCGTTCCACAGCTGACATCCTCACTGTAATCTCTGAACGTATATACCATTCACTGGACAAAGCGGGGGAGGGCAGAGCGGTAGCTCTAGATATATATAAGGCTTTTGACAGAGTAGGTCATGAGGGACTCCTAAGAAAAATTAAATTATACGGTATCACTGGTAGAATAAACATAATTAAATCCTTCTTAGATAAGAGAAGAAATCAGGTTGTCCTCGACTGTCGTACATCTAAACAGTGTGATATAAATGCGGGAGTGCCTCAGGGATCTATCGTTGGACCTCTATTGTTCCTAATATTTATTATTGACCTCCCCGACGAAACTGCCTCTGAGATGGGTATATATGCTGATGACACCACACTCGATAAAAGGCATGACAGGAAAACAAATGAACACATAACTAAAAAAATGGCAAAAACACTAGAGGATGACCTCCAATATGTAGTGGAATGGTGACAAAAATGGATGGTCACATTCAATACTGCCAAGACTAAACTAGTTTCCTTCAATAATTACAAGAAACCTTCTCTGTCACCTATAGCAATGGCCAGTGACTCCCTGTCTGAGAGTACATCTTTCAAACTGCTTGGCCTAACGTTCACAGGAAACATGAGTTGGAACAATTATATTGAAAACATTGCCAGGATCGCTGCGAAAAAGGTAGGCTCTCTCTACCGTGCCAGAAAACAACTGACACCTAAAAGTATCCTGCACCTCTGTAAAGCCACTATCTGCCCATGTATGGAGTATTGTTGTCACATTTGGGTTGGTGCATCTGCTGCTAGTCTGTCGGTCCTAGACAAGATTCAAAAGAGGGTCGCAAATCTAATAGGCCCTGAACTGGCATCTAAGCTTCAGCCTCTGTCCCATCGACGAAACGTTGCATCCCTCTGCCTGTTCTACAAATATTTTAATTGTGAATGCTCTGACTAACTGCATAAACTTGTGCCCCCACGATGTAGACACCGTCGACAAACCCGACAGGCAGCTAAATCCTACCCCCACACAGTAGAGATCCCTAGATATAAAAGATCTTTCTACTCCAGTAGTTTCTTCCCCAGAACCGCTAGACTTTGGAATTCTATTCCAGGTCCCTGCTTCCCTAACTGTACTGACGTGCAGAAGTTCAAGTGTAACGTGAACCGACATCTTGCTGCTCAAATCCCAACATAGTGCCCCAGTAGTTGCTGCCCCTGATAGTAGCCCCCTACACCAAAGTGGCAATGTGCCTTGTTTGGGCTGAAAATGTAAAAAAAAAAAAAATGAGCGAGGAACAGTTTTAAAGTAAGGATTTTTTTCATTTCTTGAAATCATGCCTGGCAATTCGCTATCCACTCCCAAGTTTTATCTTTCTTTAATAATTGATTAAGTGGTGCACGCAATTTGTGCATGTTGGGGAAACCCTTGGTAATAATTTGCCAAGCCTAAACAACTTCGTAATTGTACTGTTTTCCGGTACCGGTCGCCCTGTCCGGATCTGGTCGTCTGCCATCTTTATCACTGATATGTCCTAGGTACTTGACTTTTTGTAAAAAGAATTCACACTCGTCTTCTTTGATCTTAAACCCATAATTTTGTATTCGACTGAATACTTGCCAGATATGGTTTGCGTGTTTCTCTCTGCTTTTGCTCGTTATAATGGTGTCGTCTATATATGCGATGACATTGTCCAGGTCGCTCAGCATGGTATCCATGACTTGCTAGAAAATTGCGTGTGCTACCTTGACTCCAAACGCGGGCCTTTCATATCTGTACAAACCTCGATCAGTATTAATACAGAGGAGGTTAGCGCTTTTGTCATTTACAGGAATTTGGAAGTAAGCGTGGCTCAGGTCGATCTTAGAAAAAAACTTGCCACCATTTAATTTCGTCAACACTTTCTCTGGGCTGGGTAATGGATAATGAAATTTTTCTAAAGACCCGCTGAGTCCGGTCGAGAGGTCAGCGCAAACGCGGTTTTCTCCGGACCTTTTTTTACGTAGATTGCTGGAGCAGCCCACTCACTATATTATTTTAGCTTAAAATTAGCGGCCATTTTTGTGCATCTCCCAAGACCAGGAGAAAATACATTTGGGAATTCTTTTTTAAAACTGATTATAAGTTTCTCAGTTTCAGCTGGGGAGGTTTCTATATTTTGCAAAATGTGGATATAGGAAGATCCCACAAATGAAATTCATCCATGCTATCGGAACCAAACAAGTTCTCACTATTTTTTAAGACATACGTTTTTAGTTTTTCGTTTTCCCCAGCAAGGTGATGTTGGTGATTAATTCACCCTCAAACTTAATTTTTGTACCATTGACGGCCGTCGCCGTTCTGTTGGTTCTTAGCATAGTCGGTTTCCGTAATTTTTTTCCATGTTTTGAAATTTATAATTGAAAGATCCAACCCACTGTCTAATTGAAACTTGATATCCTCACCGAGAATGTTGACCGTTACGTATGTGCGTAGGTTTTCATCTACGGTGTTTCTATTATTGTTTGACGTACCCCGCTTTTGTTCTTATTTTTCCTGCAGTGAGAGCTTTTATGTCCGATTTTATTACATATCAGGCATCTATTTGTTAAAAATGGGCAATCCTTTACCCAGTGTTTTCCCTCATATCTGAAGCACGGTGCTTTTAGTTCTTCTGACTTTCGGGGGTAATTCAGTATGTGCCGTCTCGACGGGGTTTTTCCCCCGTTATTTTTTATATTTGCGATGCCTGCTTCGATATTTCTCGCATCTTTTTTTATTATTTCAACTTTTTGACAATCCTCAGTCAGTTTTTGCAGTGTTAAGATCGGTTCGTTTTCTAACTTCGTAAAAACTCTGCGCCTGATTTCCGCATCTTTTCCCGAAGTTAAACCTTGTGCAAAAACAAGGCATTTACAATTGTCTGCTGTTAATTCAGACAACTTAAAGTCATCACAATGTTTGTTCACTACTGCTGCGTACGTGGCAAAGTCGTCATTATCGTCTTTTGTCACATTCAAACATCTTCATCGCTTATGAAAAAGAGACATTTTCGGAGAGAACAGTTCTGTTAACAGATTTACCGTCTCATTGAACGATAAATCCGCAGTCTTCCGTGGCAAGATGTAATCAACGAATTTGTCATGTTCGGCCGTTTTAAGTTTTCGCAGCAGCAGTCTGTTCTTCTTCTGGTCAGCCCAGTTACCGCAGTCGATATTGAAAAAGTCTTCATATCTCCTGCAAATGATTTTTATCTTCCTCGTACTTAAAATTATCTATTGCGGACCATATTGTATTTTGAGAAAAAGCTGAATCGCTTTCAGAGTGCGCGTTATTCTTCACGATTTCTGCAAGTAATTCTTCTGTTCGTAATTGACATTCTGCAAATAGTTCCTCTGTACGTTGTTCACATTTTGCCAATTGTTTGTGTAACTCGGTCTGTTTATCCTCTGTTCATTGTTGGCATTCTGCCAATTGTTTTTGAGCTTCAGTTGCTTGTTTTTGAAATATCTTTTGCTGGTCGTCTGTTTGTTGTTGACGTCGGCTGCTTCAATTTGCAACTTACTCAAATGTGCTAACGCTACTTTTAGTTCGTCCATTTTGTCTGTTTGGATTTAGCAATTTTAAAACGTTCGTTATTTGGTTAGAAAGACTTTTGTCTGGTTGTACTTAAAAAAACGTTTTGATTTTTCCTCTCAGGACAATAAAATAAAGCAAATAAAATATATTAATCTAGGGAAACAGTTAATTGTTCAAACAAGAAAAAATCAAGTATATATTTCCCTTTGAAAAAAAGATAAAACAATGATTTACTTTTTAGTAGAGAAGAACAGCGACGAACTTTTTTTCTGCAAAGTACATTTTTAGTAACGATGAACTTTTTTTCTGCAAAGTACATTTTAGTAACGATGAACTTTTTTTCTTTTTTACAAAGTAAAGATTTAACTTTTAAGTAGCGACGAACATTTTTTTCAACTCCTTTTCGTTTCGTAATTGTCTGTTTTTTAAAGGTCAATTAACAGTTGTTAATCCTATTTTTTAATTTCCGCGAGTCATCCGGTCGTAAGTGTTATGCTACACTTTCTTAAGCGTGATAAACATTTGAGTTCAACGTCATTAATGTTTTCATAACATTATTTTAGACGTGACTATGTTTCTTGGATCCAGTATCGTCAGTGATATAGGAACACTGTTTTAGACGTGAGTATGTATCTCGAATACAATGTCGCCAGTGTTATAGCTCGCAAGTAGTCACAAAGAAGAACAAAACAACAGAGAACAGTTTAAACATGTATTACATGAAAAACGGAAAGGTGAAAAAGGAAAGGTTACAAACGAAAAGTGTAGGTGATTTACCAAGTATGCGAGCATCGCTCTGGAATTAGATCCCTCGCCTGGGACCATCGTGCGTAAAGTTTATATGGACGATGGATTAGTCCATTTGGAGAGTGGTTTCCCACAACAGTAAATAATATCAATACCGTTGGATATTATTAAAAACCATAAAAAATACCTTTGGAAAACATTAACGTTATGTAATTTTTTCGGAATTATATAATCTTCGCAGTTTAACAAAAATTTCGACCGGCAGGAAGGTATATATAACTAGTCTGTTAGATTAATTTAAAAGGTTATATGAAGCAATTAACTAATAAAAATGTATAGGAAAATATCAACATAGCTTTTCAAAAAATATATTCCTCAGAGCAATCAGTAATACGAATATGAATATAAACGTTTTTGTTTTCGTTATTTTGATGTGAGAGTAAAATTCCCAACTGCTCATCTTTTTCGGGTAACCAAGTCTAATCTCAGCCACGTCGGATCACTTTTTTGGCAATGATACGGCAAATCTCTCTGTAGGTACACACGCACACAAATATATACATATGAAATATTTGACTCTCCCGTCGATTTGGACGTATGAAATGTCTGCCACAACTAAGTGGTTCGGAAATCCACACAAATGATTTGTTTGTAAAAGTTTTGTGTGGAACCAACCACACATTTTAGTATTATTGCTAATATTTGTCGATGCAATGGCAGCCACAAGATTACGCATAGAGTAGACCGCAGGTTTTCACATCCAGAGATATCCTTCGCCTCGGTTCATGCCTTAACGAAGACTGGGGATACATCTCTCCCAGTGAATTAATGTGCCCCCAGATGCTAACGGAAATTTTTACGACTCGGCGTGGTACATACATCACCTAGCCTTTCCAAATAGTCACTATTTGGGGTACTGGCAGATCACTGTTGCATCGGTGATCTGGCGAGAACCAGTGTGTCAACATGATTGTATCGTCTGTATATATATATATATATATATATATATATATATATATATATATATATATATATATATATATATATATATATATATATATACTAGCAGAAGTACCCGTCGTTGACTGGGTTCAAAAACAGCCCGCAGAAAATGGACTGTGATTAATGAAAGTATGATAGGTTATGAAAAGGAGGGGATTATAAAGAGATAGGTTTTGATACTCAAAAATTTTACCCTAAGCAAAATATGATGAAAGTAAATATATTTTCGTGAAAATATATTTTTTATATCAACTTTGTTTCCATTCGTAGCCAAGAGTGACCAACAAAATGATGTTTCCTTACAAAGAGAAAAATGTTATATATATGATAATATAAATATACAAGAAATAAATGTTACCATAGTCAATAAAAGTCACTTTTATGATAGAAAAGTTCATTGGTTTGTATTTTTAAGTAGTTTATAAAAATTACTTTTTTAATTCACGAACCGGTTTTTAAAAAAAAATCAAAATGGGAGCCACTTTGAAATGGAGAGCCCCGTTTTCAATTTTAAGGAGGGGCAACTGAGCATTCTGTGTTAACAAGTTAGGAGAGTTCCGTCAACGTAAGGAATATTTATAAACATATTTTAATGTTTTCCGTTATTTTGTGCTTGAGAAATATTTGATCATGGCATGTGTAGTTTATATAAAAATTCATTTAAGTAGTTATCGCCTCAAATTTCGTTTTAATTTCGGTTCGCTGGAATTATTTCAAGTAAAGAGCATTAAAAACTATTTCAAAACAAAAAAAAAACAGGAACTGAACTTTTATTGACTATGGTAACATTTATTTCTTGTATATTTCTTTTTTCTGGTAGTCGTTTGTTGGCTTTTCTGCTAAACACTCTGACTGAATAATATCGCCGAAATATCGAAAAACAAAGAAACAAAAACAGTTTTGAAAAATAATGAAGCTTTACTTACTTTAGTAAAATAATCTGAAACAGAAAAATGGGATATTAAAAAATTAAACACGTAATTACTTTAGTTTTTTAAAGCAAAGAATCGATATAAATATGAATGAGAAGAAAATGGGCCCCCTTTTCAAGCGGAACAGCTTCGTTTCAGTTTTACAGTATTGAACGGTGTAGTATTGCGCCTTCATATAATTTTATAAAACCAATAGTAGATTCTTTACTGTGCAATGTAGATTACAATGTGCCGTAAAGTAAGTCACTGCGGAGAGGCAAGTGAAGTTTCTTTCCAGCATACTGCGGCGGGGAGACAACTAGAGTAGGGAACCAATAGATTTGATTAAAAATAAACGATTTTACCGATTTCGATGACAATAAAATATGAAAGGGTGAAGCATTTGTTGATCCTCATAAAATCCCGGACAACATCGGGTCCACCCACTAGTATATATATATATATATATATATATATATATATATATATATATATATATATATATATATATATAGGGGAGTTAAAAGAATAAGATCGATTCTTTATAAAGAGAGTTATCGGGATAATGCAAAGCTCAACAAATTGCTTTGGAGTTATCTCCTATATAATAAAATGACTGCAGAAATTCCCCTCTTCACCAAAGTATTGTGGGTTTGCAACAACAGAGGCCACCTACAAATTCAATACATCTAGGCTAATAGTCTCTATCTTATATAGCTTTTAGACACATTACGCCGTGACAATATAATGCTTAATTGCGTCTTACGAGCAACATCATCGCTTAGATTTTTAGAGGAAGGAGTCCCTATTCTTCTCTATAAATCTTTATTCCCCCAACTGCTACCAGTTGCCACCGGAACTAATTCTACATTTTCCACAGATTCTGTGAACACACTGATCGTAACTGGCCCATAGGTTACGCTTTCCAATTTCCAATACATAAATAATAATGGTTCCCTTACCAAAGTTCGTCCATTCTGATTGGCTGAGACCTGACAATTCTCATATTCCGGAATCCAATCATTGGCTATAAAAGCGAATGTTTCTGAACATGAAAATATGTCGTCACTTAGAGATATATTATTTCCCCCTCCATCAAGTTCGTTTTATGCATAGGTCATTTCAGAATCCCAAATATAAGCGTCATTTCTATTAAGATTTCTTCTAAAAATTTAAAAACAAACAAAAAACTATTAAGAAAATACGTAAGTGTATTTAATTGTTTTATCACGACAGCGACGACTTCTTCGTCAAAACATAAACAAACTTACAGTTTCTCAAGTTTCTTACCATCTCCACCACCACAAACCACCACCACCACCACGACTTCTTCATTAAAACATAAACAAACTTACAGTCTCTCGAGTTTTTTTTTTTTAACTATTAAACTAACTACGTGTACA
Organism: Euprymna scolopes; assembly: GCF_053919585.1. Lineage (NCBI taxonomy): Eukaryota > Metazoa > Mollusca > Cephalopoda > Sepiida > Sepiolidae > Euprymna > Euprymna scolopes. The sequence continues at coordinate 2,345,468 of NC_136495.1, forward strand.
TTGGTGCTGTTTCAAACTGTTTCACAAATAGTTGCGTCTTTTGTTTTAAGATTTATCATAAAAAATACTAACAACGTCAAATTAAACACATTACGTGTACATTGATGATCTTTTAAACAGTCGCATTGCATATATTTATATATTGACGAGTTTATCTCCCAAATATTTGCGTCTTTTGTATTAAGATTTCACCTAAAACAAAATACAAACAAAAACAAAAAATAATTAACAAAATATGGAAGTGAATTTGTTAATTATTTTATGAAGACGACGATGTCAAAACAGAAACAAACTTTAGTTTCTCGAGTTTTTTGTTTTTGTTTTTACATTAATCACACTGCGTGTACATTGGTGATGTCTTTTACATTAAGATTTCTCTTATAAAACACAAAACGCAATTGCGCTGTTTTTTATTATCATGCTGACAAACAGAAAAATACGGAACTTTAATATGAGTATATGAAAGATGTATAGTCGTGACTAAATTGAAAAGGCTAGCTCGCAAATAGTTGCGTTTTCTTTGTTTTGTTTTTTTTATTATATTTTCACTCCAAACAAGGCACATTGCCACTTTGGTGTAGGGGGCTACTACCAAGGTAACAACGACTGGGGTACTGTTTGGGGATTTGGGCAGCAATATGTCTGTTCACGTTACACTTGAACTTCTGCACGTCAGTACAGTTGGGGAAGCAGGGACCCGGAATGGAATTCCAAAGTCTAGCGGTTCTGGGGAAGAAACTACTGGAGTAGAAATATATTTTACATCTAGGGATCTCTACTGTGTGGGGGTAGGATTTAGCTGCCTGTCGGGTTTGTCGAGGGTGTTTACGTCGTGGGGGCACAAGTTCTTGCAGTTCGTCAGAGCATTCACCATTAAAATACTTTTGGAACAGGCAGAGGAATGCAACATTTCGTCGATGGGACAGAGGCTGAAGCTTAGATGCCAGTTCAGGGTCTATCAGATTGGCGACTCTCTTTTGAACTTTGTCTAGGAGCGAGAGACTAGTAGCAGATGCACCAGCCCAAATATGACAGCAATACTCCATACATGGGCGAATAGTGGCCTTATAGAGGTACAGGATACTTTCGGGTGTCAGTAGTTTTCTAGCACGGTAGAGAGAGCCTTCATTCTTTGCAGCGGCCTTGGCACTGCTTTCAATGTAATTGTTCCAACTCATGTTTGTGTGAACGTTACGCAAAGGAGTTTGAAAGATGTACTCTCAGATAGGGAGTCGCTGGCCATTGCTATTGGTGGCAGAGAAGGTTTCTTGTAATTATTGAAGGAAACTAGTTTAGTCTTGGCGTGACCATTCAGTTTTGTCCCCATTTCACTGCAGATTGGAGATCATTCTCTAGTGTTTATGGCATTCTTTAGATATGTGTTCATTTGTTTTCCTGTCGTGCCTGCTATAGATTGTGGTGTCATCAGCATATATACCCATCTCAGAGGCAGTTTCGTCGGGGAGGTAATTTATGAATATTAGGAACAATAGAGGTACAAGGATAGACCGTTGGGGCACTCCCGCATTTATATAATATTGTTTCGATGTGCGACCGTCAAGTACAACCTGGATTTTTCTCTTATTTAAAAGGATTTAATTATTTTTAGTATTCTACCAATGATACCGTATAATTTAATTTTCCTGAGGAGGCCCTCATGCCATACCCTGTCAAAAGCCTTAGATATATCTAGAGCTACCGCTCTGTCCAGTGAATGGTATATACGTTCAGAGATTACAGTTAGGATTTCTGCTGCCTAACGGGCTTGTCTAAATCCATATTGTTGGTCAGTCAGAAGTTTAACATCTGCAAGGTGATGGACTAGAGTATGGTTAATTAAGGTCTCAAATATTTTGGCAAAAAGTAGGAGGAGGCTGATGGGGCGATAATTTGATGGGTCAGTTCTTTCGCCAGAATTCTTGAATACTGGTACAACAGAAGCAGTTTCCAACAGCCCGGAAATCATGATTCATTAAGGAATTTGTTGTACAGTTTGGAGAGAACTGGAGCTACTTCGGCTGAGCACTTTTTTAATAGCACAGCTGGGATGAGATCAGGTCCACATGCTTTTGAAGTGTCACGGTTTTTTTACGATAGCGTGTACCTGAGCAGGGGTGATTTTCAGATCGTCTAGCGTGGCGTCTGTCCACATAGGAAAGTCAGGTAGGGGTGGGTAGCAAGGCCCAGTGTTGAGTTTCAGGCAAACCGACTGGCAAGTATGTTAACCTTCTCGGTTGCTGAGCAAACAGCCTAGTGATTGTTGGTTAGTGGGGGAATTGTTGATTGCCCATTATTTACTACACTGTTGTAGATTTTCCAGAAGTCACGAGTTCCTAATTTTTGGGCTTCGATGCGTTTTTTAGTGGTTTCAGTAAATTCTCTCTAAGCTGTCGCTATTTCTTTCTTAACGTTACTTCAAGCTTCTATATACTTCTGTCTTTTTCAACTGGATTTACGTCGGTTTAATCTGCGGTATGCATGCTGCCTTTGAGCAATGGCAGTTGCGCAAGTCGAAGTAAACCATTGGGGAGAGTGGGGCTTGCTATAAATTTTCCGCATTGGGGCATGCGCTTCAATTTCAGTTTTGAACCATTCAGTGGTCTCATTTGCGCACTGTTCAGCAGGAAGAGAAAAAATATTTCCCCATGGGGCATCTCTGATAAGATCTCTGATGGCTTCCCAGTCAGCCTTTTTATAATATCTCGTTGTTTTTGCGCACTGACTCTTCAGTTTTGTGTTTAGAGTTTAGGGCGATTTCTACCATTATCACTTCATGATCAGCGTTCCCAAATGGGCTGCCGGCATTCGTTATACAATCATCAGGAACTGTGGTCAAGAACAGATCTAAAAGTGATGCGTGTTGTACTTGCTGGCCAGGTAAACGGGTTGAAAACGTAACCATTTGTGATAGGAAGTGAGATTTTGTTTTTACACAGACATAACCACATTATCAAGGCCAAGAGGCCACTCAAGGATAAGGGTTTAAGCGTGTACAGTAGAAATTGGAAAATTGGAAAATATAGTAATCATTAGTAATGAAAATTCGGTAAATTTGTTAACTTATATGGAACGGCTCATCAAGAACTTATTTACGTTAGACTTGAAGACAACTATATTGTAGTCAACTGGAAAGAAGGAATAGGGAAGACAATTCCATAGGCGTGTAGTTCTAAGAGAGAAGCTTTGTGCATGGAATCTATGTTTAGGTTTAGACACATGTAAAGAGTGAGGGGAATTTTTGATAGTGTTTTCAGCTAAACAATGTTTTTCATGAAAGTTTGGTGAGGGGGGGACCATAGACTGAAGCTCAGTCGAACACTTTCCATGAAAATAACGATAAAGCAGAGACAAGCTCGCAACATCTCTTCTGTGAGATAGAGGTTGCAGGGAAGAGAAAAGGACATCTCCTACGAGGCTACGAAGTCTATTTTGAACTCTATCAAGGCAGGACAAGTCCTTTCTAGCAGCCCCTGCCCAGATGTGGCAACAGTATTCCATCCTTGGACGTACCTGGCTCTTATATAGATAGATAATTGCATCAGCAGTGAGATATCTACTGGATCGATAGAAAGATCCACCATTTTTAAAGCGGTCCTGGCAACAGATTTGATGTACTTGTTCCATTTAAGATAAGGAATATTTGTCAAGCCCAGAAGCTTGTCAAAACTTGAGGCCTCCTGAAGACGAGAACCATTCATTTCAATTGATGCCAGATGTGGATCAGAATGTTGATGATGTAAAGAGAGAAGCTTGGTTTTAGATGCATTAAAAGTAACCAGCCACTCCTTTCCCCATTGTACCACGTGCTCAAGATCAGAGGAGAGAGAATCAGAGAGAACTTGGTCGTTTACTGTCTTAGATGTGCTACTATAAATGGTAGTGTCATCAGCAGAAATGTCTACAAATTATGTAAGCATGTGATTTGGAAGATCATTAATGTAGATCAGGAAAACAGTTGGGCCCAGGATGGACCCTTGAGGGACACCAGTATTAATACTGTGAGCTTCTGATTTTTGCCCCTCAACTACTACTCTTATGAACCTATCAGAAAGAAATGAGTTAATAATTGAGAAGACATTTCCAACTATAGCATAGCTAGAGATCTTGTGAAGTAAACCTTTATGCCATACTCTATCAAAGGCCTTATATATGTCAAGAGCAATTGCGCTAGAAAGGTTGCCTCCGTCGAGAGATTTGCTAATCCTATGAGATATAACTCTAACCACATCTGCAGTAGATCTAGCAGAACGGAAACCATATTGAATATCACTAAGAAGGTTATTTTTGTTGAGATGGTTGATTACTTCGGTATTTACCACAGATTCCAGCAACTTACTCATGACGCACAAGTTGACTTATTGGCCTGTGCTGAGAGGGGGATGAGCGATCACCTGAATTCTTAAATACAGGGCATACTGATGAGATTATCCAGGGTGATGGGAAGCTATTCTCCTTAAGACAACGTTTAAACAGTTTTGTAAGTATGGGCGCTAGTTCTGGTTGAAGTTTTTTAATACTACAATTGGAATAGCGTCAGGGCCAGTTGCTTTACTGGAATCAAGGTTTTTGATTAGCTTGGCAACATCACGTACATATATATGTATATCACATCGCGTGTTATCTGATAAAGGAGGAAATATTGGGGGTTGGCGGCCTTGGTCGCAAAGTATAGAATTAGCTGCAAAGTTCTTGGCAAAGAGTTTGGCTTTGTCTGATGCTGAAGAGATTACCTCAGGTCCATTGATGATAGTTGGTATAGAGCACACGCTTCTGTTCAGGATTCTATTTGCTATTTGCCAAAACTGGTGGGAACCAAGCCGCTTCTCAGCTACTTTGGACTTGACGGATTGAGCATACAACTCTCTTGCGTTCTTTATTACTTTCTTACAACGGTTGCTGGCAGTCCTGAAAGAGGCTTTAGTTTCCATACATCTATTACGTTGAAAGCAGTGGAAAAAGTGATTTCTGTGCGCAATGGCAGCAGCACATTCTTGAGAGAACCATGGCTGGCTGTTAAGTTTTTGCTGGAATTTTTCGAGGGTATGAAACGGTCTATACCTACAATTAACCATTCCGTCAGGTCTAATACTATAGAGGACACATCTTTTTAAACATGGAACGCAGAGGTAGATCCGATATAAATGTACGGAAGATATCCCAGTCAGCCTTAGTGTATCGATATACTGTACGATGGAGAGGTACGTCTGGGGACTTATTACATTTCATTTTTATCTTAATTGATACAACAGAGTGGTCGGAAGATCCAAGAGGAGACAGAACAGAAACTAAACATAGTTCAGTGCAAGTTGTGAAAAAAGGTCTAGTAGACTCGCATACTGGCCGTCATTGTCGGGCAGACGGGTGGGTTCATGAACAATCTGAGTGAAGTCATAAGCAATGGAGAAATCATATCAGAACCTCCCCTGATCATCTGTCTTGCTTGAGTGGGTCAACCATTCGACGTTGTGAACATTGAAGTCTCCATATACGTGAATGTTAGCTGAAGGATAAGCAGATAGGACTTGGTCAAGTTTCTCAGATAAGCTTTTAAAGATAGTAACTCCGCTGTTGTGGGGGCGATAGAGAGTTAATATAAATGCAGTAGTGTGAGCTAATGCAACCCTGAAGCACATATAGGGTGAGTTAGGATCTTCTCTGGAGATGTTCCTGCCACATGGAAAGCTATCTTTATATAGGCACATATTCCATGCCCATGGCAATCTTGGGGGCAGATTTAGAAGTTAAGTTAGAGTAACCTTTAATTGCGAACTCTTCTAGGGAAACAGCCTGTCCAATGCCAGTTTCGCTTAAAAATAAAAGGTCTGGTTTAGTCTCCTGTAATTGGGTTTCAACCTCTGGGAGGTTAGAACGTAGACCCCTGATGTTGGAGAAGGTGACCTGGTAGTGGGGGGTCTACGTTGGAAGTTGGAGAACCGGGTTTAATCGTGTATTTTTTCTTGAAACTTTTCATGATGGAATTTTGGAATTTGTGGACTAGGTCGTCAGATTTACTTAGAACAGGACAGAGAGGAGAAACTAAGAGAGAAAAAGAAAAAAATGATTTTTTGGTAGAACCTGAAATGGTAAAGCCGTAACTATTACCCACTAATATGGCATCGAGAGGCCCCACCAGAAGCTACTGTATGGTCCAGAATCCATTCACCAAATGGCAATACAGCAGCCTCAGTACTTTGCACCTGCTGATAGGACAGCCTCCTTAGTAGTTAATCCAAGGTTCGGGTCCCTGACTATCAGGCGGATAACGTCAGCCCAGATAAAACGTTTACCTCCAGCACCCTTACTAGTTACATGGCTACAAGGATAGACATAGAGACAAAAACATTTCCGCCATCTCTGCCAACGGTTAGCGCAAAATACTGCCAACCTAGGAAACCGCTTTTTCTTCTCCCTTTGTCAGAAAAATCGCTCATTAAAAAATGAGGACTGAGGGACAAATAAGGAGAAGCGAGAGTAACGGGAGCTGCCGATAACGCATCCACAATGCGTTTTCTACTCACCATTAAAAAAAATATAAAGAATAAAAAACTCTTAAGTATTATACTTAAATTCCAACGGATGTTTTTAAGGGAAAGTATGGTGATAGATTCCCCTCTCACGAACTAAAAATGAATACAATTACCTAATCTATTTTTGCAATAAATTTGGTAGATAAATAAACATTTATGGACGAGAAAAAAGCTAGCATTTCCTAAAACAGAAATACATAAATTAAATACTGAAATAAAATGTAGTTATTAATATTTGAATCTAAAAATAAAACGTACGATTAATATAGAAGTCACTTATCTCGAAAAAACACTTCCGTCTCCAAAATGTAAACTTTATAAAAGAATTTGAGTTTTAATAACAGCGTTCAAAAGACTTTTTTAATTAACCGTTAAAAGAAAAGCGTGATCTTATTCTGGACTTTTGCTAGTCACGTTTTAAGAAACTTGCGATATAAAAAAATGCGGAGGGGGGTGTTCTTCCGAAAGTTAGTTGGTGATGTTATAAGTAATTGCGAGATAAAATGAAAGCAGGTCTAAAGGGGTGGGGACTGAAAGGATAATATAATGGATTGAGTCTATGCAACGAGAAAAAAGCTAGCATTTAATATAACAGAAATACATAAAATAAATACTGAAATAAAATGTAGTCATTAATATTTGAATCTAAATAAAATGTAGTTATTAATATTTGAATCTAGATATAGAGAAGCTATGTGTTATGATGCCCGCTGCGTCGGTGTAGTGGACATTAAAGTCACCAAATACATGTACTTGTGTGCTAGTGTCGAGGGAGAGTGCTATGTCTATGATGTGAGAGACTTTGTTTATTATGGTGGAGTCTTGGGTCGAGGGAGAGCGGTAGAGAAAATAAAAGTAGATAATGTTGTGTTGCATGTTAAGTCTAAAGCACATAAAGGCTTGATCGTCCGATTCTAGGTTTGTTTCTCTAGTCAAGGGAAGAGTATTCCGAATGTAAACTCCAAGTTCGTGCATATATCTGTCAGAGTCCTTACCGCAGAGTGGGAGATATCTAGGCATGTTAAAGTAGTTAGAGGGGATAGAGCAGTGTAGGTTAGTCTCACTTAGTGCTAAGATATCCGGGGGTATTTGTTAGGAGACATGCTTCAACATCAGCTAAATTAGTTCTAAGCCCACGGATGTTCGTGAATGCAAGCCTCAAGGGAGGAGGCAAGTTGGATTTGTTTGACCCTAAGCCTGGTTTAAGCTTATTTTTAGATTGTACTGTCATCATATTTTTTAACGAGTTTCAGTTTAGGTAAGGGAGAGCTGAACAGGGGGTTATGCAGAGTATCACACATGCAACACCATCAGCTGACCTTTCAGCTGATGGTGTTGCATTGTTTTGTTGCATTGTTGTGGTGTTTCAGCTGACATTTCAAGTAGACCATCAGCTGACCTTTCTTCAACTAGGATTGTGGCCTCAGGAAAGCCCACCGGGGATGAGTGCGGGGTTCCTTTTCATGCGCGACATGGCACTACAAACATCCCGATATTATACAACTGTTGATGGAGCAGCTGCTCTAAGCGCTACGAAAGAGTTAGGACACCTGTACTACCAGTCGAAAAAAGCAGCCAGGAACTGTCAATCCGATACCCTCAACCCATCAGAAGAAGGTCAACCCAATCTAATTGCACAGGCATATGTGGTACTCAAGAACTCCCAAGTGCACAGTTTTGAGGGGTGGAATGTGTCACGAGTGGGGAAAACGGCGTTCATTGCCCTAAGCAAGAAACAAGATCTTCCACAGTGTGATTCTGTCGAATAATTGTGATACCGTCTCTGCGCCTGACTAATAGGCAAAGGAGTATGGAAGCCGGGCGATAGACAGAGCCTATCTACTCCGTAAGCAGTTTAGGTTTGCAAACCGGTAATTTGTAAGGTTTGGTTGGGAGGGAGGTTTTAATTGTTACGCCAAAAAATAAACAAATACGAAGGTTTATTGACCGAAATAAAACGAACATCATTTTTTCCTAACAATCTTATTTCTGCAACATATTTCTCTTTATAAAATTCCCTGTATTTTTTTTAAATGACGCTATTATTTGAAAGCCATATACTATATACATATATAAATATATAAATATATATTCAACGCGTCGGTACTTCGCCACAATACATTCATTTTGGCCACAGATACCAGTGCCTGCTATTTTACTGGGTCGGCAAAGGCTCCCACAAATAACCGTAGTTTTTTTTTCGGTGGTGTGAGGGAATACTTCCACCGGTCAGCGCTGGTACAAAGATCTTGCTAGTATAGAATATAAAGAAAATAAGAAAACGACAATATAAAGATATATACTAATGCATATAGATTGTTTCGCTGATTCAATAAGGATGATACATCAATTAAGGGTAGAGGATAATAAGACTCATTATACCGTGGTATTTTGAAGCCCAATGCTTCTCATCAGAAGAGAAGAAAAGATGCAAGGTAAAATATTAGAGATGCAACGTCTAGCGATAGCTACATTAGGAGTGAAATAATTGTGCATGAGAGGAAATAGTAATATATTGAAACTGTTGGGGGAGATAAATGGAAGAACTACATTCATCTATGTGAGGGAGGAGTAATAAAGCTTATTTTACAAATATATATATATATATATATATATATATATATATATATATATATAATTTTACTTCTCTTATAATAAACTCTACTCTCTGTTGCGTATTGAGCTTTTTTTTAATTCGGTTGGGATTAAATTATCTCTATGGAAATATACATTAGTTTGAAGTTTAGCATTGAGTATATCAGGTAAACACTATATCCCTTTGATTTCATTAATCTATATATCTATAAAAGTGAAAGTGTCTGTGTGTCTGTGTGTTTGTCTGTATATATTTCCCTACACAATAACTGATAATTTTCAGTCTACAGACTCGAAATTTGATATACAGGTTACTGAGATTTGTAAAAATCTTTGTAATCGGTTTTCGGCCAGAAATTTGGCTGTTAAGGGGTCAAAGTTCAACGATTTTACTTTTGTTGACTCTACGAAACTCCTCTGCTAATTTTTTTGTCTAAACACTTGACATTTTGGATATAGGTTCCTTGGACATGGATCTAACTTCATAACTTGATTTGAGCCTAAAACTATAAACATTAAGGGATCATAATAAAGGTCAAAGTTAAAAAAATTGACCTCTGCGGTCTCTACCAAATTATTCAGACAATTTCTGGTCTGAACATTTAGAAATCAGTATTGTCTTCAAGCGCGACCCATCAGACAACAAATACCAAACAATTGGCCAAAAACATTAATTTCTTCACCCTCAACTGGCCACTTTCAAACAGGGAGGGGTCGCTTTTTTCGCCGATGTTTTCGAAAGTTATCCCCTTTTTTCGTTTGTCTAGCCTTAATTTAAACCTACGTTACTTCCGGTTTGCCAATGGTCGTAACAGCAAAGACGTCATTTTTCCCGTTCTTTTCCTCTTTCGCGGTACGGGTTCGAGCCTGCATTCCTACTACCACTTTTTTTTTTGCTCAACACACACCTTCAAACGCTCGGGCAACGCCAAGCACCCATGCTAGTTATCTATCTATATATCTATAAAAGTGAAAGTGTATGCCTGTTTTTGTGTGCCTGTGTACATTTCCCGACACAATAACTCTGTCAATTTTCAGTCTACAGACTCGAAATTTGATATGCAGGGTATGGAGATTTGGGAAAATCTTTGTAATACATTTTCGGCCAGAAATTTAGCTGTTAAGGGGTCAAAGTTCAACGATTTGACCTTTGAGAACTCTACCAAACTCCTCCGACAATTTTGGGTCTAAACAATTGAAATTTTAGATATAGGTTTCTTGGGCATGGATCTAACTTAATAACTTGATTTGACCCCAAAACAATAAATGTTAAAGGGGTCATAACAGAGGTCAAAGTTAAAAAAAGTGACCGCTTTTTTTTTCTGAATATACACCTCCAAAAGCCGGGGCAGCGCCGGGATGAAATGCTAGTATATCTATAAAAGTGAAAGTGTCTGTCTGTGTGTGTGTCTGTCTGTGTGCATTTCCTATGCAATAACTCTGTCAATTTTAAGTTTACAGACTCGAAATTTGATATAAAGGATACTGAGATTCGAGAAAAATCTTTGCGATCCGTTTTCGGCCAGAAATTTGGCTTTGAAGCGGTCAAAGTTTAACGATTTGACCTTTGAGAATCCTACCAAACTGGTCCGCCAATTTTGGGTATAAACAATTGAAATCTTAGATATAGGTTCCTTGGACATGGTTCTAACTTATTAACTTTTAAACATTTTAAATTTTACTTAAAGGGTATTTAGAGATAGGGCAAGCTTTTTAAATGGTTTGGGTCGAAAATGTTAGCTACCAATATCTAAATGTATGTATATATGTTTTCATGTCTGCCTAAAACTTTCGACAGAGGCGACGGATATTTACAAGATCAGTATCGTTTGGGAGTCGACCCTTAAGACGACAAATATCGACAAATTGGCTAAATACTTCTTCACTCTCAACTGGCCACTTTTCTACAGGGAAGGGTCGCTTTTTTCGCCAATATTTTCGAAATCATCCCCTCTTTTCGATTATCTAGCCTTAATTTAAACCTAAGTCACTTCCAGTTTGGTGTTTGTTGTAACAGCAAAGACGTCACGTTTTCCCCGTTCTTTTCCTCCTTCGCGATACGAGTTCGAGCCTGCCTTCCTGCTACCACTTTTTTTTTACGCTCAGCACAAACCTCCAAACACCCGGGCAACGCCGGGCACCATGGCTAGTATATATATATATATATATATATATATATATATATATATATATATATATATATATATATATATATATATATTAAGTAGCGGCTTTTGATCATAAAATTTTTTTCTAATACAATATAATAGTTCATGTCATATTTATCTGTTTGCTATCATATGGTTTATGTCTGAGAACATGGCTCATAATTTTAGTGAATTATCTTTCAATATGATTTTCATTGTCAGGATAAGAATCGAATAATGGCTGACAGTTTTATCAATTATTTATGATGAGCAATTAATATGATGTCGTCGATGCGAGCTAAGATACGCAAATAACGTCAGCATCAAAATAAACATACATAATCTTACTATTCTCCGTGCTCATAAATATGTTCCCAAAACAAAAGTAACAGTTATATATATATATATATATATATATATATATATATATATATATATATATATATATATATATATATATATATATATATATACTAGAAGATGTACCCGGCGGTGCTCGATATTAAACCTTACGTTAAATTCCTTTTTTAAAAAAGGAAGTAAAAGAAAACGGAAAGAAACTGAAACGTGTGTGTGTGTGTGTGTGTGTGTGTGTGTGTGTGTGTGCGAGTATAATGTTTTTGCTTCTAAACAGTTCACTTCTCGCAGTGAAAAAATACTCAAGCTGAGATCGAAACGGAAACCTAAAGACAGTGACTGAAGTACAATAACCTGTAGACCAGCTTACCTTGATCTTTTAAAAGTGCTTTCAAGTTTCGGGAAACAGTTGACAAACAGATAAAAATCTGATGACTCCCTATTCCCTTTTTGACCCCTTAGTAGTCCTTTTTTCCGGATAAAAACGGATGAAAAAAATGTCCACATGTTTGAATACCCTATATACTAAATCTGTATATGAAAATTTCGTTGAGTATATAGGTTGAGAAGTATCCTCGCACACATTCTCACGTTTATAGATATATAGAAGATATATATTTCGATAAATCTCGGACCTGACATATAGATTGCGCCAAGAATACGATTTTCATAGAGTAGAAACGTTATAATTGAAGCAAACTCGGATTTTTAATAAATAAATAAATATCACTTGTTCAATTTTATACGAATTAATAGGAGAATTTGAATTTCTGATTAAAAGTAATACTCTTCATGCTAAGCAATGATTTCATACGTATTGTCGTGATTTCTTTTCTGGAAAAATGCTTAGTGTATAGTGTTCTGATTTCAAACGCAGTTCAAGCAAGACAAATGATTCTGAACACTTAGGTCTCCAAAGCAATCAGTTTTTCTCAGAAAAAACTTAAAAGGTTTTGGTCGATTGTAAAATAAAGTATCGTGAGATAGCAGACAATTTTCAGATATTAGAAATTAGTGTAATGTCGGTTTTACCTGAATATTTGTCAACGTGAAATCTGTGTTCAAAATAAATGTCTCTTTAGCTCAAAGTTCCTCAAAGACCACGATTTTGAGCATTGTTTGCAACTGGTTCAACGTGATAAAAATATGTGACAATAAATGAACCAGCTTACTTCGAATTTAAATGAGCTGAATGAACAACTGCAGGTGAAATCTATATATATATTATTCCTTAATTGGAATTCATTTTTTGAGATGAGCATTATATGTTAATTTTTATTTTTATTTCGGACTATTAGTCTCATCTTTATTAGTTGTTGTTTTTGGATCTTTTTATTGGTTCACAACGTTTCGGCCAGCTTCCTCTGGCCTTCGTCAGGTGGTAACCGCGACGGATAGGAACTTCGAATCTCCTAACTGCATTCTCAGCCATCACTGCCATCCGTAGTTGTTGTCGTCTCACCACATTTTTTTTTACCAATTACCTCTGGCACGCTTTGGGTGGGATTGAAACCGCTATCTTCAGACAATGTTCATCTGGAAGCGTAGAGATTCAACGTCTCTATCAACTGCGCCACGGGCCCCGAAGGGCGATCAAGGTTGGATTCTTTGATCTTATAAATCCACGTTTATTTATTATCTGATCTTTCATAGTCGGGTCCGTACCGATTGGTATATATATATATTATTCCTTAATTGGAATTCATTTTTTGAGATGAGCATTATATGTTAATTTTTATTTTTATTTCGGACTATTAGTCTCATCTTTATTAGTTGTTGTTTTTGGATCTTTTTATTGGTTCACAACGTTTCGGCCAACTTCCTCTGGCCTTCGTCAGGTGGTAACCGCGACGGATAGGAACTTCGAATCTCCTAACTGCATTCTCAGCCATCACTGCCATCCGTAGTTGTTGTCGTCTCACCACATTTTTTTTTACCAATTACCTCTGGCACGCTTTGGGTAGGATTGAAACCGCTATCTTCAGACAATGTTCATCTGGAAGCGTAGAGATTCAACGTCTCTATCAACTACGCCACGGGCCCCGAAGGGCGATCAAGGTTGGATTCTTTGATCTTATAAATCCACGTTTATTTATTATCTGATCTTTCATAGTCGGGTCCGTACCGATTGGTATATATATATATTATTCCTTAATTGGAATTCATTTTTTGAGATGAGCATTATATGTTAATTTTTATTTTTATTTCGGACTATTAGTCTCATCTTTATTAGTTGTTGTTTTTGGATCTTTTTATTGGTTCACACCGTTTCGGCCAACTTCCTCTGGCCTTCGTCAGGTGGTAACCGCGACGGAACTTAATTAAACTGCAGGTGAAATCGTTGTCAAACGCAAACATAAGCAGGCATGATTTCGGCTTCGATTTTTTGAATTGCGCATAGTAGTGGGTTATTCTACTATCTTAGGAAGAAAAATATCAATACTGAATAATATAAAGCATTTTTAAAGTATAAATCATCAAAGAATTGAAGAAAAATGCTCTTTCATGAAGGAAATGTAAAACTATGTATTGTGTTAAAACTGCATGAAATGTGTTTCCAAGTAATTTGAGAAGCTGAGCATACTCAACTAAGTCGAGATAGATAACGCCAAAAACATACCCACATTCATATGGGAGGGGAGATTATTTTCAAACTGTGTCCTTAATTGATAATTGAGCACCGGACTTATACTAAGTAGATATTAATAAGTCCCTCGTACCTATTCCCCTTTTTTTTATTTTTTTTTAATGGTGAGTAGATTATGCAGTGGATGTGTTATCGGCAACTCCAGTAACTCTCGCTTCTCCTTTTCTGCCCCTCAGTCCTCATTCAAATGAGTAATTTTTCTAATACAAGATGACGAAAAAGCTGCTATCTAGGTCGGTAGTACTTGGTGAACAGTAGTCTGAGATGTCGGAAATTTTTCTGTCTCTATGTCTATCCTTGTGGCCATGTCACTAGTAAGGGTGCTGGAGGTAAACGTTTCGTCTGGGCTGACGTTATCCGCCTGATAGTCAGGGACCCGAACCTTGGATTAACCACAAAGGAGGCTGTCCTATCAGCAGGTGCAAAGTACTGAGGCTGCTGTATTGCCATTTGGTAAATGGATTCTGGGCCATACAGTAGCTTCTGGTGGGGCCTCTCGATGCCATACTAGTGGGTAATTGTTACGGCTTTACCTTATCATGTGCTACATAAAAAAGTTCCTGTCCTTTTCTTTCTTACTCTCCCTCTCTATCCTGCTCTAACCAAGTATGCCGACCTGTTCCACAAATCCCAAGACCTCAACATGAAATATCTCCAGAATAAAAACTCGATTATACCTAGAACCCCATCTTCCAACGTAGAACCCGACTACCATGTCTCCTTCTCCAGCATCTGGAGTCTCCGTTTCAACCTTCCAGAGGTTGAAATCCAATTACAGGAGATGAAACTGGACATATTCTTTCTAAGCGAAACTGAAATAGGGACTACCACTTCCCTAGATGAGTTCATAATAACGGATACTCTAACTTAACATCTAAATCTGACCCTCAAGATCGCCATGGGCATGGAATATGTGGCTACATTAAAGATGGCTTCCCGTGTGGCAGGGATCTCCAGGGAATACCCTAATTTACCTTGAATGTGCTTCCGGGTTGCACCTGCATACACCACTGTATTTTTATTTGCTCTCTATCGGCCCCATAACAGCAGAGTTACTATCTTTAAGAGCATATCTGAGAAAATAGACCACATCCTGTCTGCATATCCCTCGGCTAACACTCACATCTGTGGTGACTTCAACGTCCATAACGTGGAATGGCTGACCCACTCAAATAAGACAGACGGTGAGGTGAGGTTCTGTCATGATTTTGCCATTGCTTATGACCTCACTCAGATTGTTCGCGAGCCCACGCGTGTGCCCGAGACTACAGGTCAATATGCAAGCCTCCTAGACCTTTTTCTCTCAACTGCCCCTGAGCTATGTTCATGTTCCGTTCTTTCTCCTCTAGGATGTCCGACCACTCTGTCGTATCAGTTAAGATAGAAATGAAATGTAATAAGTCCCCAGACGTACCCATCCACCGTACTGACTGGGATAGCTTCCGTACATTCATATCTGATCTACCTCTGCATTCCATGTTTAAAAAGGATGTGTCCTCTATAGTATCAGATCTGACCGAATGGTTTATTGTAGGCATAGACCGATTCATACCATCTAAAAAGTTTCAACAAAAACCTAAGAGCCAGCCATGGTTCTCCCCAGAATGTGCTGTTACCATCGCGCAGAGAAATCACTTTTCCCATAGCTACCAGCCTAATAGATGCACTGAGACTAAAGCTGCTTTCAGGAACGCCAGCAGCCACTGTAATAAAAAATGCAAGAGAGCTATATGCTCACTCCGTTAAATCCAAAGTAGCTGATCAGCTAATTCTACCCTATGCGACGAAGGCCATCAAATCCCCATATTTCCTCCTATAACACAGAACACGCTAGGTAACATACAAATATATGTGCATGAGGTCGCCAATCTAATCAAGAACCTTTATACCAGTAAAGCAACTGGCCCTGACGGCATCCCAATTATAGTGTTAAAAAAGCTTCAACCAGAACTTGCACCCATACTTACGAAACTGTTTAAGCGCTGCCTTAAGAAGTGCTTTCCAACAACCTGGAAAACCTCATCAGTATGCCCTGTATTTAAGAATTCAGGTGATAAGTCATCTTCCTCTCAGTACAGACCAATAACTTTCCTGTGTGTCATGATTAAGTTGCTGGAATCCATATTAAATAGATAAATAGTCAACCACTTCAGCAGAAATAACTTTCTTGGTAACACGCAATATGGTTTCCGTTCTGCAAGATCTACCGCAAATGTGCTAACGGTTATATCTCATAGGATTACTGAATCTCTTGACAAGGGCTTTTTTCTAGGGCAATTGTTCTTGACATATCAAAGGCCTTTGACAAGTTATGGCATACAGGCTTACTTCACAAGATTTCCAGCTACGGTATAACTGGAAATGTTTTCTCAATCATTAACTCATGTCTCTCTCAGAAGAGACCGTGCGAGCCTATCCTTGTTTTATCGTTATTTCCATGGCGGGTGTTCGTCTGAGCTCCAATCTCTGGTCCCCCCTCGCAAATCTTTTACGAAAAACTAGCTGAAACCACTGCCAAAAATTTTCCCCACTCTTTATCTGTGCCTAAATCAAAACATAGATTCCATTAACAAAGCTTCTTTCTTAGAACTGCATGCCTGTGTAACTCTGTTTCGTCTGCCTGCTTCCCACCTGACTACAACCTGGATGTCTTCATGTCCAACGTAAATAAATTCCTGATGAACCTCCCCCTTAAGTAGACACTTTATTAAATCTCCAATACTAACGTACTGTACATGCAATAATCAGTGAGTGGCTTCCGGGCCTTGATAAGTGGTAACCACCTTGTAAAAAAGAAAATACTTTGAGACCAAAATTAACTTATACATATATATACATATATATATACATATATATATATATATATATATATATATATATATATATATATATGTATGTATGTATAAGTGAGGATGTGTGTGAACACTTCTCAACTTATGTACTCAATGAGATTTTGATATACAGACTTGGAATTTGGTGTGTAGAGTATTAAAACATGTGGAAAAATTTTTTCACTTGTTTTTATCTGGAAAATAGTGTTGTTAAGGGATCAAAATTGAAAATTTGATACTTAGGAGATATCAGATTTTTATCTGTTTGCAAATGTTTTACGAGGTTTTAAAACACGTTTAAGGATCGTGCCAAGCTGGTCTAATATTTATCGTACTTGGCTTGAAGGTCGTTTTTTCTTTTTGTCGTATCATCTTCAGGTTTTCAAGTATTTATCTTTACTTCAAAGAAGTGAACTGTTTAGAAAAAAAAACATAATACTCGCACGCATATATCTCAGTTTCTTTTCGTTTTTATTCATTTTTAAGGAATTTTACGTTAAATTTAATATCGGGCAACGCTGGGTAAACCTTCTATTCTATCTATAAACCAGGTATGAAATTTTTAGTGGAAGTTTGGCTTCGATGTATCAAATTTTCATGACACTATGTTAATGAATAAAGTGAACGGTTTCCTATAAATAATGTTTTTATTAGTAAGACTTGTTAAGTGGTGTTTTACACACGCGCGTGCGCGCACACACACACACACACACACATATATATATATATATATATATATATATATATATATATATATATATATATGTATATATATATATATATATATATAAAAATTAATAAATTTGAAAGATTTGTCCATTCATCCTATTTCTATTAATATGAAAACTAGTTGTGCTTATTAAAATATATAATATAAAATATTTAATTTGCATCGGCAAACAGTCCGGAAGAACTGTTCATACTTCAACGTGCAATAAGCAATAGACTTCATTAAGAATTAGATAGAAAAAATATGATCAACATTTGGAAGAATGTGGTCATTTTATATACTGGAATTGTATGGCATTGTATAATGAGAAACGGAAATCGATTAAGCTAGCCGTCAAGAAAAACACTCGACAGAGCGAGCTGGATAACCTAGAAAATAAGAAGAGACATTTGAAAAGGCAGTTTTGTGACCATATTCGGATGAGTAGGAGAGTTGATTAAAGATCAGGAAAACTATCAAAGATAAACGCAGTGCTTTTAGGAAGACATAATGCATCAGAAGAAAACGATTAAGACAGAGAATATAGTATGGTTTGTTCATGTACCATATAAATATGTCAGGAATCTTTCCGATCAACTAAATTTAAGATTGCTAAAATCTGTGCAAGGCGTATTAGAATTGCACTTAAGACATGCAGTATCTGACAAAAACCGGCAAATCATACCAGAACGAAATAGTAAGCTGATAATGCTAGAAATCCAAGTTCAGCATGAACTTAATAACGCATGAAAATATAACACGTATTTTAGATCAAGTAAAGATTATATACCCCATGTAGCAGACGACAAGATAGGCGTACAATTCAAGTGACACCGGTTGTTCGACCTTGACATTGCCATTATTTTTGTAAACACGTCAAATAGCAGACATGTCCGAATGTTCGCGAGCAAGATTTTTTTAAAATATATTTACAAAACATTTTAAGATTTAAAAGAAAAAATATATATTTACAAAACATTTTCTTTAATATGAAATATTTATAAAACTTTTAAGGATTAAAAAAACTTTTTTTCTATTTACGCAAAACTTCTTAATGTAAGTAATAAAACGAACATTTTTAAACAAAATATATTTAAATACATGAGTGTCTTTCTGTGTGAGTTTTTTTTATATTTACAGAACTTTTTAATAAACTATTAATAAAACTATTATTATTATTATTAGTAGTAGTAGTAGTAGTAGTAGTAGTAGTAGTAATAATAATAATAATAATAAATGGTAAATTTTTACGACGTGCCCCAGCCCCAGCATATTATAAACACTCCAACCTTCCTATGTTAAGAATGGCTTTCAGAATAACACCCCAACCTCAAAAGCTGTTCTTAACGTGGGGAGGTGTTTATTCCGAAAGCCGCTCTTAATATGTGGTGGTTGGGGGTGCTTATACTATGCTGAGGCAGATCGTAAATGAATACCAAATAAATAAATAAATCGACGTTATAACTGAGAATTTCGGATGATGTCAATTAAAAAATACACCATTTTTTTTTTTAATTAAATGAAATTTTCATAACCAAACTTATTAATAGCAGAAACAAATATAAAATAACTGACTTGTTTGGATTTTTGCGACCAAGATTAATTTTTATGTACAGTATGTGTGTGTGTGTGTGTGTGTGTGTGTGTGTGTGTGTGTGTGTGTGTGTGTGTGTGTGTGTGTGTGTGTGTGTGTTTACCTTTCTTTGTGCGTTTTTAATACAATTCAATATTTATTTAAAGTGCAATGTATATAGGCGGTCAGTGAAAGGAGAAATCCTTCTAGACCGAGGCAATTTTTATGCACAATAAAATCACAAGTATAAACAATCGAGATTTAAAAAAATATATTTTATGCACATATCTTTTATAACTTTTATTTTTATAAAGATGAAGTGTAGTATCACAAGATACAAATCTTTTTATAATTTTCATTTTTATTTTAAAAAAAATTGCTATTTGTTTACTTCTCCATGAAGACAAATTAAGTACAAGTAAGTTTAGCGTCCGAAATTTTCAATTTCTAATGTTTTGTAATTAATATATTTTATTATTTTTATTTTTATTATAATTATTATTATTATTAGTTTTATTAAAGTTATGTAAATATATTAAAAACGCACTCAGAAAGACACCCATTTATTTGAATATATTTTGCTAAATTTACGTTCGTTTTGTTGCTTACACAAAAAGTTTTGTGTAAATAGAAAAAAAAATGTTTAATCCTTAAATGTTTTGTAAATATTTCATATTAAAGAAACTGTTTTGTAAACATATGTTTTTTCTTTTAATTCGTAAAAAGTTTTCGCGAACATTCGGACATGTCTGCTATTTGACGTGTTTACAAACACCCAATGGCATTGTCATGGTCGAACAGCCGGTGTCACTTGAAATGTGCGCCTATCTTTGTCTTCGCTACCGAGGTATCTAATCTTTACTTGGTCGCGTATGTTCAAGAAAGACAGAAAGATCCTTTTGCTTTATAAAAGATTTCTAAAGTGCTTAAATGCAAAAAATAAAGATGAGGTTAACATAGAAAAATCTATTATGTCAGAAACTAATAAATAGCAGTAGACGGTGTATACATACTCAAGGAATAGAAGTCGGAAACCGTAGACCCATTTCAATCTTTAAGATAAGACAAATATTTTTCGCAGTAATGGCTTAAAAATTAACCAATTACCTACTTTCAAATTGATGTGTCAACACTTCCATACAAAAAGTGTAGTCCTTGGAATAGCAGGTTGTCTGGAGTATGAAAGTATGATATGAGAAGTTATCCAAAGAACGATAGTTGACAAGACTTTTTTGCTTCTATCGGTAGTCCGAAATAATCAAAATGTGCAGATGGGCAACCACAAAGCTCATACTGGAAATGTTCTTGCTGCTGCTGACTTGAGGATTCATTTGTAGATAGCACACAGTCTCGGGAATAGGAGTTGTGGATCAGTTTCAACTGCTTCATCTTTTCTGAACGAAACTTTTGACCCAAGTGTAATTGCGTGATCCTTTTTCAAAAAGTGTACTATGGGTATCATATGTGTCGATAGGCCTCTACCTCATCTAAATATTCAATTGTGCCCTCAGAAGTACTAAATCTTAATATTCTTGGACCGAATCGTGTTTGTGTGGCAGTTGTAGAACTGTTTAACTGGCACCTTAAAAGCCACAAAATTATAAGTAAAAAAGGGCAACGGTCAGACATTATTCTATTGTCAAGAGTCAGCACACGATTCATCTTTGTTGAATTGACTGTCCCTTACGAAAGCCGCGTAGAACAATAGTATTAATACTAATAGATAAATAAGAAACCTAAAAAAAAGAGCTGACCTGCAAATGTTATACTCTCATCCTTCCAATACTTGACATTTGAAGTAGGAGTTTCTTCGCGGACTCTCTATTCTATATAGTCAGTTCTCGATGTAACGATTTATTTGATTATCACTGCCAAGCATAAATAATCATGTCCGTTGCACTTCTTCAAAGATGCATGCTGGTAATAAATGTATAGGCACTGCTTGTTCCAGCGGTTTTGGCAATAAAACAAGGACACGGTTTCATAAACAAAATTGTATTTATTTATTTATCTATTATGCCTGTCAGTGACAGTAGAACGTGTCAAGCAAGTGTTGTAGAAAGTGTAGGTTGGAGTGGGGAGTTAACGACGTGACAATCGCACGCCTTTCTCTGTCTTTCTCTAGCCTCTGTCTTGTGTTCGTTGGACTTTCTGCTTTTATTGACAATTTCTTATTTGTAACATCAGAGGTCACTATGTGTGTACAAAGTCCGACTTGAAAGCCCTTTGTTCCTAGTTTTACTCTGTTTTCTGCTAAACTGGAGTCTGTGGGTGTGCACGATCTCCAAATTCCTTATCCAACATCTGTTTTAACTCATAGGCCAGCTTGGACAGAAAAAGGGCCACAGCCAGGAAACGGTTCATAGAGTTAATCGAATAATGTGACCTGTGACTCTGGGTCAAACTGTGATTTAAAAAAAGGATTTTTGTCAACGTCTGGATGACATTTTAAATCCCGACCTGCTCAATTTGGTTCCAAGAATTCGCCTGCTCTACCCGCTTGGCTTTTATCTTTTAATATAGTCTTTTTATAGGATGGGGCAAAACCTCATTCATATGGAAATCAATGTATATCAGACTCCATCCCCTATTATCCTTAAAAATAATCTCATAACCCGTTCTAAGATCGGCAATCACATCAACTTCAAGCACCGCTAGACACTACTAGCTTCTCAAATACCGCTAGACTTTGCTAACTCCTCAAACACCGCTAAACTTTATTAGCTTCTTAAACACTATTAGATTTTATTACATTCTCAAACAAACAACTATGACAATCTAATCGTAAGTCTTCATTATACGACGACAATTGGAAAGAAGTCTGATTCGGATCACATGTCAATTATTCATTTCTCAACACTTTCAATTTTTTAAGTTTCTACTTTCGTTTCGCTCGTGTCGACTTTATATGCTGAAATAGCTAATAATTAAAAAAAGAAAGGATTCTTGTCATCGTCCGCCTGACATTTTAAATTCCAACCTGTTCAATGCAGCTTCAAGAACTTTACTAACCTGCCCTCCTTGCTTTAGTCTTTTTATATCGTCTGTTTTGGTGGCGATGTCTCATTGATATGCAAATTAATGCATATCACATAACAAAAAACGAATATCGCATCATGATATGGAAGCAAGTATCCTCTGAATAGTTATCTCACATATTATTTTTTCTTTTTTTACAATAAGAGAATGTTATCAGGCATTGAAGCCATGAGATGCTCAGTCGTTAGACGTTAAGTTGTTTTATTAAACAGCTGATCTGATTGAAATGCAACTTGATAACGAAGCCTCACAATCAGTGTGGAATAAGGAAATCGTAGAGACGAATGCTCAAAAACGGCGCGTATTCTCTCCTGGTCACTCAATATTATCTGTAGATTGAAATGAAACACCCCAAAAGTGAAAACAATAAATAAACTGGCAAAAATGTATGACAAGGATAGCAGTGCAGAAGAGGTTATTGAAGCTGGGGTGAAGGTTTTAGTGTTCCTGTACTATTGTACAGGAACACTAAAACCTTCACCCCAGCTGATGATGATGATGATGATGATGATGATGATGATGATGATGATGATGATGATGATGATGATGATGATGATGATGGGGATGATGATGATGATGATGATGATGATGATGATGATGACGACGACGACGACGACGACGATGATGATGATGATGATGATGATGATGATGATGCCCTTGACTAGTTCTTTGGTTCGTTCATAAACTTGTTCTGTGGTGGTTATGCAAGAGCCTTGCCCCAGCATTCGACCAACTGACCATTCCTTTATTGTAAATTGTATTTAGTTTGCACGTATTGTCAAACCAGAGAAAACAGAGTTGTTGAGGCGACTCGAACCCGCCGCTTAACTCTATTTAGAGTAAATCCTTTCTTCCGGCCATTCCAACCAGCAGGCTTGCGGATCTTTAACAACCCTTTATTAATTCCTTGTAGAGTTCGTTTCTAGAAGACTGAATAAGGTTACTAGACCTATAAAGTTTTATGGGTAAGGCTTGACATTTATTGGAAGTAGGAGTCGCTTCCGGCCTACAATTGCTCTCGGTCGAGAATAACGTTGGAAAAGGGGTTATCAACCACGATGCTTTATGCAAATTTTTCTGTCACTTGAGAAAGCTAATCTCTCGGCATGTCGATAACACGTCAAGTCGATCAACTGAAGCCTTCCTTACAGGAATCCGTCTTCAAGCTCAATGCCTTCTCTTCAGAAAAGCGAGGACAGAATGCGCCGGAGTATCTTTAGGTGTTACGTTAATAATAAGAAAGACCTAAGCAGCGGAGGCCTCAGCTCTATCATTTTAGAAAGGTTTTCTTCAGAACAAAATGTTAATCGACATTTTGACTTTGATAGTACAGTCATTGTCCCGAGAAGGTAGTCCAGTTGGAATCACACGCTGGGAATTCGAACTGGAATATCTGTCCAGCAGAACAATGGCAGAAGAGAGACACTCAACTGTGGGCCGACTGACTTGCTGCTGTTGATTTTTGCCTCTATTACCGTTTTGTAACTTGTGAATGCTTCTGTCACCATCACGATGTCTCGGAAGTACGAGACAAAGACGGTGATGTCATCAACTAACACGGAAACTTTCGCTTGCACTTGGCCAGTTAGAGCGATTCCGCGTTAAACCATACTTGCCTTCACACCTTAGCTTGCAAAGAAGCGGCTCCACTGTAAGGATGTCGAGCATGGTCGAGAGAAAACAACCTTAACGTGATGATTGGTGGATAGCGAAAGATAGCGAATGTTTTCCGTTTATTGCGCCGTTGTATTCGGCGCACGATATGTTACGGAAATCAATTTGCAGAAGTGCGTTTTAAAACCGGCGGTTTCTAAAACAGATGCCAAGAAGCAATAGTCGAGACGGTCGAAATTTTCGAACTAATCCAAGCGTAGCTTCCTGGTTGTCTTCTATCAGCCTATCTAAGATCGTATGAATCACATACACTATTTTAATCTATCTCCCCTTCGCAGCATACTTCTTCTTTAATTCATTAAAATGGAATGTCATTTTATATTAAAATGCTACACCATTCTAGGTTAAATCTATAAACGAGACTGATCTAGTCTTTAAATATAAAAAATATTGCTTTTTAGGGGTTTTTCGTTTGTTTATTTTTTGTTTTTTATAGCAACGTTTTTAAGAGTGTTCACGTAATCTCATAAAATGATATAATCTCATTTTGGGGGATAAACAGAATCCGTTAATCTTCTAATGTATCAAGGTTTGTTGTAATAATTATGGAATTTTTACAGTAAAATCATATATTTTAAGTACACGCCACCCCATCTCATGATTAATTGCTATAAGCAAGGCACGTGCATATATATACATATATATATGCATATATATACATAAATATATATATATACATATATATATGCACATATATATGTATATATGTATGTATATATCTGTATGTATATATATGTATATATATATGTATATATATGTATATATATATATTTAATTTTATATATATATATGCATATATATATGCATATATATATGTATATATGTATGTATATGTCTGTATGTACATATATGTATATATATGTATATATATGTATATATATTTAATTATAATTATTAATTATTTAACTACTTCACTTTTTTTGTTTTCAAGTAAGATCTTTGAATTACTTGTTGTTTCATCAAATACTTCTGCATGCAAAATCCGATCCCGCATTTTGCTAATTCCTACCCTCTGATGAGAAGGAAAGTATTTCTTCGAAACTCCGCGGATTAAGAACTATCCATTTATCTATTGTTTCCTTTTCAGATTAAATGTTTTTAACTCATTTCAAAGTGTTTTTTAACATATTTTATTAACTGTTTGCTCATATATTTAATTATATATACAGTGATGATCATATTTATTGGCACGGTAAAATAAAAGTTAAATTTTGTCTAATAAATTCTAAAAAAGGGATTAAATTAAAGAAAATAACAAAGTGTATTATGTATTTTTAACTGGCCTTTCCGATGCAGCAATCGGATTTTAGAAAAAATAAATAACAAAGGAACAACAAACATAATTGCAAAAAACCCTTGTTCAAAATTATTGGCACGGCTTTGTTTTTCTTTTAGTATCAGTATAATATCAATCAATTTCCGGTTTACGTGCTTTCTGAACTTTTTTATAGCCATATTATGCTTGTTTAACGCTAATTCAGTGAATAATTTTTTTCAGATAATTTTTAGATAGCGATTTATTTAAACTATTATAAGTGACTAAATTATAATTTTCAATCGCCATGGTTAAAACTAAGGAACACAGCGAAGACGTCAGGAAGCTTGTTGTAGCATGCCATACCAATGGGGAGGGCTATGATAAGATTTCAAAGAAGCTAAACCTTCCCAAATCCACTGTTAGAGCCATAATAAACAAGTTCAAATCGCAAGGCCACGTTATGAGTTTAGAGGGTAGAGGGAGAAAAAGGATTCTTTCCCCAAGTGATGAACGGAAAATTGTTCGACAAGTAAAACAAAACCCAAGGATCTCTGTTGGGGAGATTGTTGATGAACAGAGCACCTCTGGAGTGAATGTATCTCGACATACAGTTGGTAGAGTTTTGAAGAGAGCTGGTTTAAAAGCATGTCGTCCGAGAAAGACTCCCTTATTGAAGCCTATGCACCTGAAAGCAAGGCTAGCCTTTGCAAAACGTCATATTGATAAAGATGTTGCATTCTGGAAACGTGTTCTATGGACTGACGAAACGAAAATAGAGTTATTTGGCCATAATAAAGTGTCTTATATTTACAGAAAATCTGGCGAAGCTTTCCTGCCTAAGAACACCATACCCACAGTGAAGCACGGTGGAGGCAGTTTGATGTTTTGGGGATCCTTTGCTGGCTCTGGACCAGGGCGACTTGTTAAGGTCACAGGTAGCATAAAAAAGGAAGATTATGTTAAAATATTGGATGAAAACCTGAAAGACTCTGCTAAAGAGCTCTCACTTGGTCGTCGTTGGTGGTTCATGCAAGATAATGACCCAAAGCATTCGGCTAAACTGACTAAGAAATGGCTTGAGGACAATCATATTAATGTTTTGGAGTGGCCATCACAAAGCCCAGACCTTAATCTAATTGAAAATGTATGGAGAACATTAAAATTGAGGGTAATGCAAAGGAAGCCTAAGAATCTTATTCAATTGGAGGATTATTTTCAGGAAGAGTGGGCTAAAATTACTACTGAAGAGTGCGACAACTTGGTTGTAAACTATGAAAAGCGACTGAGGAAGGTAATCAAGGCCAAAGGCTATACAATTGATTATTAAATAAATCGTGCCAATAATTTTGAACAAGGGTTTTTTGCAATTATGTTTGTTGTTCCTTTGTTATTTATTTTTTCTAAAATCCGATTGCTGCATCGGAAAGGCCAGTTAAAAATACATAATATACTTTGTTATTTTCTTTAATTTAATCCCTTTTTTAGAATTTATTAGACAAAATTTAACTTTTATTTTACCGTGCCAATAAATATGATCATCACTGTATATATATATATATATATATATATATATATATATATATATATATATATATTAATATAAATCGCATAACTTTATATAAATAAAACTAGAGACCATATATTTTTACCTTGCTTCTAATAATCCCATTAATACTTCATATCGAAATTAGTGAACTATTTTTCTTGTCTAATGTGTTCTTTCTTAATCCGTTTATTTTGATCTGTAAATTTTAGAGATGTCTGTTTTGTTCATATAAATTCGTGGTTGCTTTATCCCTTTATCTCATTGAAAACCGATAATAACTACGGCATCCATTGTTGTATTTAAACACATTAAATCCCTTATTAGCAGAAAACCAAACCTATTGTTCCCGTCTTGTATATTACTCCTTTCTTTGAGTCTAATTAAAGATAAGACTAAATTATCTCAAACCGCTTATCAAAGTTTCTAGATTTATCATCATCTATTTTCTTACGGAAGTCGGATTTCACAGAAACATGTTTGCGAGGGGAGATACATCAATAATAGCGTGTTTTTGTGTTTGATGAATGTTTTCTGAACTTATAACTTTTATTTCGTGCGTACTAAGCGCAAATTATTTGTGAATTTGAAATGAGCTCGGAGTCTAATACCGATCAGCTAGACGTGGTCATCCCTAATCCCATATCCTCGTGTTATTTTTTACTTGTTATTTTGCCACTGTTTATTTGCATCTAGGCACCGCCAAAACTGAGGGGGCAGGTCAGTACTTTTTGACGGACCGTCTTTTTAAAAATCTACCAAAAATCAGGTAATTATCCGATCAATACGAAATTTTCAGCGATTGTTAGGAGAAGAATGAACTTTATAACAGTGTACTTATTTTTCATAAACGATATTTATATATATATTTTTAACCCCCCCCCCCTTGTTTTGAAGTGGGAACAAATATGCTTAAAATAATCATCTGAAACTGAACAAAACATATTGTGTTGTTGTAAGGGACAGAATTATAGATTCAAAAAAAAAAAATTGTTTGCATACCTTATTTTGACGTCTGAATATCAGAACTTCGATTGTGTTTAATTATCCCGCTTTTGAGTTTTGAAGTGTGAAATTCGGTGAATATGTTAAGTAAAATAATTAATTTAAGTTAAGCAAAACAAAAAAAAAATTTTTTTAATATTTATACGAAAAAAGCCATTTTAAAATTTTTGATAAATAAATTAACAATTTTTTTTTTATCGAGCCGAATAATGCATGACCATTATTAAACAGGGCATGCTTTGAATAATCGATACAAAAAAAAAATTCGATAAATATTGTACCCTTTGTGTTAAAAATAGCATCATTTTTTTCGATCTCGTTTGAAAACGTTTGCCGCCTTTCGACTACGGTGGACCAAACGCGCTGAAATATTTTTTTTTATTCTGCTTTAAATTGCCCCCCCCCCCATTTTGGGGAGCCTGGCCCCCACACACATACACATTAAAAACCAAACTCATACAAATGGTCACCCATCTGGTACTGGCCAGCCTCAGCTTAATAATACATTGAAATTTTCGTCACTGAAAAATAAGTTTTTTTGGCCTGTTTGGTCTTCCATAGTTTTCTTATTATCAAACGAAAACGTAAACAGAGTCGATCTGAACTCTACGTCGACGCGAAATATCTGGTTACCTATACGAATAAGTGGAATTATTTGAAATTCAGGTACTTATATTATCATATTTTTGCATATTCTCTTAGAAAATCATCCTAAATCTTAGTTAGACAATAAATAAATAAATTAATTATTTCAAAAACCCTTTTTTTTTAATATTTAAATACGTTTTTTGTGCAAGACAAAAAATGTCAATTGTTAACTTTTGGGGAAAATTTAACATTTAAAATTGAATTAAAAATAGTAGAAAAAAGTTTTACATTATTCTGTTTTCTATATGATAAAATTCAGGGTTTTATCTTTCTGGAAAAAAAAAGTTACTCAGAAATAATGGATTTTAATAAATGTAATTTAGTTTTTAAAAACAACAACAACTTGATTTTGCGGCCATTTTTGGCGGTGCCTATTTGCATCCCAATGAATTCAGAGTTAGACGAA
The DNA here is from genome assembly GCF_053919585.1 of Euprymna scolopes. Lineage (NCBI taxonomy): Eukaryota > Metazoa > Mollusca > Cephalopoda > Sepiida > Sepiolidae > Euprymna > Euprymna scolopes. The sequence continues at coordinate 2,374,427 of NC_136495.1, forward strand.
AACTCGGTTTTTAATGCAGGTAACATCCAACACAAAGTGGAACAGTGGATTGGAATTTTTTTTTTTAATCTGTAGTTTAGAAAGATTTCTCCTTAACTAATCGAGAACATAAAAGATGGAAGTGTCGTATCAGTACAAATACTACATTTTGATATCAGTAACTGCGGCATTCCGCTAGATTTCTCGATACATTTTATTGTTGCGTTACTTCTTTTGTTTTCAAAACGGTAATAGATGTTTCGTCATCCCTGATGAAATATCTTCCAACAGCTATTATGTATTATAATATATAATATATAATATTATAATATTGTTTATTATTATTTCCTATAAATATTTTATGTGAAAATAAGTGGAACAATGTGAACAATTTTTACGTTTATTTAATAAATGTGTAATATTTTGTCTTTTAACTGTTAACTTTCTTTCATTTGAAATATTCTTAAAAGTAAACGAACATATTTTTGCAGAAAAATGTCATTTTTACCCCAAACTACTTATAATACTCCTTCTACTACTGCTACTGCTACTGCTGCTGCTACTACTACTACTACTACTACTACTAATAATAATAATAATAATAATAATAATAATAATAATAATAATAATTCGTGTAGGAATGTAATAAATTTCTTCCATTAAAATATCTATTTGAAAGATGTTTCGTGGGGGACGCCAAATCATCCATCACCGTCTAGAAAACAGGGGAAGTGATGCAACAATGAAGTGTCTCCAGAAATATCCCGAAACGTCGTAACTGCTAATTAGAACAATTGAATATATTAGAATAGAGTTTATTTTATGAAAGTATATATGGAAATGCGTTATGGAAATAAACATTAAGAGCCTACTCAGTTCAAAAATACAACTAACCAATTTATATAAAAAAGTCTGAAGCAAAATATGCAACGTATGAAATATGTGAATATAAAACTGCTAAGCAAATAGCGACCAGTTATATGTTTGTTGTAATGTCATAACGACTTTAACGACATTGCAACACATTTTTTTCTTCAGCAAAATATAGATATTTTTACAATCACCCGATTAGTTGTTTAGAGGAACAAATCTATACAAATATTACATTGAGGATATTGCGAAGGCTGCTGCAAAGATGGGTTCCCTCTATCAAGCTAGAAGACTACTTACTCACTACCTTACTAATATTCCTGGTGCAAAAATGATCCAGATAATTACACATGGGAACAACGAGGATACTAAAAAGAGCACTCGGGTGGTTTCAATAAAAAGTAGGGTAATGTTGGCAGCTGATTTTGCTGCGTCATACCCAGCATTACAATCTTCAAAGAAATAAAATTTTAAAAAACGATATAGATCGACCATCAACACCGAGCCACTATTGTGAGCACTGGGAAATATCTGATTTACTCGTAGAATCTAAACCTTAAAATGGTATATGAACACCAGAAAAAGAGAGTCAGTAGAACTACCTCGATCCCAAAACTGGCCAAACTTTTTGCACAAGACTGTCTTACTAATGAGATAGAAACAACAAGCAAGTCTGCAACAGAAATAGCCCAAAAGAGCCGACAAATATTCACTCAATGCAGAAATAATGGGTCAACCAACAACGTGCCAAGTATTTCCTGAATGCACTATCACAGGAATAGATAAAGGCAGCTCTGTAGACTGGCTGAAAAAGGATCTCTTCACAATGATCAGGAGAGAATGGTAATAGCCGCTCAAGATCAAGATTTGATGACCAATACTTATAAACAGATGAGTGGTCTCAGCAATAACATCAAAGGCAGGTTCTGCCACACAGAAGTAGAGAGTGTGAGCCACCTGACATCCAGTACTAAAGTCCTGTTGGGGGACGGCTATTATACAGTGCGACACAATGAAGTATGTAAATATCTCTACTGCAAAATTCGTAAGCACTTGCATATCCCATGTAGTAGCAAATCTTGGGAACATGTTTACCAGAAAGAACAGTTGGAAATAAGTCATACACCATCCACTATGACTATGCGATTCTTACAGCTGTATACCTAGAAGTATAGTATACTTAGAAGTATAGTATACCTAGAAGTATAGTATACTCAGAAGTATAGTATACCTAGAAGTATAGTATACCTAGTAAGCCTGACAAAAAGGAGAAATTAGTAATCCTAATTGAAGTAAGCGTTCCTTATGATGCTGGCGTTAACAAAGCTGAGACGGAAAAATAGCAAAATAATGTCCAACATGAAAAGAAACTGGAATCTTAAGAAGGTATCAATCATTCCAGTCATTATAGGAGCAACTGGGCTAATGAAAAATAATTTCAAAAACTATCTGGCGAATATACCCGGTGAACCAAGTGCAAAAGAAATACAAACAATAGAAATTAAAGGGACGATTAGAATCTTAAAAAGATCTCTCGGTTGGAGTAGTAAAACTAATAGGAGAATGTTTGGCATTCGGTAGAATTCCCCATCCCCAGCAAAAACAAAGTGATAAGAAAATTAAAACAGAGAGAAACATTCTTTTTCATGAGTTACTATAATATCATGAAATGGAATTTCAAAAACTACCTGGCAAATATACCCGGTGAACCAAGTGCAAGATAAATACAAACAAGTGCACCAAAAGAAAAGGTAAGAATCTTAAAACGATCTCTTGGTTGAAGTGACTGACATAGTGTGTGAATGTTTAGCATCCGGCAGAACGCACCATTCCCAACAAAAACAAAATGATAAAAAAAAAATCAAAACAGTGATAAAAACATACATAGATATGCCTCTCAGTCTGTTAATCCGTCTGTCCGTCTGTCTGTTGTCGATTTTTTTTTCAGACTCTATCTCCTCCGAAACGGAACGTAGCAAAGCAGCGCGAGACGGCACAAATGATTTCATTTTTTGTGGACCGATTTTGTGAGCATTTACCCGGTTTAAATAGTTTCTAAGAGTCAAAAATTGAAAGAAATGAGAACTTGTTAAGCATAAGTAGACTTAAACTGCTCCTTTACGCATGCGCAAATATATATACGTACATTAATCTTAGTTGATGCGCAAATATATATACGTACATGCGTAAATATATATACGTACATTAATCTTAGTTGATCTATCCTTGGACCTCTGCTGTTCCTGATATTCATAAATGACCTCCCCGACAAAATTGCCTCTGAGATGGGTATATATGCTGATGACACCACACTCTATAGCAGGCACGACAGGAAAACAAACGAACATATATCTAAAGTAATGGCAGAAACACTAGAGGATGACCTCCAATCAGTAGTGGAATGGGGACAAAAATGGATGGTAACGTTCAATGCCACCAAGACAAAACTGGTTTCATTCAATAATTACAAGAAACCTTCTCTACCACCTATAGCAATGGCCAACGACTCTTTATCTGAGAGTACGTCTCTCAAGCTCCTTGGCCTAACGTTCACAGGAAACATGAGTTGGAACAATTACATCGAGGGCATTGCCAGGGCCGCTGCAAGGAAGGTGGGCTCTCTCTACCGTGCTAGAAAACTTCTAACACCCGAAAGTATCCTGTACCTCTATAAGGCCACTATTCGCCCATGTATGGAGTATTGCTGTCATATTTGGGCCGGTGCATCGGCTACTAGTCTCTCGCTCCTTGACAGGGTTCAAAAGAGAGTCGCAAATCTGATAGGCCCTAAACTGGCATCTAAACTTCAGCCTCTGTCCCATCGTCGAAACGTTGCATCCCTCTGCCTGTTCTACAAGTATTATAATGGTGAATGCTCTGAAGAACTGCAAGCACTTGTGCCCCCACGACGTGAACACCCTCGACAGACCCGACAAGCTGCAAAATCCCACCCCCACACTGTAGAGATCCCTAGATGTAAAAGATCTTTCTACTCCAGTAGTTTCTTCCCCAGAACTGCTAGACTTTGGAATTCCATTCCAGGTCACTGCTTCCCCAACTGTACTGACATGCAGAAGTTCAAGTGCAACGTGAACCAACATCTCGCTGCCCTAATCCCTACATAGTACCCCAGTAGATGTTTCCCCTGATAGTAGCCCCCTACACCAAAGTGGCAATGTGCCTTGTTTGGAGTGAAAATGTAATTAAAAAAAAAAATATATATATATATATATATATATATATATATGTACCAACATCTTAGTTTATTTTTAGCTTTTTTACCCAACTGACAATGGCTGATTCGATAATTGTTTAGACTGAAGCGCTATACATGTTGGTTTTCGTTTTGGTTTCGATTCTAGCTGATAAGTTATATTTTTACTTCTAAATTACAACCAAATATTGGGTCCAATGCAATATGAAATTATCAGTAGAGAATTAACTCTACAAAAATAAATATGAACTCTGCATAAATTAAAATATTATATTTATTTATATATCATTTTACGACCTTGCAACGCCGGGCGCCCCCTGCTAGTTTAATATAAATGCAGCTATTTCACTTGCATATCGATAAATCCTGTTTTTAGAGGGCAAAAATTTGGTAAAAAAAAAAGGCATTTTTATATTCACATCGTTTATTACGTTTGTAAAAATTATGCAAAATCATTGCTTAGATTAATAAGATTCGATGGGCATACCAACTCTTGATAGTTTTCGTCGAATTTTATCTGTCGGGTGATGGAATAATAAGTCAATAATAATAAGACAAGTAGTATCTATAAGATTTCTCTATGAAATTATCGGATTGCTTTAAGAATTGATTATAGAATTTGGCGTCTAGTTGATTGTTGGCAATCATTATGAAATACACACTTTTTATTGCGGCTAAAATCATGATTATTTGTTCAGAAATGCTAACAATACATCTCATCTGTTCTATCTTTGGTCGGTATACGGAATCGCACTTCTAGATTATTTGAAACTAGAGTCAAGCTTTTGGGGGTGTTTCATTTTCTTCGCATTAAAAAGCGAATTTGTGTCTAAATTTACCTTCCTAGATATGCAAGTAAGTAGAGACACCGTAAACTGATGAGGTCTTTCTACTTGAAGACTTTATTAATGCGTTTATATCTTCAGCTGCTAGACCCTGCAGAAGTTGAATGAATTCGGCTACAAAACTCTGCCTCATCCGCCATACCCTCCAGACCTCTGACCTACCGACTGTCATTTTTTCAGCATCTCGAAAACTGTATGCGTGAAAAATGCTTTAAAAATCTAAGCGATATCAAAAACGTCTTCAGCGATTTCATCGCTATCAGAACGCACGATTTTTTCGTTACTGGCATGATTACTGTTGTGGAGTACGCAGCTCCAACTACAACAAAGTACATAGCTACGACTACAACCTCTTGCGAAACTGTGTGTGTGAAAACACAACTAGCTTCGCAAGCTACCATCATTCAAGCAATAAAGCTGCGGCATATTCTTAACTCAATATCGGCTTTGTGTTCTCTCTGCTTCTCGCTACTTAACATGGTGTTAGCGGGATTTCTCTCTTCGGAATGACCCATATATACTCAGTGAACACTTCTAACATATGTTCGGCAAAACCCACGCAGTATAATACTCTAAACTCTAGTCTTATATACACCCTCGTCTCCGTACGGAAGAGACATTTATCGAACCACGTGGATTTAAACAAGCTTGGAATTTTGACAAAACCTATTTATCAATAAACATGGCGTATGCAAATCCACCACCAGCAAAAATGGAAATGAATGGCGATTTGCGAGAAAACTTAGCGCTTTTCAAACTAACATGAGAGAACTATGCAGCCGCGATGGAAATTGGGGAATAAGCAGCAAAATCACAGGTAGGCACACGTCTTTCACTAATCGGCAAGGAATGTCTGCAAATATACAAAAACCTGCAGATGTCGGCAGAGGAACGAGCTGACACAAAAAAGATATTCGAAAGACTGACAGAGTACTTTGAACCCAAACAGAACATCATATACAAACGGTATATGTTTAATTCCTCTACACAGGAACAGGGCCGAAAATTTGACGCGTATTCGATCAAACTAACACACTTAATCAAAACGTGCGACTACGGTGCCCTAGCCATCCTCATATTTAACGACATGCTGGACCCCTTTTGGCAGGATACGGTGGCTTCGAATGCCATTTGGAATCAGCTCAGTTCCCGAAGAATGGCAGCGACGACTTGACTGCTGTTTCGAAGGGCTCCATAACATACAATTGATGGCAGACGATACTATACTCTACGGGTCCGGTGACAGCGATGTAGAAGCTGAAAAAAACCATGGCTCTGCCCTTGTGGCACTTCTAGAAAGGTGTCGAAAAGAAGGAGTAAATCTCAACTCTAATAAGTTCAACTGCGTTGGCAAAAGTGTGTTGATTCTGATGGCGCTTATTCGATCAATAAGTTTTTGTTTGAGCCGAGATGTATTCATCTGAATTTAAAAGTGAAAAACCACAAGAACTTTCTTGTCAACCTGATATAATTAGTTTACAATATTTTCATAATCATATATTTACATAATATGCTCATATTTAAATAATACAAAAAACTACAGTATATTTGTAGCAGTTAATAATCGACTTATTTTATGCTGTGTAGAAATGCCCCTGCTAGGTGGTTTGGTTACACATTGATCAATCAACATGAAACGAGCATTGGTGTCATCTGTCCCTTGATTCATCCTCTTTAAGAATAATGGAAGGGAATACTGAAAGCAACGAAAAAAGACGCCCCTTCCATGTTTTTTGCTCACTGTCTACTGGACATCCACGCATCGAATATCTTCACCTGAAAATGACTAATGACAAAATGTCGAAAATCTGGAAAAATTTCTAACTCTTTATTTATTTACTTGTCCAATTTTCTTTCATCTCTAGTAAACACTGTATGTAATTGAGCAAACTCTTTTGTTCGCGTTATTCAAAAGTTTTGCTTTTTCTTACATTCTATTAAATTAATAAGAAGTTCTTGTGGAATTTTTAATTTGGGTTTCAAATGATGTCTTTTCAAATAAGTTTTCGTTATAATATATTTACTTTATGTATCACTTTAAAGTGTTTTTTTTCCTATCTAACTGTTTAAATTACAATCGGTTTAAAACAATTATGTCTTCTCTTCAGAAAGTTAGATACAAGATGGAAAAAAGGCAAATTCGCACACATTTCTTATTTCAATTCAAGCCGGGCCGAAAAGCTGCTGAAACAACTCGCGGTATCAATGAAGCGTTTAAGCCAGGAACAACTACTTAACGCATGGCACAATGGTGGTTTAAGAAATTCTGTGGCAATTCTTGAAGATGATGAGCTTAGTGATCGGCCATCGGATAATGACAAAGATTAATTAACAGTCTTAGTTAAAGACAATCCACGCACAACTGTTCGAAAACTTGCTTTCTATACGACGATTTTCAACCACTTGAAAAAGATTAGAATGGCAAAAAAAAACTTGATAAATGGGTGCCTCACGAATTGAACGACAACCAAAATTAACGCCGTGATGTATTGTCTTCTTCCCTTCTTTTACGCAACAAAAACGACCTGTTTCTCGACCGGGTTATGACTTGCAATGAAAAATGGGTTCTTTACGACAACCAGCAACGGTCAGTGGTTAGTCTTGACGAAGCTCAAAGTTGTAATAAAAGAATATCATGCTGACTGTTTGGTGGTTTACGATCGGTCTCAGCCATTACATTTTTTTTAATGCAGGAGAAACCATTACGGCGGAGAACTATGAATGAAATGAAGAAACTTTGACAACACTCAGCATTAGTCAACAGAAAAAGCCCAATTCTCCCCCACGAGAATGCCCGATCGCACGTTGCTAAACCAACACTTCAAGCGTTGAACGGATCAAGCTAGGAAACTCTGCCTCAACCGTCAGACTTCTCACCTACTGACTATCATTTTTTCAAGCACCTCTGCGTGAGAAATGCTTCAGCGACTTCATCGCCACCGGGACACAAGATGTTTACGTTACTGGCATGAATATACTTGTTTATTCTGATGGTGCTTATTTCGATCAATACATTTTTGTTTGAGCTAAGATATGTTCATCTGAATTTTAAAAAATTAAATACCGCAAAAACTGTGTAGAAGTTAGTATTTACACTTACTGATAAGACCCGTTCTTATATTTTCCTACCTAGCTAATAATTAAGAGACAAATATTTAGATATCAAAATAATTGCACTTAGAGAAAATTTATTTAATTCATGACGTGTCAGTAATTTTATTTGCAAAGCACAGATGTGTTGTAACTTTTGTGATTCACACTAACTTAGGTTATTTATTTGAGTTTTTCTTAAGTACTGCGTTTCAATTCAACATTCTCTTGCACACAAAATGAGTATTTAACGATGGAAAAAGGAATAATTAAATTGCATTTCGTATTAATTAACAATGGATAATAATATGGGTAAACAATTCTTCTGTCAAATAGAAGTGGACCATACTACGCCTACATATTCTGTGTCTCACAAGGATTGCTACTATGCAGCGTATTAAGGCAAGGGCCAAACACATGCGCTCAACGTCAATTACTGAAAAACAGTAAAAGCCAAAATATTGAAAAACAGAATGATGGAATAATAAGTCAGTAATAATATAATAAGTCTAGATAAGTCAACGCGTGTTTTAATGAATCGCATGCTGTTTCTTTAGTTTTACCAATCGTAGATAAAAGAGTGTGCAACGTACTTTTCTTCACACACACACACACATGCACGTATACACACATCCACGTACACACACATACACACGCACGTATACACACATTTACGTACACACACACATACACGCTCGTGCGCACGCAAACATGCACTCATTGGTGACGTCACTTCCTTTTAAGTGAAATCCAGACATGCGCAGTCAGAACATTGACTTCGGTATAAAAGCCAACAACACGTTTCAACTTCCTTTTTTTTCTTTTGCTTGTGCTCGTCGGCCAGACAAGGTCGCGTCCACAACTTGTGGTCTGAAGACACTCCCACGTAGCCTTCGGGACAAGATCAAAGTGTAGTATCTGTTCTTCAGATGCTGCACTTCAATTTCTTGTTCTCTGTCAGTGGAGGAGAAATCCTTCACGACTGAGACAATTTTTATTTTTGTTCCTTTTCTCCACATTAAAAAACGACCCTGGTGCCTTACTCTGTCCCGTGGGGGAGGCATTGTAAATAGGTACTATCATATACACGCGAATTTACTGAGGTCAATTCTCCCTCTCATTTTTTTTCTACATGCTGGACTGCTATTTCTCTTTCTACTACATTATCCCTTTTCCACGCGCGTAGTTGCCGACGACTGAACTGAACATGTGTTTCTCTAAACCATTTTTCGAACGGAAAATAAACGACATGTTTGTTTATTCAACAATTGTGTGTCTTCCATTTGTTTCATTAATATATTTTATTTTGTAACGGTTAGTGTGTAAATAATATTACGCTAGTCCGCAACAGAAGTATGACGCAATAAAAATCAGAGATGTTATTGAATCGTAGAGAAGGCGTATTTTAACTGTTCTATACCGTTGGAATAAAATAGCTTAAATTTATGCTGACAGCAATGGTATCCACGGTATTTGCATTTAAGGAAAATTAAAATAGAATGATCAGAAGCAAAAAGTGTACTATAAATATAATTCTGATAATCTGTTATAGCAACAAACGAGAATGTAAAAGATATTATTCGAAGTAGTACACAAAACTCCTTTCGAAATTCCAAAAATATTATTGAGGTGAAATATAGATGCAAAATCTACTGGCTAATAGACTCACTCTCTTTCTTTCAATCATAGCTAAACTAATATTTAAAGTAGATCATCTTTACGAAAATTTACTTATAATATATTTTGGATCATACTTACATTTTATCAAATCATTTTGGTGCTTGATATTTTACTAACAGCGACCAAACCATAGGAGGAATAAATCCATTTTCTAATATATATATATATATATATATATATATATATATATATATATATATATATATATATATATTAATCTAAAATAGAAAACAATAAACATATATTAGATAAATAACATTTAACGGTATAAAACTTATATAGCGATTTAAAAATAATATACGGAAAAACTCTAGTGGCCCCTTTCGCCAACAAACTCATCAGGAGTTAATCGTTGATATAAGACAGAAATGCAAAAAAAAACGAATTAAATTGTCACGAAAGAACAAATACGAAAGAGCAAATAGGGATATACGATTTAAAAAAAGCAAGGGGAAATTCATGTAAAATGATATATCTGTCTATCTATCTATCTATCAACATATATATATATATATGATGCATGTTCAGATAAGATGAAGGTGATATAGAAACTATTGAATTATATTTCAGAGCAAGTCCAATGATTTAATTTTTTTCTGTCAAGAGAGGAAGAGGGGGCCTGCATGAAATAATCGTGACTAACACCAAAATCTTTAAATGATTTGGGGAGTCAGCCCGGTGTAAGATTCTAAAACAGTCCATTTTATATGCATTAACACAAGCTAGATTTTCGATTAGGTGCTGGCCAATGGCAGATTTCCAGGTAGAAGAGGTGCGAAAGCGTCGTGGCTTACCCAGTTTAATTTCTCCTGGTATATGTTGGTTGATGCGTGTCTGCAAGTTTAAGTACATTCGACCCATGTCGGCAGAAAGAATTTATTAAATGATTGGACTTGATCGGAGATATATTTTAATCGTTTCTATACTCCCTTCATCTTATTATTATTTTGCACGAATATTATTTTACACGAATTCCGATTCGTTTTTTTTTTTCTCGTATATCCCCGAGTATTTGCTCTTTCGTGACAATTTAATATGCTTTGTGCATTTCTGCGTTATAGCACGTTTAACTCCTGAAGAGTTTGTTGGCGAAAGGGGCTCCTAGGGTTTTTCCGTGTATTATTTTTAAAGCGTTATATATTAGATACAGACTAATTCCCCGGTTTTGTATAAAAATCACCATAATGTAAACGTGTTATATGCTGAAAATTAATCAAAATAAGTCAACATATTTGCATCCATTTCTTGCTAAACTGTTTTGTTAAATAAAAATGTGTCCTTAAATAATAAATAAAAAAAGTGAATCATTCCACTTCAATAATCTTGCTCATTACGTGGATGTCATTTTTGTAGCTATCAATCATTATTGGCTTTTGACACAAATTGCCGTGAAACAGCGACTGGCAATTAAGTTTCTATATTTTTTTTGTCGGAGTATCAATAAGAGATAACAAAATTTTGTGTTGTTTGTAAATATCATTTGGAGATGCATTAGGGAATCGACACCTCGGGTTATGTTGTGTACGAATATATATAGAATAACTATACGAATAGAAAAATATTAGTCATATATATATATATAGAGAGAGAGAGAGAGACAGAGAGACAGAGAGAGACAGAGAGAGATAGAGAGACAGAGAAAGAGAGAGAGAGAGGGACAGACAGACACAGACAGACAGAGACAGCGACAGACGATAAGTGTGCTACGTATTCGCTGTGGCTACTTCTTCAAAATGCGTCTGTCCAGTCTATATAATTGTTAGCATCTAGTTTTGTCGCAGGTACATGATATATCCATACTGAGAGCGAGTAAAACCACAACACAGCTGATCTATAACAATTATATTGCTTTTATTTCACACCGATAAATCAGCTTTGATTATAAATTATTACTGGTATTTTGAAGTTTCTGAAAGGCACGTGGGGTTATGCGTAGTTAGGCGGTTGTCGGGTGATAAAGAAATGGTGAGGAACCTCTCTCTTCACATCGAATCCATTTGCGTGTGTGCAACCTTTCAAATGTTTTTTTCATCCTGGAGTTGCCTGCCTATATCTAACAAGTGTTCGATGTAGTGCTCCTGGCGTACGTTCTGTTGTCTGATCTTGGTGGAATTTGCATATCCAATGATTTATTTATCTATGAGTTATATGGTAAATTACAGCTATGAACTAATTGTGGTTTCTGACTTACATGTGTTTAAACTGAGTTAGGTGTGAAATGGATTACTATGGGTTTTGCAGTGATCCGGTCTTTATATTTAAAATGTTCGCACGAAGATTTTAGATGAAATTAAAAAAAGTGCATGGTAATGATATTTTATCAAATTGCTTTTAAAACATTGTAATTGTTTATAAAAACATGGTCAGAAATATGTGGAAGCAGCTCTCAGGGGTGGTTGCCTCGTTTCTGCTATTAATTAGATATCTGTCAGTAAGGTTGAGACTGTCATTTTGAAGGATCAATGCGTGACTATTCACCAAATGGCCCTAGAGGTCAATATTAGTACAGAGTCTGTGGAAACTATCATTATATGATCATTTGCATATGCATTAGATGTCTACCAGATGAATTTCCTAGTGTGTCAAAACAAGGGTCTATCACTATGATGAAGACACCAACTCACAAATTATAACGAAGGCCAGGGTGCAGACTTCCGCTAAAAAGATTATGCTCACAGGTTTCTGTGACTAGCACGAAATAGTGATGACAGATTTCTTGACACAGAGTAACACAATTATAGGAGCCTATTTAGCTTAATCTATCAAAATCAAAGGACGAAACAAGATCAGCAAAGCTAACATGCTCCTGTAAGGTAAGATTCCAGTCTTCAACACGCATATCGCGAGTTCAGAACCATCATCATGCGGTATGAAATCCTCCTCAATGCCCCTACTCAACGGATGTTGCACACTGATTTTTACATCTTTCCAGTCATTAAGTTGTTTTTGAAAATGAAAAGCATTTTTGAGATGATGCAGCCTTGATCTCCGAAGTTATGTCGTGGATGGAGAAGCAACCTGGAGTGTCCTACAAAAAATCGTTTCCAAACCTGCATTAAACTATTGGGAAACTACACCATTCAGAGTGGTTCCTAGGATGACTAGGGCTATGACAACAGAATATTCTTTTCGTTGTTTTAACTCTCACGTATATATCCGCCACAGTTAGACACAGTTAATCAACCGAAACCCCCATTACTCTATAAAAAAGCATATAAGATATCAATTGATACACACTCGAGAGTCAAAACAATGAAAAAAATATTGTCGTCCTAGCCCTAATGATGACACTCTCGTCGATCTCGACGTTTGAGATCCGCCACCACAACTAGAAATCCACACAGATGATTTGTCTTTAGTGGTGGACATGTTGTGCAGAACTAGCCATACTTTTGCGTATAACAGCTAATCTCAGTTGGTGCAACGGGTGCCACAAGACAGAGCAGATTAGGAAACATCAGAGTTTAAATCAGTTTCGCTTCTCTTAGATGCCTATCTTAAATAAGATTGAGGGTCATCTCTCTCCGTGAATTAAACGTGCTCCTAGAGATCAACGTGTAAATTTCTATGCCCGGCGTGGAACATACAATGCTTAGCATTACCAAATGATAACTCATTTGGTAGTGGCCAGGCTCATCATTGCCTAACTTCGATTATCTGGTGAGAACAGGTGTGTGTGAATATGATTACGTCGTATTGGGAAGCGATATACAAACTGCCATTAGCATATTAAGCGATGCTCTTTGTGTAAACAAATCGAACTTAGGCATTTGGACGATGTCAAAACATCGTTAATTCACTACCCGCTCAGCAACTGCCGTATAGCGTAATGGTTAGAAGCTTTGACTGTCGTTTGGGCGGTTGAGTTTCGATCCTGGCTTTAGGTAGTTGCCTGTCTAGCCGCACTGATGAACTGTGATACTACGAAATCGTACTGTATGTGGGTGACTATATATATATATATATATATATATATATATATATATATATATATATATATATATATATATATATATGTATGTGTGTGTGTTGACACTGGAAAATCAGGAGAAATCACTTAAAACAAAATCAAGGTTGATAATGGTTTGAGAGAGAGTTCTACATTTTTCATAGAGCAACATTTCTGCAGTTACTGTGCAAAACATGCAACATACTATTAGTTATTTGTATTTTCTCTCCCTCAACTCAAGACTGCACTCTAATAAACAAAGTCTCTGGCAGCATAGATATAGCACTCTCCCTCGATACTAGCGCACAAGTACATGTATTTGGTGACTTCAATGTCCACCGCAGTAACTGGCTTGGATTCTCTACTTACACAGACATAGCTGGTAGCACAACACATAGCTTCTCTATGTCTCATTTCCTATCAAAGACGGCAACATTTCTTACACGTTTCCCAAAAATCAACATGCCTCACTTCAAGATCTATTTCTGACCACAGTTCGCAATGATTGTAGAACGAATACCGACAGCCCACTCGGGAATGCTGATCATGCTGTGATAATGGTAGAAATCGCCCTAAATTCTCAACTCAAAACTGAAGCTCCACTGCTCAAAACAACGAGGTATTACAAAAAGTTGACTGGGAAGCCACCAGAGATGCCCCATGGCAAAATATCTGTTCTGTTTAGCTTAACAGTGCGCAAATGAAACCACTGAATGGTTCAAAACTGCAATCGAAGCACATGTTCCCACACGAAAATTCTATAACAAACCCCACTCTCCCCAATGGTTTACTTCTACTTGTGCAGTTGCCATAGCTCAAAGGCAGCATGCGTACCGCAGATTCAACCGACATAAGTCAAATTCAAACAAACAGAAGTATATAGAAGCTAGAAGTAATTGTAAGAAAGAAATAGCGATAGCTAAGACAGAATACACAGAAACAACCAGAAAACGCATCGAAGCACAGAAATTAGGGACTCGTGACTTCTGGAAAATCGACAACACTGTAGTAAATAATGGGCAATCAACAATTCCCCCCCCTCTCCAACAATCATGAGGTTGTTTGCTCAGCAACCGAGAACGCTAACATGCTTGCCAGACGGTTTGCCTCCAACTCCACACTGGACCCGGCACACCACTCCCTCTTTGACTTTCTTTTGCAGACAGACGCCACACTAGATGATTTAAAATCACCATTTCTCAGGTACATGGTATCATAAAAAATCTTGACACCTCAAAAGCGTGTGAACCCGATCTCATCCCAGCTGTACTGTTAAAAAATACTCCGCTGAGGTTGCTCTAGTTCTCTCCATACTTTACAACAAATGTCTTAGCGAATCTTGTTTTCCTGGCTGCTCGAAAACCGCTTCTGTGGTACCAGTTTAAAAGAATTCTGGCAAAAGAGCTGACCCATTAAATTATCGCCCCATTAGCCTCTTCCCTCTTTTTGCCAAAATATTTGCGTCCATAATTAATCAAACTCTAGTCCACCACCTCACAGCTGCTAAACTTCTGTTCGACCAACAGTATGAGTTTAGGCAACCCTGTTCTACTGCAGATATTCTAACTGTAATCTCTGAACGTATATACTATGCATTGGATAAAGCAGGGAAAATAGGGCAGTAGCCCTAAATATATCTTAGGCCTTTGAAAGGATATGGCATGATCGTCTTCTCATGAAAATTGGATCCTCTGATATTACTGGACAAATACTTACCATAATTAAATCCTTCTTAAATAAGGGTTATCGTCGATGGTCGTATGTCAGAACTATATGATATAAATGCGGGTGTACCTCAGGGGTCAATCCTTGGATCTTTATTATTCCTGATATTCATAAATGACCTTCCTGATAAAATTGTATCTGAGATGGGTATATTTGCTGACGACACTACTCTCTATAACAGACATGAGGGGAAAACGAGTGAACATGTATCCACGGCAATGGCAGAAACTCTAGAGGAAGACCTTCAGTCTGTAGTGAAATGGTGACTAAAATGGATGGTCACGTTCAATGTTGCCAAGACTAAGCTTCTTTCCTTTAATAACTATAACCACTAACAGACATGATTAATGATGCATTACCTGAAAGTACTTTGTTCAAATTCCTCAGCCTAACATTCACGGGGAATATGAATTTGAACAGATACATTGAGGGCACTGCTAAGGTTACTGCAAAAAAGATAGGCTCTCTCTACCGTGCTAGAGTTACTTAAGCCTGAGATTATCATGTAACTCTACAAGGCCACCATCCGCCACTTTATGGAGTATTGTTGCAACATTTGGGCCGATGAATCTGCTACTAGTCTCTCTCTCTCTCTCTCTCTCTCTCTCTCTCTCTCTCTCTCTCTCTCTCTCTCTCTCTCTCTTAGACAGGGTCCAAAAGAGAGTCGCCAATCTAATATATCCCGCGCCATCAGTTAAGCTTCAACCTCTGTCCTATCGACAAAATGTTGCATCCGTTTGCCTGTTTTACAAGTATTTTAATGGTGGATGCTCCGACAAACTACAATCCCTCGTGCCCCCTTGATGTAAATACCCCCCAACAAACCTGACAAGCACAAAAATCCCACAGAACAGCACAGAAATCATTAGATGTAAGAAAGCCTTCTACTCAAATAGTTTCTGTCCTATGATTGATAGACTTTGGAATTCCCTACCAGGTTTTTGCTTCTCCGACTGTACTGATTGGTAAAAGTATATGGCTAGATAGAAATATTCTAAAGATGTGAAAAGTTATGTTAAGTTGAAATATTTACATTTAATAGTTGTCAGGAATGTTAATTTGATGTTAATTTGACAGATGGGATTTAAGCTAACCCTAATATAAGCAAATATACGTGACAAAACCCCAGCAATAATCTTTAGGCTACGGGTAGTAATGATATAATAAAAATATAGATTTTGAGATGTAGAGGTAATTATGGGAGAGATCAGTTCAATACGCAAAGCCTTAACAGCCGGATGGGGTTTATGACAGGATGGCCATGAAGTCAGAAGAGGCGACTTAGAAAAATATAAGCGTGCCAACTCTAAAAAAAAAAAAAAAAAAAAAAAAAAAACAGCAGTAAATAAATGGTCATATCAAAATAATTCCAGTCTGAGCGTTTTCACTTTCGGAGAGAAGCACCTTTAATTTCAGGGCGCATGGAAGAGACGCTTGGAAGAAGATTTGAGAAATGTTTTGGCTGGTGTTCTGATCGACAACGATTTTTATAAACTGTTAAATTATATATAGACACATCTACACTCAAAGAATACACTAGACAAATCATATATCCGAACGTTATCACTCATAATTAAAAAGGGACTCATTATAGAAACACATATACATTCGTTATACAGTTATGCTGTTTATATACACCCCATGTATATTACATATAACCGATTGATGCCGTTTCAACCCCCTCTTATATTATATATCCTCGTTCTGAACTCCCGCTATCCAACATGATAAGAAATATACAGTTTCGTTTCACTATAATGCAATATCCTTTCCTTGAAATTAAACTCCTTAGAAATTTATTATGATGTAAAGATTAGTATATTTCCTTCTCATTTCTTGGTGAACGCATCGACTGAAATGTTTCGGCGATATCTCATCTGAACTGTTTCATGTTTCACTGAATGATCACTCTTTCACGTTTTCCCCGAATATCCATGCTCCGTTCCTAAAGCGAGTTTTGTTACATTATATTTTAAGAAAGATTCATGGATTTCAACTTCTTTATTGTTTGCATCGAACCCTTAAGCATGGAATTGTTTACAGTTTCTTATTTACAAGATTTGTAACTATGGTAAGTGATGCTCCAGTGTTTTCCTTTCTAATTGTGTGTTGTTTCATGTAAATGCTCCAACAAAACAACAGCTTCTTCTTTTTCTACTACTATTACTACTACTACTACTAATAATAATAATCATAATAATAATAATAATAATAATAATACTTTTTCTTCTTCTACTTCTTTTTCTTCGTGTCCGCTCTCTCTCTCTCTCTCTCTTTCTCTCTTTCTCTCTCTCTCTCTCTTATATATATATATATATATATATATATATATTTTACATAGGCATCACCACTTATCAAGGCCAAGATGCCACTCAAGGATAAGGGTTAAAGAGTGTACAGTAGACATTGGACAATATAGTAATCATTAGTAATGAAAATTTGGTAAATTTGATAACTTATGTAGAACGGCTCATCAAGAACTTATTTACGTTAGACTTGAACACAACCATATTGTAGTCAGCCGGAAAGCAGGAAAACGGAAGACAATTCCACAGGTGTGCAGTTCTAAGAAAGAAGCTTTGTTCATGGAATCTACGTATAATGATTGTTGCATCTTTCCAGGTGATCGCCGTCACATTGAGTTCTATTCCTGTCATCTATGCCATCTCAGATGACTCTGCACTCCTGCCGCAGATTTGCACATCTTGAAGTAAATGTAACAACAAATTGAGCAATTTCCACTGAGTTGACTTCCTCTGGAGGTTGAAGGGTAGTGTGTGTGTGTGTGTGTGTGTGTGTGTGTGTGTGTGTGTGTGTGCGTGCGTGCGTGTGTGTGCGTGCGTGCGCGTGTGTGTGTGTGTGTGTGTGTGTGTGTGTGTGTGTGTGTGTGTGTGTGTGTGTGTGTGTGTGTGTGTTTATATATAATTATTTACTATAATAATTAAATACCTACAGACAATAGTGTTTCATCCTTTCGGAAATCTTCAGTGCAGGGTGTCACGATAAACACCAGTCGAATGACTCAACCCCGGCAACACGAGTCATCTCTGGCTCGATAAGGAGAGAATAGGATCAATTGATTAAGAGGAGACTTATCGGTGTATTGCAAAGATCACCAAAGTGATTTGGATCTTATATAGAAACCAAGAAAGAAAGAAAATGCGTATATAAAACTTAAAAATCGAATCGGAAACTTGAAAACAAAATGAAACGAAATTTATTTTTATTATTACCAGAAAAGATGCATTTCATCTGTTATAATTTTAGTAAGAACGAATTAACTATTTCGTTATCTTTCTTCCTAAAATGTTTCGTTATCCTTTTTATTAAAATAAAATTGTTAATTCTTTCATTTTTTTTTTTCCTGTGTACCTACGAATTATGAAAAATGAATGATAATGAATTTATAAAAATCCAGTGTTGATTTCATTACGAAATTGTTTTATTACAATTATATTTTCTTACACAGACTTTAAAAAAAATGTTTTTACAATTATATATTGATACATTTTTATGCAATAAATGTCTTGATTTTCAAATATTTTGTGTTCGGAAAAAAATAAACTTGTTTATTACTTACTGGTTGTGTTATTTGAACAGGAAGAAATTGGGGTTTATATATATATATATATATATATATATATATATATATATATATATATATATATATATATATATATGTCAGGTCATGTCATATACTACTGGTACCATGTAACCTAGTACTACCTGCCTCATGGTCGGGTCACTGGCGACTAAACTGGTTCCGCCACCAGACTTGTTTGGTGAGGAGGGTGGCTAGTCTCCCTGAAGGATTAAAAACAAGATCTTCCAAATGGCGAATAAACTCTTTTTTCGGGGTCAACGGCCAACTAGCACCGTGTGTGTTTGTGTGTATGTATGTGTGTTGGGGGTGGAGAGGGCTCCCGTAAGCCGTGTTGAAGGCAACCTTTCTAGGAGAAGCAAATCTCTGATTTAAAAAACCATAAAGCAGGAGACCAGACCCGCATTACGCTTGTCTGCAGTTTAACTTGTTGCTGGCTATCTTGCTCTTGCTTGTTGTTGGATCTCAATATTCTGAACCGAGAGAGAGACTTAGCTGTCGTACAAAGCTAAGACTCTGTAACATCATCTGTGTATAGATACTCCCTCAGGCATTTGTCTATTAAAATGGTCCTGTGGCGATGGAAGTCATTTTTGGTGTGTGAGGGAGTGGCATTCGTCTGACAAGACGTTGCAATCATCATATATATATATATATATATATATATATATATATATCGTTATTTATTTATTTTATTTTCCGTGAAAAAGGAATTAATAAAAGGGTACTTGTGCATTTAACGAACCAGAGACGTAACTCATCATTTGCTTGGCTTTGTCCGACGCATGACGTCAACAGCTCGGGTTTTGCTGCTGTCTGACGAAACATGGTCATCAGCCAATCAAAACGCTGCGCGCTTAGTTTCAACTCGACGCGCGTCTAGCAGCAGACGAGAAATCCGAAATGGGCGTTCGAGATGGCGGCCACTAGGAATCTCCAGCGCGAATGTGGGTTGCGGTCACGCCACACAATTGTGGACTGGAAGGATTTCCTGCAAGATATAATATGCCGGGATTACTTTCTCAGGAATCCCCGGCAGGTAGGAGGCCCAGCACTCCAGCAGCAGGCCATACGGTCGAAATCGACGAGTCTGTCTTCTTCAACCGCCGGAAACACAACGTCGGCAGACGTCTAACACAGGTATGGGTCCTCTGTGTATATGCCGCCCCGCCGAAAAGGAGGTTTTTTTTTTGTTGTTGTTGTTTTTATTTTATTTTTTATTTATTTATTTATTTTTTTTTTTTTTGTTAACGTAGTAAATAGGAATTCCAAAACCCTCCTTCAACTAATAAGAAAATACATTCTGCCGGGAAATACGCACGGTCGTACAAGACTGTTGAAGCAAAATGGGAGGAGAGGGGTATCACTATTTAACGGTGAACCACCACAGCCTTAATTTTGTAGATCCCGTAAAAGAAAAAAAAAAGTTTTGTTCCTACCTTCCTTTCCTTTTTCTTACGATTTTTTTCTTTTTTTGTACGTAAATAGTTTTTAAAAAAATGTTTCATAAAAAACAATTACTCACTATTATTTGTTAAAAAAAAAAAATTGATCCTACAAATATCCTTTTTGTTTGTCATTTTACGTAAATAGTTGAAAAAAAAAAGTTTCATTAAAAAAAATGGTATTTGTGCCTTTAACGAACCAGACGTAACTCAGCATTTGCTCGGCTTTGTCCGGCGCATGACGTCAACAGCCGGATAAAACCGAGCGTTGGCGATAAAATAAAAACAACGCTACAACAAAATAACTGCAATGAAATTGTAAAATGTAAAAACATAAAAAAAATTAAATAAGTAAAAAGCAAAAACCATTTGTTTTTTTTATTGTTTGGAATTGTTTTCAAAATAAATATAAAACTTTTTTTTTTTTTGTCTGAACTTTTTTTCAATTTTTAACGTAAAAAAATATTGTCTGTCTTTTAAACACGTAAAAGTTGTTTTTTTTTTGTTTTGTTTTTTCAACTCCTTATGTCAAATAAATGGAAAAGCCTAAAAAAGGGGGGCAATAAAAAGCATTGGGGAGGGGCAGGAACAAGGGTTATTTGTACATTTTTTTTTTTTTTTTTTTTTTCGCCAGAAACAAGGATTTCTTTATTTATTAGTGGAAGGAGGATTTCGGCGTTCCTATTTGGTACAGTGACTAAGAAATCCTCCTTTTCGTCGGGCTCGTATCCACTGAAGACCCAGACCGGTGTCACAAGTCTGCCGGCGGTTAAAAACGGACTCGTCGATTTCTACCGTATGGCCTGGGCCTCCAATCTGCCGGGGATTCCTCAGAAAATAATCCCTACATATATCACGCAGGAAAATTTTCCAATCCACGATTGTGTGGCGAGAACGTAACCCACATTCGCGATGGAGATTTTTTGTAGATGCCATCTCGAACGCCCATAAGTATATTATTTTTATTATACATGCGTCGATGGTGGTTAGTTGGAATTTTGAGAAGAAGGTCCATCGACGACGTGTTACTGTTACACTTCTACACCTCCAACCGTAACCGTCGGAAAGGCTTGTTCTCTTTGCAAAGTACACAATCCTGGCCAAAATGTAAACACCTTTTCTCTTCTGCCAACAATTTCCGTTGCTGCCAAAAGTTTAGTGCAGCCTGGGGTCTGGAGCTGGTCCGCAAGGTTTGTAATATTCATTATTTCGTCAGTTATCTTTTTAAAACATTTTTTTTAACTCTCTTCAAATAAGCGTTTCTTGAGTTGTGACACTCTTCCAATTGATAGCGAAATTCTCGTCTGCTTAATCGGCAACGCTCGGTTTTATCCGGCTGTTGACGTCATGCGTCGGACAAAGCCGAGCAAATGCTGAGTTACGTCGGGTTCGTTAAATGCACAAGTACCAAAAAAATAATTTGTTTACAAAAAATGTTTGCAAACAGAAAACAATTTCAAACAATAATACTAATACTAATAATAATAATAATAATAATAAAACATAAATTAACGGTAGGTTTTTGCTTTTTATTTATTTTTGGATGTTTCTACATTTTACAATTTCATTTCACAGTTATTTTGTTGTAGCGTTGTTTTTATTTTATCGGCAACGCTCGGTTTTATCCGGCTGTTGACGTCATGCGTCGGACAAAGCCGAGCAAATGCTGAGTTACGTCTGGTTCGTTAAATGCACAACTACCAATAAAAGAATTAATAATTATATTTTATTTTAGTAACAAAGATGACGAAATAGTAATTCGTTTTGGTACTTGTACAGTTTAATCAAGACATTAAAAAAATGAAAATACCGAGAAAAAAAAAAAGGTTTTATATTGTACGTATCCGTTTTGGACTGAAGATCTCAAAAAAAAAAATTCATTTAATTTGATCGAGTAGTTTTTTTTTTTTTTACAGCGGAAAAAACAGGTTTTTATGAGAGCGCGTTAAAGTCAGCCATTATGAAATTTGTTGAACACTTCACGGGGAGATAACTCCAGTTAAAGCGCCGACACTCCCTCCCCATCTTTATTACTAGCTTTTCTTCCTAAAAATCGAACCTTTTGCTCGGTATCATAACAAAATGTTTTTTCGCTGTAAAATAAAATCTATTTGATGAAATTAAGTGAATTTTTTTTTCGGGGAACTTCGTTCTATAACGAATACATACAATATAACCTTTATTTTCATTTTTTAATGTCTTGATTAAACTGTACAAGTACCTTCGTTTTTACTAAAATAATAACAAGGGGAAATATATATTTTCTAGTAATAATAAAAATAAAGTTCGTTTCATTTTGTTTTCGATTCGATTTTAAGTTTTATATGCGTGGACGGTTTTTTTTTTTTTAACAGTGATTTGGTCAGTGTAAGCCGCCATCGACGTATGCCAACGTATTTAATGTGTTTTTACATATATTTTGTGATTGGAAATAAATAATTGCAAACGCATGGTGATAGCTAACGACCTTTAGCGGTACATAATTTGTTTCTTGTATTTCAAGGGAGAGAACTTATATATAGTTATGCCCCTTGCATTAGGTAATTTTTTTATTTTTTTTGTTTTTAATATTTATTACTTGTGAAGGTAGGGTTTTTAATGTAGGGAAAATCCAGTTAGCACAAAAGAGCATTAGTTTCTTTTCTTTGCATGTAAATGTACAAAAATTTTATATCAAAATAAATTAGCCTACTTAGGGCGAGAAATTGTTATATTAAGTTAGATTGCTAATCTCAGCTTATTTTAGGATACCGAAATTATATACGAGACTAAAATAGAAATTAATCAATAATTTGTTATAATCAAAAATTTAAAAGGGATTTTTTTATGTAAAAATTTAGAGGTTCTACTGGATTGTCATTCGAATCATTCATTTGTTTACCATTCATTGATACGAATTTTCCAATGAAAGTGAGTTATCTCCCTTTGCTACACGTAAACTGATTTAAAATGTAATGAAAGTTTGTTCGTTCGATTTGTGATTTTTTTTTTAATCTTCTCATAATATTCCTCATTGTTCAACTAAAAAAATTTTTTCCTTGTTATTTCAACCCAAGCAAGCCCTGTGCCACTTTGGTATAAGGAGCTACTATTTACAAGGATATTATGTAGGGAGTTGAGCAGCAGCGAGATGTCTGTTCATATTATACTTGAACTTTTGCATGTCAATACACTAGAGAAGCAGGGACCAAGGAAAGAATTCCAAAGTTTAGCAGTTCGAAGAAATAAACTATTTGAGTAGAAAGGTTTCCGACATCTACGAATCTCTACAGTTTAGGGGTGGGATTTTGCTGCTTCTCAGGTTAGTCGTGGATATTTACATCGAGGGCATACAAGTGGTTTCAGTTAGTCAAAGCAGATTCTATTAAGATACTTGTCAAACAGAGATACCACATTTTGGTGATGGAACAGCAGTTGGAATTTGGTTGCTATTGTGGGACCTATTAAGTTGGTGACTCTTTTTGAACGCTGTCTAAAAGTGAGAGACCAGTAGCAGATTGCTGAAAAAGAGTGAGAGATCAGTGGCAGATGCACGAGCCAAGATGTGGCAACACTACTCCATGCTTTGTTGAGAGATAGAATACTCTCAGGTGTAACCTTCTAGTACGGTAGAGGGGGCCCAACTTCTATGCAGCATCCTTGGCAATGACCTCACTTTATTTGTTCTAAATCATGTTTTCTGCGAATCTTAAGCTGAGGAGTTTGAACAAAGTGTTTTTTTTTGTGTGTGTGTGCGCAAAGGTGGCAGTCTGTATGAAAGAAGGAAGGGAAGAAAAAGGTGGCGACTTGAGAGCATGGGAGAAAGAATCCTACGATGTGTTGAAAGAGTGAGTCAAGCAATGTTACTTGACGTGCGAGAAAAGCTGTCATCTCAGCTACTGAATTCACTCGGCAAGCGTTCGACTTGCGACTTTTCTTTCTGCTGGTGTCTGTTGTCCCTCTCTGATGAGAGAAGTCCTTGCCTTTTTATACTTTTTAAAGGCTCCCAGAAGTTTGCAAAAAAAAAGTTTTTTAGATCAAGCCCAGATTGATCAAAAATTTATATTTTTGACGAGGAAATGTGCTTTTAACTGTGTCGGCCATTGCTCAAGCGTCCTGCTTTTTGACCCAAGCGGTTTGGTGTGGATGAATGCTGTAATGACCACGCACATGAATTTATAAATTTTAATGTGTGTGTCTTAGAAAAAAAAAATAAAAAACAGCAGATATGAGCATTGTCTGAATGTAGCGGTTTCAATCTTACCCAAAGCAGGCCATGGGATTAGTTGGTCAAAATGTGGTGAGACAGCAACTATGGAAGGCAGTAATTACTGGGGATACAATGAAGAGACTCAGCATTCCTATCCCGTTGCAGTTAATCATCTGAAGAAGGCAAGAGGAAAAGTTGATCGAAACGTGGTGAAAAACAATAACTATGAAAATGAGGAAAACAGTCTACAAAAAAAATGAATGCTCAAATTATGAAACTTCATCACAAAAGATTTCAAAGAATAAAAAATAAAATCTTAAAAATAAAATAAAATATAACATGATAATAGCAGTTCAAAGAATGCAAATAATCTTCACGTTAAAAATTCTGAACAAAAATCAGAACAATATTTGAGATGTTTCTACTTTAATTCTACACAGAAAGAAATGCTTTCCATTCGTCAGTTTAAAGGTTTCAAAATCACTTTCAAATTTCTTATGGCCATGTAGAAATCATTGTGACAACTAAAAAAACTATAATAATAAGGGAAGGATGGCTGAAAACCTTGCAGTTATAGATTTTTGAAAGTAACTTTGGTCCTTTAAACTACCGAATTGAAAATGATTTATGCTGCTTATTTAAATTGAAACTTATTTCAAAACAAAAATACAGAAAAATCTTTTTCTAAAACTTTATGATGTACATATCCATCACGGAATGAAGATGCCATATTCCAAAAATTTCTAAGAAAATCAAATTTTATGAGTAAGCAAAACAGCACTGCCTTGCATCGCCATTTTGAAAAAAACAAAAACAAGGGCAGATAAGTCCACAATAATTCGAACTTGCGATATCAGCCTTGTGATGTTAATGATTTCATAAAAATCATACATTTTGATTTTATTACGTTAAAAAATACTTAATCAGTTTTAGTGACTTTTGGAATATGACATTTTCGTTCCTTGACGGGTACATACACCATTAAGTTTTTTCTGCAATTTATTTTTTTTTAATAGGTTTTAAAATTCTAAATAAGCGCCTGATTTATTGCTAAAATTAAAGTTTACTGACAAAACTCTAACATTAAAGCACATTTCAGCACTTGAGCATTTTAAGGTTTTCATTTTAGGAGAGTTCCGATTGCAGCAAGGGAAGAGTTAACAAAGCTCTCTCTCTCTCTCTCTCTCTCTCTCTCTCTCTCTCTCTCTCTCTCTCTCTCTCTAAATTTTAACTGGGATGCTAAAATGCACAAGTGTCTTTATTTGTCCTTCTTGCTAAAGAAAAATAATTTTTAATCACAACACTATTTTTTGACAATGAAACTAAATTTTTACGATTACTTTTGATTTTTCTGAGAGTATCCTGTACCTCTACAAGGCCATCATTCACCCATGGATGGAGGATTGTTGTCATATCTGGGCTGTTGCATCTACCACTAGTCTCTCCCTCTTAGATAGAGGCCAAAAAAGTCTCCAATCTAATATATCCCACTTTGTCAACCAGGCACCAACCCCTGCCCCATCGCTGTAATGTTGCATCACAGTGCGTGTTTTATAAATATTTTAATGGAATGTGCTCTGATGAACTCATTGAACTTGTGCTCCCTCAACGTACATATTCCCGACAAACCCGCTTAGCAACAAAATCACACCCCTTCACTGTTGAGGTCGCTAAATGCTAAAAAGCTTTCTACTCTAATAGCTTCTTCCCTCGAACAGCTAGACTTTGAAATTCCCTTCCTCCTACCTGCTTCCCTAGCTATACTGATATGCAAAAGTTTAAATGTAATGTAAATCAACATTTTCTTAATCTTTCTTTGTCATGGCCTCAAACAGTAGGCCCTTACATCCAAGTGGCGATATGTCATGTTTGGGTGAATGTGAGTAAAAAAAACAAAAATCCATTATTTTTCGTATTATTTGCATCAAACTACTGTTCTTATCTTGAGTGTGATTTTCACAACATTTCGGTCGATATAACCTCCGACTTTTTTCTGTCGAACTTGGGAATTTGGACAGAATTTCAAGGGGAACCTTTTATTTACTTCATGGGGGTAGCATGCTTTCGTTCCGTCAGCCATGACCAGATAGAAGTTCTAAGTAATTCGCAATTGTATTTTTCGGTCGCCCATACTAAGGATTGAACCTTCAACCTTCAGGAGAATATCACTATTCACAATTGATTTTTCCCAGTACTCTAAACACTGTGCCACGGGTCCTTGCAAGTCCCCAAGGCCTCACAGGAAACATTCCCGTGTTCGACAAGATACACCTGAAGAAGGTCAGAGGTTATAGCGATCAAAACATTGTGAAAATAAAACTCAAGATGAGAACAGTAGTCTGATGAATCCACACAATACGCATATCCAATCCTCATCTCAAAAATTCAGAAACGTCCATTATTATTTGTATGCAATTTCATTTTGTTTCCTCCATCTTTCAACTTTTGACCAAGTCTTTAATTATGATAAAAGTGTCGCCCTAAAGAAAACCACACTATTTATTATTTATTTTAAAGCTTTTATTGAAAAAATCAATTCAGGTAACTTGATTATGTAGTAGAGCTGACATCTACTCAATGTAGCCGCCTTCAGCCTCAAACATCACTTTGATATGAGTCTGGAACTGGGAGCATGCCTTTTCCACAACTGCTGGCAGGAGCTTGGCAAATACTCGTGGTGATCAGGATAGCTTTGGTGTTGTGAGAGATCATGTTTGTGATGTTCTCGACATATGACCAAACAAAGTAGACACAGCTGGCCCTTACTTAAAAGTGATGACTTTTTTTATATAATACAACCAAATTGCATTTCAAGTTCTTCATTTAAAAGCTGGGACTTTTTCACAAAAACACAGCCGAATCGCGTTTAAAATTTTTCATTTTAATGCAACAAATTTTCTAGAAAAATTGACTCTGGTTCTGCACCATTCTGAGCAACTCAGCCATGCTAATGTCCGCAATGTCCTTCACATTGACTGACATTCTTATTTTTGGTCTTCTACATCCTTTTTTATCAAAGAGCAGATCTTTTGTTAGGCTGTCTGTTCTGGCCACACGTCTCAAAAATCACAATTCCCTGTCATTAATGTTGTCGAGCAGTCTTCAGCATGGTTCAAACTTCTCCAGAACCCATTCATTTGAACAAAGTCTATGATAGCATCAAAATTCAAAAGCAGCAACTTCCCTCTTGTTGACTTTCTTCAAGACCACACATTCTGCTCCATATGCTGCTATTCCGAATATCAATGTCTTTGTGCGTTGTGAAATGGAGTTGTCTTTCCAGATATTGATTAGTGCAATCATTGCCAGTGCAACTCGTCATGTTATTTTTTCTACTTTATCATTATTTCCATGGAGTGTGCTCGACTGAGCTCTAATATATTATCACTTGTAAAAATTCACGAGCACTTGCCTAGCTACAACCACTGAAAATAATTTTCCTTTCTTCCTTTGTGTTGTTAAAGCTAAGCAGAATTTCCACAAACAAAATTTCTTCTCAGTTAATAAACTATCAATGTGGGAGCCTATTCTCGACTTTACATTCTGATGAACTCTTATATAATTATTTACAAAAAATATCTTTTATACACATTTATTTTCATCTATACTATTATATAAAAGTCACTTTGTGTGTGTGAGAGTTCCTTCCTCAAAGGTTCCAAAACGGCTGAGCCTATCTTTTGCAAAAGTAATTTATATGTCTGGCAGTGTTCTTAGATATGTTTTATACAGAAATTCATCCGATAAGTATTAAAAATCAAAAAAGTCCGATCCTAAAAATAGTCTTTTTTTCTTATAGATAAAAAGCAGAATTTTTACAGGGGAATATTTTACATTACACAGTCAAGTGAGATAATAAAATCTCAGCTACTCATTTTTTGTTCTTAAAACAAAAAAGCAGAATTATTGTCATCTGGAGATATAGCTCAGAGGTAGAGCATTCGACAACAGATCGATTGATCTCCTGTTCAAGACCTGGTGTTCCTCACCATTTTATTTAAATTTTTCTTATTAATGACTTCAATTCACAACAAAAAAAAAGAGGTACTATTTAAAATCGCCACAAATCATTTCTTCATTTACATATTTTAAAATTAAATATTAATCAGAAATGATTTTCCAGGGCATTCATCTTCAAGCCCAAATATCAGCTGAGGTGATATTGTAAGCAAACATATACAAAATTTGATGAACACTATTACCATTATTATTTTTTAATTATCTTTGTGAATTAGTCCACCAGGTAATTTTTTTTACATTTCATAACCAAGGAATTAGTAAAGCTATTTTTAACATGGGCAGCTTGGGCGTGTTTATTTTGAAAGCCGTTCTTAATATGGAGAGGTTGAGGAGTGTTTAATCTGAAAACTTTCTGAACATGTTTCAGAATAAACACCCCAACATTCCCATGTTAAAAACGGTTTTACTAATTCTTTGGTTATGAAAAAAAATGGTTGCCAGCATTACTCCATGTTCAATGAGAAATCTTTTTTATCCTCTTCCAAATTGTTGTCTGCTACTCGGATTTTCAGCTTGCGCACATGCATGTCAAGTTGAAAATTACTGTATGGCATTGTAATTGGCTTCATATTACGTCAGACAGCATCAGAACTCAAGCTGTTGACATCATGTTTTGGGGAAAGCCAAGCAAACGGTGAGTTATGTCTGGATCAATATATGCATGAGTACCAAAAAAACCTACTTGATCAATTGACATAATTTTTGGAATATGACATCTTCCTTCTGTGACAAGTATAAACACTGTCTCCCCATGTGGGCGAAATTAAAAAAAAGATTGGGTTCCATTAATAATGCAGTGAGATGTGTATTTTTTATAAGACAAGAATTTTGGAACATCATTAAGTGAAAAAAGAATTTTGCATGATTGTAAATATGTTGCTGGAAGTTTCTAGTGACAGAAGAAATCCTCCGAGACTGAGGAAGTTATTAATGTCAGCATAATTTAATGAAGAAAACTTTACGAATGCGATATACTAGGGAGACAAAGATTGTAAGCATAGAATATTCATCCATTGTTGCTTGCATAAGCTTCTTAATAAAGGATAAAATATTTCGCCTGTTTGCAGTTTTCATATGACATTTTTATTTGTGCCGTTTTTTATGTACGAAGTTGAGGTCCATATGGTGATGATTTCAAGCAGCAATTATTCAGGCTGTGAAAAGCTGGCTGGAAATCAGGAATCATTGCTGGGACATTGTTTTTGGCACAGTTTTATGTCTTTTGGAGAGAGTTAGACGTGAGCAACGTCATGATTAGCAATAATGGTTACTTGCAGAAACACAGTCAAGACTGTTTTGATTTTGGCATACTAATACTTTTTATATCTTGTTTCAAGAATGTTCCAACTTATTTACAGTCATAGTCCTATGGATTTGAGTGTCCTATGAATTTGGGTGTCCTATGAATTTGAGTGTCCTATGAATTTGGGTGTACGTAGCAATTCAGAGTGGATGTCTTATGTGTTTATCAGACCTTGTAGAAGCTGTTGAGCAAAGTGACTCAGAGTCGTTAAAAGTAACTATCGTTTAAGGCGGGATGGCTTTGAATGTGTCGATAACGCTTGGAGTTCTGGCAAGGGATACAACTCTGTGTCCAATCACATGTTTCTGTTGATGGCAGTCCAAATGAAAAGTGACGTCACCAACTTTTGTGTCGCACAGATGCCTGGATGCAATAAATGGTGCAATTTTGAAAAAACGTCTTGACTTGGTTTGAGATGTACAAATACACATTTGTGTCCAGTTGAAGTACCAAACCTCATCAGTATATCTCGTATTTAAAAATTCAGGTGATCTCTCCCTAAGTACAGATGAATAAGTCTCCTGTGTGTCATGAGTAAGTTGCTAGAATCTGTGTTAAATAGAGAAATAGTCAACCACCTCAGCAAAAATAACCTTCTCAGTGACATGCAATATGGCTTTCGTTCTGCTAGATCTACAGCAGATGTGCTAACAGTTATCTCTCATAGGATTAGCTAGGATAGCTTCCATACATTCATATCTGATCTACCTCTGCATTCCATGTTTAAAAAGGATGTGTCCTCTATAGCATCAGACCTGACTGAATGGTTAATTGTAGGCATAGACCGATTCATACTATCAAAAAAATTCCAACAAAAACCTAACAGCCAGCTATGGTTCTCCCCAGAATGTGCTGCTGCATTGCACACAGAAATCACTTTTTCCATAGCTACCAATGAAATAGATGTACTGAGACTAAAGCTGCTTTCAGGACTGCCAGACACCACTGTAAAAGAGTAATAAAAAATGCAAGAGAGTTATATGCTCAGTCTGTTAAATCCAAAGTAGCTGAGCAGCAGCTTGGTTCCCACCATTTTTGGCAAATAGCAAACAGGATCCTGAACAGAAGCGTGTGTTCTATCTCAACTATTATCAATGGACCTGAGGTCATCTCGTCAGCATCAGACAAGGCCAAACTATTTGCAAAGAACTTTGCAGCTAATTCTACCCTATGCGACAAAGGCCATCAACTCCCCATATTTCCTCCTATAACAGACAACACGCTATGCAACATACAAATATCTGTGCATGAGGTTGCCAAGCTAATCAAGAAGCTTGATTCCAGTAAAGCAACTAGCCCTGATGGCATTCCAGTTATAGTGCTAAAAAAGCTTCAACCAGAACTTGCCCCCATACTTACAAAACTGTTTAAACGTTGCCTTAAGGAGAAGTGCTTTCCAACACCCTGGAAAACCTCATCAGTATGCTCTGTATTTAAGAATTCAGGTGAAAAGTCATCTCCCTCTCAGTACAGACCAATAAGTCTCCTCTGTGTCATGAGTAAGTTGTTGGAATCCATATTAAATAAAGAAGTAGTCAACCACCTCAGCAGAAACAACCTTCTTAGTGACACACAATATGGTTTCCCCTCTGCAAGATCTACAGCAGATGTGCTAATGGTTATATCTCATAGGATTAGTGAATCTCTTGACAAAGGCTTCCTTTCCAGGGCAATTGCTCTTGACATATCAAAGGCCTTTGATAAAGTATGGCATAAGGGCCCACTTCACAAGATTTCCAGCTATGGTATAACTGGAAATGTTTTCTCAATCATTAAATCATTTCTCTCCGATAGGCTCATAAGAGTAGTGGTTGATGGGCAGAAATCAGAGGCCCACAGCATCCTGGGCTCAACTCTCTTCCTGATTTACATCAATGATCTCCCAAAACACATACTTAAATCATTTGTTGACATCTATGCTGATGACACGACCATCTATGGCAACACATCAAAGGCTGTAAATGACAAAGTTCTCTCTAATTCTCTCTCCTCTTATCTTGAGCATGTGGTAAAGTGGGGGAAGAGGTGGCTGGTTACTTCTAATGCATCCAAAACCAAGCTTCTATCTTTACATCATCAACGCTCTGATCCCCATCTGGCATCAATTGAAATAGATGGCTATCGTCTTGGGGAGGCTCCATGTTTTGACAAGCTTCTGGGTTTGACCTTTACTCCTGATCTGATATGGAACACGTACATTAGGTCTGTTGCCAAGGATGCTGGGAAAATGGTGGGATCCTTCCACCGCTCCAGAAGATATCTCACTACTGATGCAATTCTCTATCTGTATAAAAGCCAAGTACGTCGAAGGATGGAGTACTGCTGCCAAATCTGGGCAGGAGCTGCTAAAAGCAGCCTATCCTGCCTTGACAGAGTACAAAATAGACTTTGTGGCTTAGTGGGGGATGCCCCCTTTTCTCTTCCCTGCAGCCTCTCCCCCACAGAAGAGACGTTGCGAGCTTGTCTTTGTTCTATCGTTATGTCCATGGTAAGTGATCGTCTGAGCTCCAATCTCTTGTTCCCTCTCGCCAATCTTTCATGATACACACCCGTCTGGCTGAAACTACTGTCAATAATTTTCCCCACTCTTTATCTGTGCCTAAATCCAAACGTAAATTCCATGAGCAGAGCTCCTTTCTCAGAAGTGCACGACTGTGGAACTCTCTTCTGTTTGCCTGTTTCCCACCTGACTACAACTTGGATGTCTTCGAATCCAAGATAAACAAATTCCTGACAAACCGGCCTCTTAAGTAAGACACTATCAAATCTCCAATAATAATGATTACTACAATACTATCTCATTAAATACTGTACATGCAATAACCCTTATCCTTGAGTGGTCTCCAGGCCTTGATAAGTGGTGACCTCCATGTAAAAAAAAAATAAAAAAATAATCTCTTGACGGCGGCTTCCTTTCTAGGGCAATTGCCCTAGACATATCAAAGGCCTTTGACAGGGTATGATCTCCCAAATCACATTCTATGATGATCTATAGACATTTATGCTGGCGACACTACCATCTATGGCAACACTTTAAAGGCAGTAAACGACCAAGTTCTCTCTGATTCTCTCTTCTCTTATCTTGATCATATGGTGCAATGGGGAAAGAGGTGACTGGTTAATTTTAATGCATCTAAGACCAAGCTCCTATCTTTTCATCATCAACACTCTGATTCCCATCTGGCATTAATCAAAATGAATGGCTCTCGTTTTGGGGAGGCTCCATAATTGACAAACTTCTAGGGCTGACCTTTACTTCTTATCTGAGATGAAACACGTACATCAAATCTGTTGCCAGGGCTGCTGGGATCATTCTACCACTCCAATAGATATCTCACTACTAACAGTTCTCCACCTGTATAAGAGCCAAGTACATCCAAGGATGGAATACTGTTGCCACATCTGGGCAGGAACTGCTACAAGAAGCTTATTCTGCCTTAACAGAGTTCAAGGCAGACTTTGTTGCCTAATGAAGGATTCTCTTTTCTCTTTCCTGCAATCTCTTTCCCACAGAAAAGACGTTATGAGTCTGTCTCTGCTTAATCATTATTTTCATGGCAAGTGCTCATCTGAACTCCAGTCTATAGTCCCCCTGTCCTGACTTTCACAAAAAATACCTATCTAGCCGACACCACTATCAATAATTTCCTCCACTCTTTATCTGTGCCTAAACCTAAACATAGATTCCATGAACAAACCCTCTTTCTTAAAACTGATGCTTGTCGAACTCAGTTCCGTTTTTCTGCTTTCCAACTGTCTACAATGTGGTTGTTTTCAAGTCCCACATGAACAAATTCTTGATAAGCCGTCCTCTTAAGTAATCCAATTTACCAAATTTCCACTACTACCGATGACTATGACATGTTCCCCTTTGCCACTGTACACTCATTAACCCCATTAACCCTTATCCACGAGTGGCATCTGGGCTTTGATAAGTGGTGGCTCCTTTGTAAAAAAACACCAAATTGATTCACTTGAAAAAGGTGAAGGAAACTGCTTGGACGATAAGTTGACGGAATCGCGTAGGTTATGTAATTCCTCGTCATTCCTATGGTCTGCTGCAAACTGATACAACTTGCTGTCGCTTACTGCCTGGCCTGGTTGTTTGCCGCCTTGTCAATGGGCTTCATGAATACACAAGGTTTAAAGGAGTTGAAAGCTTTTTCACTGATTTGCTGAAAATATTAGAATATTGCATATAAAATTTACATGAAACATATAATCTGAAAAAAAAGTAGAAATATTTGTTGTAATTATAATTTTTTTGTGTGAAAATATAAAATAAACGTCGCTTAATCCAATGATAATATCGGTAGTTCAAGAAATTATTTTTTTTTTAGTTATATCAAATTCATTAATATGGATTTTAGGGGCTTTTTTCGTAATGTTACTGAAAAAATTTATTTTTCTTTTTATCGTTACAATTTACAATGCTTTATTTTCATAAAAAAAGTATAAATAAATTATTAATATTTTTTTTTTTTTGCTACTGAAACCCATAACTTTAGTAAAGGTGTTTTTTATTTAAACAAAATAATACATTTCCACTAAGATTCAAATAAAAATAATGGGTTCATTATATTCCGTGATCATTATTGTGAAAAAAAAGGGGGGGGATTAATGATTGCTCAAGAGAGGGAGAGAGGTGCGCACTTACCTTGCTTACTAACCAAAAGAGATTGCCTTGCCTTCTCTGCTTTTTTTTAAGTTTTTTTTTCCCCCAGGTCAGGTGACAGTTAATCACATGACCTTTTGGTTATTTAAAGGGAGATTCTGCCCAGTGGTTAAGTTTTTCTTTCAGATGCATTTGTGGCTGGTGCCGGAAAGCTACTCTTTTATTACCTCCGCTTTGCTGGCTAGAAATTGTTAACAGACTGCCACGTCGCGGAAGGGGGGACATTTTTCCGCAACTTAAGGTAGGTGCACATTGCTTCCTTTTCTCGACTGAGCAGTCATCAGATTTTAAGGGAATATTAATTTTTTCACATTATTTGATAAATACTGAAACTTTCATTAAAATTGGTTAATTTCCTGATTTTTGATGAATTTTAAGTAAAGGGAAAAGTCAAAATTTGGTTAATTTTTAAGACTTACCCCAGTGTATTATAAACACCCAACCTCCCCCATGTTAAAAACGGTTTTCGGAATACCCCCCCCACTTCCTCATGTTTGTAGAATAATCAAAAGAACTGTGTTAGTCAATAACACACAACAACAACAATAATAATAATAGCAGCAACACTTACCAAGGGTCCAGCTTATGCACAAGACAGACACCAGATTGAGCTGGACTGAGGGCTTGTATTTATGTACAAGCATATCCAATCAGGTGATTCAGCCAATCACAATCCAAAGAATAGACTGGCCCATGTGTGCACAATGGAATCTCCCATTGTGCCATAAATAGTTCTCCTCTTTCATGAGAAGTAACTTTAGTCTTTGTCAAGTTATCCACAACTTGAACGCTGACCGAAAGTCCACTACACAATCCAACATGGCGCTATGAACAGGATTCGAGACAGAAGATTGGGAAGACTATTTCCTCAAAGCAGGCATTGCTGCCGATTCTGCCAAGAGCTACGCTGCAACTTTTGTGAAGGAAAAACTGAGGAAAGAAAACCTTCAAGTAATGGATCGAGCCATGCTAAGAGAATTGGGAATCACAAAAATGGGAGAAGCTCTGTCTATCCTTCGACAAGCCAAGGAGCCCGCTACCCAGACCACCTATGCTAAGGCACCAGCTGCCAGGCCTCCCCAACTTCATCTCGAAATGACCCCTCAACAATTCAGAAAATTTCGGATTGACTGGGAAGTATTCACCAGAATAACGGACATGCCAACTTCTCAGGCCAATACCCAGTTATACAGTTGCGCTGATGAATCCGTTCAAAACGCAATCATAAACACATACCCTAAGTTCTTCACCACCAACCCAGACAAGCTGCTACAGATGACAGAAGCATTGGTAACTCAAAAATCAAATCCCATGGCCCATCGGATGACATTTGCATCTATATCACAGCATGAAGATGAACCCATCCAACAATACCTTGTTCGTCTTAGGTCCACGGCCATAGACTGTAATTTCTCATGCCCCAACTGCGATCACGACCTGTCCGACATTTACATCAAGGACCAATTTATCAAAGGGATATCGAATGATACGCTTCAGACCGATCTACTGGCAAAAGCCGGGTTGCAAAAACTCTCAATCAAAATATTTGTCATGCTGAGGCATTTGAGTCTGCACTACGGGACCAAACCGCAATGACTGATACCTCAGACATAGCTACAGTCCGGATGTCAATGTATCGCAAAAAAAAAAAAAAAACAGTGCTGTACGGACTAGCAGAAGCAATATTCGCACTAGCTCTACTGCTACTCACAACGATAACATTGCTGATAAAGAACCCCGTCAAACCTGCATAGGTTGCGGTAGTCACCAACACGGTACTCCAAGGACAAGTGCCCGCCATTTAAAATGTCCGGCATGGAATCAAATGTGCAACACTTGTGGGAAACTTAACCATTTCTCAGCAGTGTGCCGGACAAAGAAATATCGCCCGGCAGTGATAAAAAGTCTTGAAGACCAAGAAGCTCCCATGAATACACTCATGGCCCATATCACATTCGATCAAATGAGGGGCACCATTATGACTACAGAAGGTGATCTGTTAACTGAAATAAATGCATCAGTAATCCCATTCTCACCAAAACCAAACCCCAACAACAAACCACACATATATCCCCACGCTTTCGATCAAGGATTCCCCGAGCTCTTTCTAGGTTACTACCACACAACAAACTAGGCCTAAAAGAGAGATACACCTCTCACACAACCCAGCCTACTCGTGGGGGCGGGGGGAAGAGGGGAGATGTAGAATAATCAAAAGAACTGTAGTAGTCAATAACACGCAACAACAATAATAATAATAATAATAATAATAACAGCAACACTTACCAAGGGTCCAGCTTATGCACAAGACAATATTTATTTGCATAAATATATATACAAAATGTGGCACAAGGCCAAAAATAGGGGGGGGGGGGTTAATGTGGACCTATCTAACATAAAGTTAACTTAACTAGACTCTTTCACCAGAATACCAGAATCACTCTATGGGAATCCTAATTATAGCCCGAAAAATGATATATACATGATGTGGGGGGGGTTGGGGCTAAAAATTTTATATACAAAAAAGAATGAAATATTTACAATGAAAAAATAGTAGTTAGTAAAAGAGCCCCCCACTACTAATTGTGCCAGATAGAAAGCTTTGTCAGTCGAAAAGACGCAGGTCCACACCAAAACTGACTTTATTTAATAAACACCACAAAAAGGACCTGCATCACTGACAAAGCAGTCCATCCGTCACCTAATTGGGGTCGGGAATGGGGATTATCGAACCTAAGGTGGGGGGGCAAAAAAAAGGGGGGGGGGACAAGGGCAAACTAAAAGAGGGACTGGGACGATGAACACATACATACTCTAGCTAAGCTAAAAAATCAAACAATAAAGCCTAACTAACCTATACTAAACTAATCGGTCCGATACTGATGTCTTGTTAGTTCAGGACACCCAAAATCCTTTTTGACCTAAATAAAATCAGAAACGAATTCAAGGCCAGCTCCAGTCACTCTACACAGTCGCGAAGCTTTCACCCACCTTTCGTTGAAATTCACAGGAGTGAGTTTCACCTTCTCCAGCTTAATTCGCATTTTCAACCGATGCTTGAAAATGAGAACAAGCTGGGGAGCAGTGAAGGTCTCATCTCCGTACACCTCCTTCTGTCGTGTCGACCAAATCACGCCTCTCATAACAGCTAGCAAACACAGAAAAACATAACGTTCCTCTTTCTTCATACTCGGCGCCCAATTGCAGCACGGGGAAACTGCATCCAGTACAAAAAAACGCCCGTTTAGTATGCGAACCGTGAAGCTCTCAACTAACTCACATAACGGTCGAACGATAGCGCAGCAGAAGAAAGCATGGCTTAGGTCTTCCTCCCAATCTCCGCATCGGACACAACTAGGTGTCATTGTAAAACCGGCTATGAAAAGTTTTTTGTGAACCCAGAGGGCATCTCGGATTACCAGCCAGGTGAGCGATGCCTCGTAGTTATCGAAACAGCTCATCGCGGGCGCCCAAGGCCATATCGAGCGACGCTCCTCATTCGTGAAACCGAACTCCTCAATCTTTTCGTCTCGGACAGATCCCCTCACTAAAACCCTATATAGCGCTTTGCGAGACAACAGCCGGGTGTCAGAGAGGCTTTCATTCACCCCTTGAAGGAACCTCAATGCCTGTCGACACTCGTAATAGAAATGGCATTCATTTCGGGGCCTCCTGCGTGCCTCCCCCTCAGCCGAATGCACACTCTCCAAAGCCGGAAAGGCTTTCTTAGTGTCTTCCATCCAGAAGACACCGTTCCCTAAGTCAGGTGTACACATTCGGTCCAGGTATATCAGCCTTAGAGTGTGTCTACGTATTTTCATATTAGGCATACCCAGACCGCCTTCAGACGGATGCAGGCAACAGATCTCCTGAGCAACCATGGCTTGCTTTCCGCGCCATAAGAACGCGAAAAGAGCACGCACTAGTTCAAGTAGTGAGGACTCCGGGAGTGGAAGCACTGATAGACGGTATAGGATCAGGGGGTAGATATGAGTATTGCATACCTCCGCCCGACCCTTTAAAGTTAGATTTCTCAAAGACCACAAATGAGCTGTGGTTTTGACCGCTTTCAACACTTCCGACCAATTTTTCTCCAGCTGGAGGTCAGGGCCAAACCAGACGCCGAGTAGCTTGCAGGGCCCATCAGTCCAGCCAAAAGGACCCTGAAGGGGCGTTCCCCTCCAGGCACCAACACGTAAGCCAATAGACTTAATGTGGTTGATTATGGCCCCTGTTACCTGTGCATACCGTCTTGTTTCCAAGTCGACGACTCTAATCTCGGCATTGCTCGTTACAAGCACAGTCATGTCGTCGGCATAGGCGGTATACTTTACTGGGGTAGAACCACCTGGCAAAGTAATCCCGCGAAGGACCGGATTCACCCTAAGCTGGCGCAAAAAGGGCTCAAGCGCGATGACATACAGCATGTGTGATAACGGACAACCTTGACGGATAGATCTTGTTAACCTGAAGGGCTTCGATCTCACCCCATTCACCTCCACCACACCGGGGTTAGCATACAAGAGGCGAATCCATGAGCGAAACTAGGGGTCCAAACCCAGCCGAGCAAAGAACAGCCCCTAGGTAACGATGGTCCACCCTATCGAATGCTTTGGACTGATCTAAATTAATCAGCACGGCTTCTGTGTCGACTTTCTCTATGATCAAGCGTATCGCGTGCAAATTATCTTGAATTGTCCGGCCCTTAACAGAACACGTCTGTTCGGGACTTATGAGACGATGTAAAACAACCTGCAGACGATTTCCTAAGATCTTGGCCAAAATCTTTAACTCTGTGTTTAACATCGTTAAGGGCCGGAAATTGCTGATCCCGTCTCCTCCATTTTTATCTTTGCGAAGCAATTTAATGGTCCCCCTGGTAAAGTACTGAGGTATAGACCCGTTCCTAAACCAGGAGTTGAAGAGTGTGGCCAGCAAAGGAATAAAAATGGGCGACAGCCTCAAGCACACCTCGAAAGGCAGACCATCAATCCCAGGGGTCCTGTCTAGCCCGACTTGTTTCAGAGCCTCAAGGACTTCTTCCTCTTTCATGCTACCTTCACACGTAGCTGCTTCGGTCGCTTCAAGGCGAGAAAAGTCAGCTAAATACGTGTCAAACTGTTAAATCTCCAGACCAGGCTCCATGGTAAAAAGCTCCTGCAAATGAGCTCGAAAACCCTCCAGGATTCCATCATTTGATGTCACGGTTCGTCCGTCCGGCAATGTGACACTGACGATGTGTCGATCAGTCACACGTCGACGCTCCTCCGCACGCATTGACGCAGCCATGTTTGTTGCCTCATTCGGCTCTCTTTTTAACCTAGCCCTAACTACTAGACCCTGGTCCTTTCTGTTATCCAGGGAGTCCAGTTCAGCCTTAATTAAAGTATAACTATCACTATCCCCCTCCTCCACCGCCCTTTTTAATCTATCATCTAGTGCCGCTTTCGCTGCTCTAAAACTAAGATTGAGTTGATGACTAAAATCAGCAGCGAAGGACCTAATTACTTGTTTAAGTTTTCCCCACCACTTATTCCCGATAATGGCTCCCGTCAATTCCCTCTGTATTGTTAGTAAAAGCTGTTCCCGGAAGCCCTTCACGTCAAACAACGATGTGTTGAACTTCCAGTAACTAGCCATCCTAGGTTTAACGCTATCTAAGTTTACCCGAACCCGGACTAACCTATGGTCCGAATAAACTATGTTATGAAAACTTGGACAGTCTAAAAGCCCTAAGTCGACTCTCCTAACTAAGAACCGATCGATGTAACTCGAAAGTTGCACCGGATCGGAGCCGCGTCTAGCTGTCCAAGTCCAAACTACATCCCCGGGCTTTTCGTTTCGAAATTTATCGACAAGATCAAACTTGTCGACAAAGTCTCGAAACGCCTTAGCATCCCGGTTCTGGTTAGTAGCCCTTGAAGTATTACCCCCGCGATCTAAATCGGGATCCAGGACCGCGTTCCAGTCTCCCGCTAAAACTATCCGCTGAGACGAATTCATGAAGGGCTCGATCCCCCGGCAAAAGGAAACCCTCTCGCTATGGCTATTGGGAGCATAAACCCCAATAAATCGAAATGCCACATCCTTTACGGTAACATCCAGCACGTGCACTCTTCCCTCTGGATCAGCATAGACTGGGTCACACGAAGCATCAAGAGCGCGTCTAACTAGCCAGGAAACACCCCTCGAGTGGGAATCAAAATGTGCTGAATAGAGCTGAAAGTCCCTAAGCAGTACACACTGATAATCACTGGGAATGAAGTGCGTTTCCTGTACACAGCATATATCCACCCCGAGGCGTTGAAGGTCGCGTGCAACTCGAAGTTTACGAGAGGCGTCCCTCAACCCTCGGACATTCAAAGTAGCTAATCTTAAAGCCATTGTGATCTATCTAGGGTTGGGTATCCTTAACAAACATGGACGGTGCCAAGACACCGACAGCTGTTCCCAATGATCCAGAGGTCATCTCATTAGTGATGGCCCCATCAGGGGACAGACCACCGATGTCTAGAGGAAATGTTAACTTAATTGCTCTATAAAGTGAAGGGTGGATTTTTATGGGGACCCGTCCAACACATAGTTTCTCCATTTTAAGTATGTCTGGGTCGCTAAAAAAGGCTGCTGGAGGAATGATATTAAAAGCAGAGTTTGCTTCCTCCAGCATAGTCCAAACTCCTTTGGCCTCTTCACGACTTCTAACCACAGTTAAAAGCCTTTTGGCATAGGGAAAATTTTCTGGGTTTGTAATGTCCAGTTTGTTTATCTGCTTCACCGTGTAGAGGTTTCGGTAGTCTTTTCTACCATGATTTTTTGATATGACCTTTATATCAGCCGTGATCTTACACACGTCTTTGCCCTGAAAAAAAGGGGGTCTTTTTTTTTGGTCTTTTTCCAGGGAGGGACTTCTTTGTCTTTTCTTTTCAGAAGTAGAAGGGCGAGGTGATGGAGGAGGGGGCATGTCAATTTTCATAGGGGAAGCGGGGGGGGGAGTTTTTGGGTGTATTGTTTGGGGAGCAGAATGGAGACAGTTTAGGGGATGGTTTAGGGGTCTTTTTGGATGGGGAACCAAGGGTTTTCAACTTTGGGTCTCTTTTTGGTACGTTTGCGGGAGAGAGGGGTGGCGCTTCACGGGGTGATCTTTTCTCTTTTGGAGGAGGGGCAGGCTTTTCGGGGAAGAGAAATTCGGGGAAATCTAATATCTTTTTTTCTTTTTCTTTTTCTTTGTTCTTCTCGCTTTGCTTGCGCTTTTCATCAAGTGAGTCCTTTAGTTTTAGCAGGGCCTTAAACTTGTTGCCCCCCGGGTCTTTACTGGTCCTAATGTCTAATATCTGCTCTTTTATCAGTTTATCCGCGTACGTTTTACGAGGAGATTTAGTAAACGGTACCAGTGTCCATTCTCTCTTTTTGGGCGATTCCATCTCGGAGTTGAATTTTTCCTCGAATTCTTCTGTTGTGATTTCTTTAATCACTTCAATTGTTTTGCTTGTATTTGGCGTTCTAGCCTCAGGTTCGAGGTGCCCAACAACCAACTCTTCAGGGTTTGTTGTGTTTGTCACATTGATTTTTATCTTTTTCGGACAGGTGTAAGTTAAGTGACCTACTTCACTACAAATCCAGCAGGTCGGCCTCCTCCCTGTGACCACAATGGGGAGTTTTTCAGCTCCCGCTTCCAGGAAGTAGGGTATTTCGAGGAAAGCTTCTTTGTTTAATAGGATATCGAAGGACCAGACTCCGTTGTACTGGTCCACCTCTATACCAGTGATATCACCGAATTTCAGGAGGTAGGCAGCTAGATATTCACCTGGGACCACCCCTGGAACTTCGAAAATGGAAACCGTCGTTCTCCTCCGTCCTAGGTACTTCATTCTTAATATGTAGTCTTGTGTAATGATTTCCTTTTTGGTTAGTGCGACGCATTCCTCCTCTGTTTTAAACAGGGTGGCCCAGGTATTGTAGCCTCTGCATTTCGTTACACGATCCGCACGCATTCCTGCCGTTGCCAGTAATTTGGTTACCATTTCCTTAGTTGACCTGATCAATTTTTTGGTCTTGCGATCAATCACAAAAAGTGAAATCGTTTTCTTGGCAAATTCCTGTAGCCGTGGTGCTTCCAAAGTAACTCCTGTGTCTGTAACATATTGCAGACATTTCCTTGCTTCCGTTAAAAAGTTGTTAATGTCAATTTTAACTTTGGGTGGTTTCGCCCATCCATTCTTTTGTTCGCCACTTTTGTCCTCTTCCGACGGCACATTGCTGGCGGACGCCATGGCCGATGGGTTAGAGAGGGGAAAAAAAAAAAAAAAAAAATAGGGTAAAAGTCCCGTTCAAAAATAACAGCAGGAAGATAACAGCAATAACAACTTTAACAAATAAAACAAATTTAACACGGCAATAACAATAATAATAACAATATGTGAAACAATCGCAGGAAAAAATAACAAACCAACGTGACGATAAAGACTCGGCTTATGCACAAGACAATATTTATTTGCATAAATATATATACAAAATGTGGCACAAGGCCAAAAATAGGGGGGGAGTGGTTAATGTGGACCTATCTAACATAAAGTTAACTTAACTAGACTCTTTCACCAGAATACCAGAATCACTCTATGGGAATCCTAATTATAGCCCGAAAAATGATATATACATGATGTGGGGGGGGTTGGGGCTAAAAATTTTATATACAAAAAAGAATGAAATATTTACAATGAAAAAATAGTAGTTAGTAAAAGAGCCCCCCACTACTAATTGTGCCAGATAGAAAGCTTTGTCAGTCGAAAAGACGCAGTTCCACACCAAAACTGACTTTATTGAATAAACACCACAAAAAGGACCTGCATCACTGACAAAGCAGTCCATCCGTCACCTAATTGGGGTCGGGAATGGGGATTATCGAACCTAAGGTGGGGGGGGGGCAAAAAAAAGGGGGGGGACAAGGGCAAACTAAAAGAGGGACTGGGACGATGAACACATACATACTCTAGCTAAGCTAAAAAATCAAACAATAAAGCCTAACTAACCTATACTAAACTAATCGGTCCGATACTGATGTCTTGTTAGTTCAGGACACCCAAAATCCTTTTTGACCTAAATCAAATCAGAAACGAATTCACGGCCAGTTCCAGTCACTCTACACAGTCGCGAAGCTTTCACCCACCTTTCGTTGAAATTCACAGGAGTGAGTTTCACCTTCTCCAGCTTAATTCGCATTTTTAACCGATGCTTGAACATGAGAACAAGCTGGGGAGCAGTGAAGGTCTCATCTCCGTAAACCTCCTTCTGTCGTGTTGACCAAATCACGCCTCTCATAACAGCTAGCAAACACAGAAAAACATAACGTTCCACTTTCTTCATACTCGGCGCCCAATTGCAGCACGGGGAAACTGCATCCAGTACAAAAAAACGCCCGTTTAGTATGCGAACCGTGAAGCTCTCAACTAACTCACATAACGGTCGAACGATAGCGCAGCGGAAGAAAGCATGGCTTAGGTCTTCTTCCCAATCTCCGCATCGGACACAACTAGGTGTCATTGTAAAACCGGCTATGAAAAGTTTTTTGTGAACCCAGAGGGCATCTCGGATTACCAGCCAGGTGAGCGATGCCTCGTAGTTATCGAAACAGCTCATCGCGGGCGCCCAAGGCCATATCGAGCGACGCTCCTCATTCGTGAAACCGAACTCCTCAATCTTTTCATCTCGGACAG
The DNA here is from genome assembly GCF_053919585.1 of Euprymna scolopes. NCBI lineage: Eukaryota > Metazoa > Mollusca > Cephalopoda > Sepiida > Sepiolidae > Euprymna > Euprymna scolopes. The sequence continues at coordinate 2,418,722 of NC_136495.1, forward strand.
ATCCCCTCACTAAAACCTTATATAGCGCTTTGCAAGACAACAGCCGGGTGTCAGAGAGGCTTTCATTCACCCCTTGAAGGAACCTCAATGCCTGTCGACACTCGTAATAGAAATGGCATTCGTTTCGGGGCCTCCTGCGTGCCTCCCCCTCAGCCGAATGCACACTCTCCAAAGCCGGAAAGGCTTTCTTAGTGTCTTCCATCCAGAAGACACCGTTCCCTAAGTCAGGTGTACACATTCGGTCCAGGTATATCAGCCTTAGAGTGTGTCTACGTATTTTCATATTAGGCATACCCAGACCGCCTTCAGACGGATGCAGGCAACAGATCTCCTGAGCAACCATGGCTTGCTTTCCACACCATAAGAACGCGAAAAGAGCACGCACTAGTTCAAGTAGTGAGGACTCCGGGAGTGGAAGCACTGATAGACGGTATAGGATCAGGGGGTAGATATAAGTATTGCATACCTCCGCCCAACCCTTTAAAGTTAGATTTCTCAAAGACCACAAATGAGCTGTGGTTTTGACCGCTTTCAACACTTCCGACCAATATTTCTCCAGCTGGAGGTCAGGGCCAAACCAGACGCCGAGTAGCTTGCAGGGCCCATCAGTCCAGCCAAAAGGCCCCTGAAGGGGCGTTCCCCTCCAGGCACCAACACGTAAGCCAATAGACTTAACGAGTGGGAATCAAAATGTGCTGAATAGAGCTGAAAGTCCCTAAGCAGTACACACTGATAATCACTGGGAATGAAGTGCGTTTCCTGTACACAGCATATATCCACCCCGAGGCGTTGAAGGTCGCGTGCAACTCGAAGTTTACGAGAGGCGTCCCTCAACCCTCGGACATTCAAAGTAGCTAATCTTAAAGCCATTGTGATCTATCTAGGGTTGGGTATCCTTAACAAACATGGATGGTGCCAAGACACCGACAGCTGTTCCCAATGATCCAGAGGTCATCTCATTAGTGATGGCCCCATCAGGGGACAGACCACCGATGTCTAGAGGAAATGTTAACTTAATTGCTCTATAAAGTGAAGGGTGGATTTTTATGGGGACCCGTCCAACACATAGTTTCTCCATTTTAAGTATGTCTGGGTCGCTAAAAAAGGCTGCTGGAGGAATGATATTAAAAGCAGAGTTTGCTTCCTCCAGCATAGTCCAAACTCCTTTGGCCTCTTCACGACTTCTAACCACAGTTAAAAGCCTTTTGGCATTGGGAAAATTTTCTGGGTTTGTAATGTCCAGTTTGTTTATCTGCTTCACCGTGTAGAGGTTTCGGTAGTCTTTTCTACCATGATTTTTTGATATGGCCTTTATATCAGCCGTGATCTTACACACGTCTTTGCCCTGAAAAAAAGGGGGTCTTTTTTTTTGGTCTTTTTCCAGGGAGGGACTTCTTTGTCTTTTCTTTTCAGAAGTAGAAGGGCGAGGTGATGGAGGAGGGGGCATGTCAATTTTCATAGGGGAAGCGGGGGGGGGGGAGTTTTTGGGTGTATTGTTTGGGGAGCAGAATGGAGACAGTTTAGGGGATGGTTTAGGGGTCTTTTTGGATGGGGAACAAAGGGTTGTCAACTTTGGGTCTCTTTTTGGTACGTTTGCGGAAGAGAGGGGTGGCGCTTCACGGGGTGATCTTTTCTCTTTTGGAGGAGGGGCAGGCTTTTCGAGGAAGAGAGATTCGGGGAAATCTAATATTTTTTCTTTTTCTTTTTTCTTTTTTCTTCTCGCTTTGCTTGCGCTTTTCATCAAGCGAGTCCTTTAGTTTTAGCAGGGCCTTAAACTTGTTGCCCCCCGGGTCTTTACTGGTCCTAATGTCTAATATCTGCTCTTTGGTCAGTTTATCCGCGTACGTTTTACGAGGCGATTTAGTAAACGGTACCAGTGTCCATTCTCTCTTTTTGGGTGATTCCATCTCGGAGTTGAATTTTTCCTCGAATTCTTCTGTTGTGATTTCTTTAATCACTTCAATTGTTTTGCTTGTATTTGGCGTTCTAGCCTCAGGTTCGAGGTGCCCAACAACCAACTCTTCAGGGTTTGTTGTGTTTGTCACATTGGTGTTTATCTTTTTCGGACAGGTGTAAGTTAAGTGATCCACTTCACTACAAATCCAGCAGGTCGGCCTCCTCCCTGTGACCACAATGGGGAGTTTTTCAGCTCCCGCTTCCAGGAAGTAAGGTATTTCGAAGAAAGCTTCTTTGTTTAATAGTATATCGAAGGACCAGACTCCGTTGTACTGGTCCACCTCTATACCAGTGATATCACCGAATTTCAGGAGGTAGGCAGCTAGATATTCACCTGGGACCGCCTCTGGAACTTCGAAAATGGAAACAGTCGTTCTCCTCCGTCCTAGGTACTTCATTCTTAATATGTAGTCTTGTGTAATGATTTCCTTTTTGGTTAGTGCGACGCATTCTTCCTCTGTTTTAAACAGGGCGGCCCAGGTATTGTAGCCTCTGCATTTCGTTACACGATCCGCACGCATTCCTGCCGTTGCCAGTAATTTGGTTACCATTTCCTTAGTTGACCTGATCAATTTTTTGGTCTTGCAATCAATCACAAAAAGTGAAATCGTTTTCTTGGCAAATTCCTGTAGCCGTGGTGCTTCCAAAGTAACTCCTGTGTCTGTAACATATTGCAGACATTTCCTTGCTTCCGTTAAAAAGTTGTTAACGTCAATTGTAACTTTGGGTGGTTTCGCCCACCCATTCTTTTGTTCGCCACTTTTGTCCTCTTCCGACGGCACATTGCTGGCGGACGCCATGGCCGACGGGTTAGAGAGGGAAAAAAAAAATAAATAAATAAAAAAATAAAAAAATAGGGTAAAAGTCCCATTCAAAAATAACAGCAGGAAGATAACAGCAATAACAACTTTAACAAATAAAACAAATTTAACACGGCAATAACAATAATAATAACAATATGTGAAACAATCGCAGGAAAAAATAACAAACCAACGTGACGATAAAGACTAGACTTATGCACAAGACAGACACCAGATTGAGCTGGACTGAGGGCTTGTATTTATGTACAAGCATATCCAATCAGGTTATTCAGCCAATCACAATCCAAAGAATAGACTGGCCCATGTGTGCACAATGGAATCTCCCATTGTGCCATAAATAGTTCTCCTCTTTCATGAGAAGTAACTTTAGTCTTCGTCTGACTACGACTTCATCGTTCGAGTTACATGGTTAAAAATTTGTTGGTTCGTATATTGTTATTCTGCGCGTTATATTGTTAATATTTTGTTATCACCTTGTTAAATTTGTTATTGCTTATCTTCTTCTTCCCCCGGCACCACTTTTTCAATTACCGGACTCTTTTTTTTTATTTTATTTTTTTTTTTTGGGACTGTTATCTTTCTCTCCTGTTGTTATACGCCGGCCATGGCATCTGCCAGCTGTGTGCCGACGGTTGAGGTGAAGGAAGATGAGGCATCAGGTGGATGGACAAAACCACCAAAAGTAAAAATTGACGTGGTAAAATTTGTCGAAGACGCAAAGAAATGCGTTGAATTTACGACAGAAACTGGTATTAAGTTGGCACAACCGCGGTTACAGGAGTTTGCTAAGAGGACTATTTCTCTATTTGTAATAGACCGCAAAACAAAAAAATTAATAAGATCAACGAAAGATGTTGTCACCAAATTAATTGCATCAGCAGGTTTAAGAGCTGAGCGAATTACAAAATGTAAAGGATACAACACATGGGCAGCTCTTTTTAAGACGGAAGACGAATGCATAGCTATGACAAAAAAAGAAATCATTACCAATGAGTACGTTCTGAGGATGGAATACTTAGGAAGGCGAAGAACTACAGTGTCCATTTTTGAAGTTCCTGGTGCTGTCCCCGGGGAATACCTAGCCGCTTTCTTACTTAAGTTTGGGGACATAACCGGAATAGAGGAGGACCATTATAATGGAGTATGGACTTTTGACATTCTGCTTAACGCAGAAGCATTTTTACGTATACCATACTACCTGGAGGCTGGTGTAGAGAAGCTGCCAATCGTGGTCGCAGGCAGAAGACCAGCATGTTGGATATGTGGGGAAGTCGGCCATCTCACTTACACATGCCCCAAAAGGAAGCCAGCTGTAAAAATTATCCCTACAAATGACCGGAAAATAGGTTATGTAGAACCTAAGGACAATTCCCAGACACCAGCAGAAGAGAAAAACGAAATCACACCTGAGGAGTTTGAAAAGACTTTTAATTCAGAGAAACAATCCCCCAAAAAGAAGGACAACTGGACACTCATCCCTCTTTCAAAAAAATCCCCACCCAAGACTTATGCTAAGTCCCTCTCTAAAGAAGAGAAAATTGAAATTAGAACAAGTAAGGACCCAGGGGGCAATAAATTCAAAACCCTACTTAAACTAAAAGAGACTCTTGATGAGAAAAGGAGAAAATCTGAGGAGAAAGAGTTCCCTGAATCCCTTTTCCCTGAAAAACCGACCTCAAAAGAAAAGCAAATCCCTCGAAAGGCCCCCCCTTACTAAAGCTTCTCTGCCCCATAGAGACACCAAAATGACATCTCTAGGTTCTCCCTCCAAAAAGACCCCCAAACCGTCACCATTCTGCTCGCCAAACAACACGCCCAAGAACACCCCTCCCCCTTCTCCAATGAAAACAGACATGCCCCCTCCTCCCCCCTCAGATAAGAAAAGACATAGAAGCCCCTCTGTAGAGACTGAATCAAGAAAAAAAAACAACCCTTCTTTAATGGGAAGGATGTGTGCAAGATCACGGTGGAAGTAGAGAACATAATGAAGTCCCATAGCAGGAAAGAATACAGAAACCTCCTCGCTTTCAAATCATACCAAAAAAAAGACATTACTAACCCTGAAAATTTTAAAACAAACCATATACTAACAGTTGTCAGGAAACGCGAGGAGGCCAAAGGACTATGGACTATGCTGGAGGAAGCAAACTCTGCTTTCAACCTTTATCCTCCAGCAGCCTATTTCAACGACAACGATTTAATCGAAATTAGAAAACGATGTGTTGGACGGGTCCCCATCAAACTCCATCCTTCACTTTATAGGGCAGTTAAACTAACCTTCCCCCTAGACATCGGCGGTCTGTCCCCTGACGGGTCTATCACCACTGAGATGACCACTGGATCATTGGGGACAGCTGTCGGTGTCTTGACACCGTCTATGTTTGATTAGGTTTCTCAACCCTAAGTAACTCAAGATGGCTTCCTTAAGATTAGCTAGTTTAAATGTCCGAGGGTTGAGGGACGCCTCTCGTAAACTTCGAGTTGCACGCGACCTTCAACGCCTTGGTGTGGATATTTGTTGTATACAGGAAACTCACTTCATTCCTAGTGATTATCAGGGTGTGCTCCTCAGAGACTTTCAGCTCTATTCAGCACATTATGATACCCATGCAAGGGGGGTTACCTGGCTAGTTAAGCGCACTCTTGATGCGTCGTGTGACCCTATTTATGCAGATCCAGAGGGAAGATTGCTCGTTCTAGATGTTACCGTAAAGGATGTGGCATTTCGTTTTATTGGGGTTTATGCGCCCAATAACCATGCTGAGCTAGTTTCCTTTTTTCGGCGAATCGAGCCTTTCATGAATTCGTCTCGACGGTTAGTTTTAGCGGGAGACTGGAACGCGGTCCTGGATCCCGATTTAGATCGCGGGGTTAATACCAGAAGGGATACTAATCAGAACCGGGATGCTAAAGCGTTTCGAGACTTTGTCGACAAGTTTGATCTTGTCGATAAATTTCGGAACGAAAAACCCGGGGATTTAGCATGGACTTGGACAGCTAGACGCGGCTCCGATTCGGTGCAACTTTCGAGTTACATCGATCGGTTCTTAGTTAGGAGAGTCGACTTAGGGCTTTTAGACTGTCCACGTTTTCATAGTATAGTTTATTCGGACCACAGGCTTGTCCGGGTTCGAGTAAACTTAGATAGTGTTAAACCTAGGATGGCTAGTTACTGGAAGTTCAACACGTCGTTGTTCGATGTGAAGGACTTCCGGGAACAGCTTCTACTAACAATACAGAGGGAATTGACGGGGGCTATCATCGGGAATAAGTGGTGGGGCAACCTAAAAAAAGTCATTAGGTCCTTCGCTGCTGATTTTAGTCGCCGGCTCAAACGTAGTTCTAGAGCAGCGAAAGCGGCGCTAGAAGATAGATTAGAAAGGGCGGTGGAGGAGGGGGATAGTGCTAGCTATACTGTAGTTAAGGCTGAACTGGACTCCTTGGATAACAGGGAGGACCAGGGAGTATTAGTTAGGGCTAGATTAAAAAGAGCGCCAAACGAGGCAACAAACATGGCCGCGTCATTGCGTGCGGAGGAGTTTCGACGTTCTGCAGATCGACACATCGCCAGTGTCACATTGCCGGACGGACGAACCGTAACGTCAAACGACGGAATCTTGGAGGGTTTTCGGACTCATTTTCAGGAACTTTTTACCAAGGAGCCCGGTCTGACTATTGAACAGTTTGACACCTATTTAGCCGACTTTTCTCGCCTGGAGGCGACCGAAGCAGCTAGGTGTGAAGGTAGCATAAAAGAGGAAGAAGTCATTGAGGCCTTGAAACAGGTCGGGCTAGACAGGACCCCTGGGATAGATGGTCTGCCCTACGAGGTGTATTTGAGGCTGTCGCCCATTTTTATCCCTTTGCTGACCGTACTTTTTAACTCCTGGTTTAGGAACGGGTGCATACCTCAGTACTTTACCAGGGGGATCATTAAATTGTTACGCAAAGATAAAAATGGAGGGGATGGGATAGGTAATTTCCGGCCCTTAACGATGTTAAACACAGAGTTAAAGATTTTGGCCAAGATCTTAGCAAATCGTCTGCAGATTGTCTTACACCGTCTAATAAGTCCCGAACAGACTTGTTCTGTTAAGGGCCGGACGATTCAAGACAATTTGCACACGATACGCTTGATCATAGAAAAAGTCGACACAGAAGCCGCGCTGATCAACTTAGATCAGTCCAAAGCATTCGACAGAGTAGACCATCGTTACCTAGAGGCTGTTCTTCGCTCGGCTGGGTTTGGTCCCCAGTTTCGCTCTTGGATTTGCCTCTTGTATGCCAACCCTGGTGCTATGGTAGAAGTGAATGTGGTGAGGTCGAAACCCTTCATGTTAACAAGATCGATCCGTCAAGGTTGTCCGTTATCCCCAATGTTATATGTGCTTTGGTTGGACTGATGGGCCATGCAAGCTACTCGTCAGCTGGAGAAAAATTGGTCGGAGGTATTGGAAGCGGTCAAGGTCGCATCTCATTTGTGGGCCTTGAGAAATCTGTCTTTGAAGGGTCGGGCGGAGGTATGCAATTCTCATATCTACCCCCTGATCCTTTACCGTCTATCAGTACTTCCACTCCCGGAGACCACACTAGTTGATCTGGTGCGTGCTCTTTTTGCATTCTTATGGCGCGGAAAGCAAGCCATGGTTACTCGGGAGGTCTGTTACCTGCATCCGTCTGAAGGCGGTCTGGGTATGCCTAGTGTGCAAATACGTAAACACACTCTTAGGCTGGTATACCTGGATCGAATGTGTACACCAAGTGAGGGAAACGGTGTCTTCTGGATAGAAGACACTAAGAAAGCCTTTCAGGCTTTGGAGAGTGTGCATTCGGCTAGAGGAGAGGCACACAATTTGTTCCGAAACGAGTGCCCTTTCTATCGCGAGTGTCGGCAGGCCTTGAGATTTCTTCTACGGGTCCAAGAAAGCCTCTCTGACACCCAGCTGTTGTCTCGCAAGGCGCTATATCGGGCCTTAGTGAGGGGATCCGTTCGAGACGAAAAGATTGAGGAGTTCGGTTTTACGAAGGAGGAGCGCCGCTTAATATGGCCTTGGGCGCCTGGGTCGAGCTGCTTCGATAATTACGAGGCATCACTCACCTGGCTGGTAATACGAAATGCCCTCTGGGTCGGCAAAAGACTTTACGCAGCGGGTTTTACGGAGACACCCAATTGTGTCCGATGCGGAGAATGGGAGGAAGACCTTGATCATGCTTTCGTCCACTGCGCCATTGTTCGACCGTTGTGTGAGTTAGTTGAAGGCTTCACGGTTCGCATGCTGAGCGAGCGGTTTTTTGTGCTGGAGTCGGTTTCCCCGTGCTGCAACTGGGCACCGACCATGAAGAAAGAAGAACGCTATGTTTTTCTGTGTTTACTAGCAGTTATGAGAGGCGTGATTTGGACGACGCGACAGAAGGAGGTTTACGGAGGTGAGACCTTCACTGCTCCCCAGCTTGTCCTCATTTTCAAATATCGATTGAAAATGCGAATTAAGCTGGAGAAGGTGAGGCTCACTCCTGTGAATTTCAACGACAGGTGGGTGAAAGTTTCGCGATTGTGTAAAGTGAATGGAGCTAATCTTGAATTTCTTTTTTGAGTGGCTTAGGTTTTTTTAAGGATTTTGGGTGACTTGATCAAACATAGACATGCATCGGACCTCCTAGAGTAGGCTAGTTAGGCATTTTTGTTCGATTTTTAACTTAGCTAGAGTATGCATGCTATCATCGCCCCAATCCCCTTTTTTGGTTTTCCCTGTCCCAGCGTCCCCTTTTTTTTTTTTTTTTTTTTTTTTTCCCACTTTTGGTTCGATAACCCCCAATCCCGGCCCCTTAGGTGACGGATAAACTGTTTTGCCAGAGATGTGGGCCATTTTTGTTGTGTTTGAATAAAGTCAGTTTTCGTGGGACCCACATCTTTTCGACTGGCAAAACTTTTTATCCGCCACAATTAGTAGTGAGGGGGTTCTTTTTACTAACCACCTTTTAGCATTGTATATTTTTCATCCAATTTTGTAAATAAGATTTTTATCCCCAACCCCCCCACATCATGTATATATATTTGTAACTTTCGGGGTTTAAGTAGGATGTCCACAGAGTGATTCTGGTATTTTGGTGAAAGAGTCTAGTTAAGTTAACGTTATGTTAGTTAGGTCAACATTAACCCCCACCCCCCTTTTTCGGCCTTGTGCCACATTTTTATTTGTGTAATTTTATTTTATCAAATAAAATAAATATTAACTTTAGTCTTTGTCAAGTTATCCACAACTTGAACGCTGACCGAAAGTCCACTACACAATCCAACAGTTAAGAACGGCTTTCGAGGTCTGGGGGGATATTTCGAAAGCCATTTTTAACATGGGGAGGTTGTGGTGTTTATAATATGCTGGAGCAAGTCGTAAAAATTAACCCAAAATGTTTATACATTATTAGCATTGGCATTCATTTTACACGTACCTACATGGGTTGGAACAATTATATTGAAAACATTGCCAGGGTCGCTGCGAAAAAGGTAGGCTCTCTCTACCGTGCTAGAAAACTACTGACACCTGAAAGTATCCTGTACCTCTATAAGGCCACCATTCGCCCATGTATGGAGTATTATTGTCACATTTGGGCTGGTGCATCTGCTACTAGTCTCTCACTCCTAGACAAGGTTCAAAAGAGAGTCGCCAATCTGATAGGCCCTGAACTGGCATCTAAGCTTCAACCTCTGTCCCATCGACGAAACGTTGCATCCCTCTGCCTGTTCTACAAATATTTTAATGGTGAATGCTCTGACGAACTGCAGACACTTGTGCCACAACGACGTAGACACCCTCGACAAACCCGACAGGCAGCTAAATCCCATCCCCACACAGTAGAGATCCCTAGATGTAAAAGATCTTTCTACTCCAGTAGTTTCTTCCCCAGAACCGCTAGACTCTGGAATTCCATTCCAGGTTCCTGCCTCCCTAACTGTACTGACATGCAGAAGTTCAAGTGTAATGTGAACCGACATCTTGCTGCCCAAATCCCAACATAGTGCCCCAGTAGTTGTTGCTCCTAATAGTAGCCCCCTACACTAAAGTGGCAATGTGCCTTGTTTGGGGTGAAAATGTAATAAAAAAAACTAATAAAAAAAAAAAATGAGTATATGACATCGATTAAGACAGATTTTAACTGGGCTATCATGTTGGTTGATTGTGTATCAATAAATTAGTACTTACTTACCTTCAAACAATTTCTATTTTATAAACAATTCCTTAAAATGAACTAAAAATAAAATGCTCAAAAACTAACATGACAAGTAAACAAAATAAAGCAAATTTAGCAACTTTTTTTATGTAGAGAGAGATTTACAAGTCAAGAACAATTCAATTCAAGATGGCGTCATTGTGTCGGTTTACTTTAATATTGCAAGATAGAATTTTTTATTTGAAAAAAAAATAATGTTTATTTTGATAGCAAAATATTAATATAAATTATTAATAATTTTACCTGTAATTAGAAAAGAAATCAAGTCTGTTTTGAAATATCTTTCGTTTTTGTTTTTCTCTCCGTAAATTTTCTGCGAACCTCCATTTCCGGTTGCCATTTTAAGTTTGTACTTGGATCCGTTTCGAGGCTCATATAACAGTTTGTAAATATTATCGTGACATTTTTTTTAAAGGAAATTGTAAAACGGTAAGTATTCTTTAAACTTTATTTTCTTTTATGATTTTATAAAACGTATGCTATCAACTTGCTTAAAATATTACATTTTAGGGTTTGTATTACTGTACACATAGATTCAAAAAGTTGTCAAAAAAACAAATATATAACAAATAAATGTTATCAAAGGCAAGATAAGTTTTTCGAACTAACGGGATAATGTTTTAGTATTTTTATTTAATTTAACATGTTTATTCAGCTCGAAAAACATAGTGTTTACCGATGTATTAGGTGTATCAGAATTTTGTAGGAATTTTTGACAAACCTAACAAAACTGCGAATAAAACATAAAAAAAAACTCGTAATTTCTCTTTTAAAAGTGGGTTGTTTATTTTCTTTATGGATGATACTTCCAAAATAAAATATTAAAGTTGTATAAAAAATAATAGAAATATTATTTTTTAAAAAACAGTAATGAAATTAATTAAATTTTACGAATTCAGTATTTTTCAATTTTTAAACTTTAAAAATCTATCAATTTTTCTATTGATTCTATTTTTACAATATTTTCAGGGTCAGTGTGAAATTTTATGTTCTTTCCAATAAACCGAATATAATATTTTAGACAAACGTTTTTTTTTTAATTCACGCCCCCCCCCCCATTTTGTAAATATCTATTAAAAAGTAAATAATTAATTTACTCCCCAAAGTGTTATATATCACAAATTGAAGATAAAAGATCAATAAATAATATGTTCAAGTCTAAAACAAAAAAATAAGTGTTTGTTAGAGATTTACCTGTAAAGTCCGAAGTTTAAAACTTTTTTTAAAAAAAACAAAAAAACACGTTGTTTGTTTCTTTGTTTTTTTTTTTGTTTTTTTTTGTTTTTTGTTTTTTTTTTTTATGAAACCTTGGTCCTTGCTCCTTTAATTGAAAAAAAAATTAAGGTTTGAATTACATTTTTCGAGTAGTTATAAGCTTGGAAAGACAGGGGGTCGAATTATTCAATATTTTCACGAAGTTTCTGACACATGGAAAATTTTAAATGGCGACTGACTCTCTCTTTGATACGGTAAGTTTGGGAAAAGGAGTTAGAAATTAAAAAAATAGACAAAATACTGTTAAAAACCCACTGAATATACGTCAGCCTATGTCACGGTAACATATATTGAGCGAGTTTTTATTTATATTTTGTCTAGTTTTTTATTTATAACTCCTTTTTCCAAACTTACCGTGTCAAAGAGAGAGTCGGCCGCCATTTTCAATTTTCCAATACATCGGTAAACATTGTATGTTTTTCGAGCTGAATAAACATGTTACATTAAATAAAAAGTTAGGTAGAAAAGTAACTTATCTTGCCTTTGATAACGTTTATTTGTTATATATTTGTTTTTTGACAACTTTTTCGAATCTATGTGTACAGTAATACAAACCCACATTTTATTAAAAACTAAAAAAGACTTGTGAGATGAATATATTCGCATTAGGTAGCTCCAACATGCGCCACTGTTTTTATCCCCCCCCCCATATGTAACACGGTGTAACTGTAATTTAATATTATAATCCTAACTTTTTTACCATTCAAAAGAAGCTTCAAATAAACTGTTAATATTTTTTTTATTATTCCAGCATACAAAAATAATGAAAATGCAAGACTAAAATCGTGTTTACATTATCGACCCTTTAAAATAATGTTCCTATGTAGTGACGTGTTTGAAGCCATAAACAACTCATGTTTTAAAAATCAAGCAAAAACAAATAATAGTTATATTTTCCTGAAATTTTCGATATTTATTCATTATTAAATAAACTTACATAAAAAAAGTAGGTTTCGTTAAATATATTGGAGGAAATTTTTTTTAGGTGTTCTACCCCCTATATTTCATGTTACGAAAACTAAACAAAATAAATGTAGGTCCATAGAAATTTCAACATTTTTTAAGGCTGAAAAGATGAAATAATTTTTAAAAATAGTTATTTATGCAAATATATAAAATCCCGTTATTTATTTCACTTACCTACAGTTGTAAATAAAATTGGGCATAAAATCAATATTATTATGTTAAAGAAAAATAAGCACCTTTTCTTGATAATTCTTTTCTCGGTAATATAATTATTTGAATTACAAAAAAAAAAAAACAGAATTCTAAATAATAATTATTTTAAAAAGTTTTAAATGATATTAAATTCAAATATTCCATGATATGAAGTTTAAACAGATTTTTTTATAATAGGTTTCCAATATTTAAAAAAATATTCATATAACAGAATATATGACTCTTCATATAATAAAAATCCAAAATCAGTTTTAAAAAAATTCGTTTTGATTTGATTATTTAAATTGATAGAGGGTGAACTTTATTTTTGGATCCTTTTTCTAAAAATGTAGGAAGACCTTTAAGCAACATTATCTTTATATATGTAAGTGTCAATAGAAGACGTTAAAATTTATTTTATTTTATTAACTCTTATCTGTGGAGTTCCTTAATAAAACTCTTTTTGTTTTACAATGTAACTATGAGAATCCGATAGCAAAAAAAAATGTTACTTCGATTAACCATTATAGCATCAATGCTCATCCATTGAAATTGACAGAGAAAACAGTAAACACAGGAAATGATGACGTTTTACACAATGCTGTGGAGGTGCTTATAGCACAGGTGCATAAGTGCATAAACCCCATCTTTCTTTATGAAGACGGTTTTATTTTGGACAAAGGTAAATGATGAAATAGTTTTTATCTATTTATTTTAGTCATTTAAAAAGGTCACTCGTTCGTTTTTGAGGAATTGCTATTTTTAAATAGTATTTTCAAATTTCACATCTTTTTTTATAATTGTTATGTGGAAGTACAGAATAGTTGCAACACACTCTCCTCTCCTCATGTAAAGAACGGCTTTCAAAATAACATTATTTCAGCACGGTAACATAAGTGCAGAAGTACCAGAATGTTAAACTGCCTTGTTTACAGTGCTACAACCTGGACACTCACCAAAAGATTGGAAAGAAAACTAGACGGCACATACACCCGTATGCTAAGAACAATATTAAATATATCTTGGCAAAATCATCCCACGAAGCAGCAACTTTATGGCAATCTACCTGCCATATTTAACACCATCAGAGAAAGACGCCTACGATTTGCCGGTCATTGTCTGAGGAGCAAGCATGAATTGATGAGTGATGTATTGCTATGGACTCACGACATGGACACGCAAGCAGAGGACGACCTAGATCCTCGTACATCCAACAAATAGCACACGACGCCAACTGTGAACCTGAAGATCTGAGGCAACTGATGGAAGACAGGAAACTCTGGAGAGGAAGAGTCACATTGGTCTGGGCAGGGAGTCCGTCATGATGATGATGATGTTAAACTGCACAAATGCCAAGATTCGTTCATCCCATGAGATAAACGCATTTCTGAGATATACACAGAAAAAAATTCAAATGTCAAAATGAGGCTTTCTCCAGAAAAAGGGACGGACACATAGTCTGGCAAATTTACATCTTGTGGAAGGACCCTATCTTTCATCAAGTACTTCTTGACCTGTTTAACTATGCAAAGTCCAGCTACGTTTCACCAACCATCTGGCTATGATCGTAAATCATTCCCATTCCCAAAAAAGGTGATTTGACACTACAAATGCTTTATGTATGTTGTTCCTTCCTATAGCAGAGAAAATCTATAACAAGCTTCTTTTAAATCATATTCGCCCAGAAGTAGAGCCCATTCTACGCAAAAACCAAAATGGTTTCTGCCCAGGTCGCTCCACTCTTGGACAAATCCTCACATTGCAAATAATTGAGGAAATCACATTCGGCAATAAAACTGCAGCTCTTATCTTTGTGGACTTCAGCAAAGCTTTCGACTCAGGCAACCGTGAAACTATGTTTGAAATTCTTGAACTCTGTGGCATACCAGTAGAAATCATTGAAGCAACAAAAGTATTTTATACAAACACACAGGCCACTGTCCTGACCCCAGATGGAGAAACAGAACCTTTCGACATTCTGGTTGGTATTCTCCAAGGTGATACACTTGTACCTTTCCTTTTCATCATTGTAATAGGCTACATCATGCATATCTCTAGATACAATCAACGACAATAGACTGATGTATCAACAGAGTAGTTCATGGAATCCTGCATTTTACATCACTGATGTTGATTTTGCTGATGACTTTGCACTGTTGTCTGACAACCTCATTAGCGCCCAGGCACTTCTGTCTTCTCTTGAATCAACAACAAACTGTACACTTCAATGCTACCAAGCCTGAGTGTATGTCAATTAACATTCCCAACAACCACAAAATTAAAACCCTAAAAAATAACATACTCCTATGTGTTGAAGACTACAAGTATCTAGGATCACACATCAGGAACTTTGAGAAAGACTTTTACATTAGAAAGTACATGGATGGACTGCTTGTAACAAAATGGATAAGATATGGAAATCCAATCTTGCTCGCAAATTCAAAATCTAATTTTCTGTGTACTTATTGAGCCAATCTTACTCTTTGGATCTGAAACTTGAACTGTTCCAGCAAAACACCAGCATTGTTTGAATGGATGTTGCACACATCTTTTGAGAAGAGTATTCAATCTCATGGTGAAACCACCCAACTCTAGAAATGATATATGGAGATGTACCGAGAATATCAACCACAGCTTGTAAGAGATGTGTCCAGTTTGCGCGGCATTGTGCACATGTCACAGATGAACTTGTTTCATCATTTGTACTGTGGACGTATCCATCATCTCACAATCGATCACGAAATTTAACTTTTTGAGTTAGCATATGAGATAATTTATCTCCAAGGAAGATCTTTTGGGTGCTATGACAGTGAATACTGGAAGGGTGTAGTGAGTTCAATCTCAGCTGAGGCTGCTTAATGATGATGCTGGTTCATGTACATCGGCAACCAACTGGTAACAAATGAAATGCTCACCAAGGTACTGCTAGCACCCAACCGAGTCATGTAACATTAACTGGCATAATGTTAATAAGCAACAAAGCAGACACAGAACTCCGCAGTACACGTACAACGTCGGTGAAGTGGGTCTGAATAACTGATTTAACGAACACTTATAAATCCTCCATAGTTCAGTCAGTTGCCTGAACATTCCATTTCCAGCTACAAAGATCAAAGTTGCTAAAACACTATTGGTAGGATTGAAATACTTGTTCATGCTGTCATGGTGGTAGTTGAACTGTTCAAAATATTGGTGAATAATGTTCTAAGTTATGTGGGAATTGCAAGTAAATTCCAGTATCAGTTCGAATGTGAATCTGGTGATAAGTCTTGTATTCCCTTAGGTAATAAGAGTCTCCATTTAGACGTTTCCATCCACATCACCTATTGGTAAAATACTTGCTTCTTCGAAATAAGATAACCACTATCACAAATGCATGGTTAGCGATTGCAGATGTGGTAACTTGCTTGTGGTCATCATTTTCTCCTAGGTTTGATCCTTTAGTAGATTCACCGTGCATAGGCTTTGTTACTTTGTCTCGGTTGGAGAAATACTTCATTTTGCAAAATGTTGAAAATTTAATTCTGACTCAAGAATGGGTTGAATGATCTGAGATGGGGCCAGTATAAAAGATTGTGAAATGATTGTTATTTCGCGACCCCAACTCAATAAGATGATAACAGATGACGCATCAACTGTGGTGAGTTGCTGGACAAGCTCAGAAAGGAACCAACAACACCCCACCCCGTCCGCAACATACCTCATTATCATGCCCAGACTCAATATGGAATGAAGTGGTGTGCATTAATGACCTATTAACCTTCAAACTAGCCTATGCCATGTTCAATATAAATCCAAGGGCCAGCGCCTCCCACTCCTACTCCTATATAAGTACATATACACTAATCACCCCTCATAGATGTAAAATGGCAGAGTTGAAGACGCCTTAGGGTAGAACTGACCCTCTCAGATCTCAACACCCCCTCTTGGCATTGGTGCTTCTTTTATTTTTTCAACAATTTTTACTTTAAATGTGTATAAAATACATTTATAAGCCAAATTACAATGCAATATTATGAAAAATAAACAAATATTTGTTTAATAATGAAATGTAGTTTGCTTGAAGTATTGTGTGAGTTATGTATAAAGGTAAGTATTAGAAGGCTATTATAATGCAAAGAATGGAATATTGTTGGTGTTGCGGAAGGAAGACAAAAACAAGTGATATATTTAATGAGTTTTTGTCAATAATAAGACTTAATTGAAAATTAAAACTTCTACACAGTGATTTACTGTGTGACATTGTTCCATAATATATTTCGAGGAAAATTCTCTTTCTCAAATGGCAAGTGTTTGAAATCTTGAGATTGCAAGTATAAACAGGAATGCAGAAAATATCTCAGCAGTAAATGGAAATATATTTATGTATTCAAAGTTGATAGTGAATTACTATGTGAATTTAAATTTTAATTTCTCTATTTTAATATTTTTAATATTTTCGTTTATATAGCCAGTATTACCTACTTATATTTTTTATGATTTCTATTGTTTTTTTAGCTATGCAAATTAACTAGTCTCGCAGGAAATAAAATCAGCAAAATGCAGCCACAGATACACACACGTACACACAGATATATATACATGTACACATACACACAGATACACTCATATGTACACACAGATATATATACATGTACACATACACACAGATACACTCATGTAAATGTATCTGCATAAATATATTTTAAAATATTATTAGTACATACATTTTTCCATTAATTACTTAATTTTTTCATTTAATCTTCATAGAATCGGTAGTACTTATTACTAGCTTTTCTGTGTTAGCCATATCTATTTTTAATATTATTAATATTTATTAATTTAATTTTTTTATTTCATGGATTTTGTTTATTGTTTGTAGTCAATAATATCTATTTAATAATTGCTTTAATTCTACCGTTAATTGACTGGTGTTTTGTTTATTTTTATTAATTGCGATAAATGGTTAATGATTGCTACTAATTTGAAAGGATACATAGGACTAATAAAATTGAATAATACACCTTGAATGTAGAGTCACCCCCCACCCACAAAATAGGTTTTTCCTTTCTTTTCTTTTTTGACTAATTTATTTATCTATTTATTTTACTTTATTTATTTTTTTGACCGAGGTCTATTATTTGTGTTTAGCATATTTTTGTTTCACCTGTTTATTTCTCCATTATATGATGTGGAGAGAAGATAATGTTATCTGTTTGTATTAATGTAGTCGTTGGTTTTATTTATTTCATAAATCGTGATTTCTCTTGTGAGAGTGTTGAGGTACATCTATCAGCATCTATGTATGCTTGCACATACACGCATCCATGTAAACAAATACACTTAATTATAATTATATTTATTGGTTATCTTATTTGTCTGCGAGTAATAATTTATTATTTCAGTCATATTTTATTGTTTATAGATATTTTTTTTTTTTTTTTGATAACTTCTATTGTATTGTGGTTTAATATTATATTAGGAGAGGAGTTATGTTATTTACTTGGTCAAAAGATCTAAGTATGTCACTGGGTTGTGAATGGTGTAATTTATATTAGGAACTAACCTGGGTGCCCAGCGTTTCCCGGGTGTTTGGAGGTGTGTGTTGAGCAAAAAAAAAGTGGTAGTAGGCAGGCAGGTTCAAACCCGTACCGCAAAAGAAGAAATAACGTGATATCTTTGCTGTTGTGCCCATCGCCAAACTCAAAGTGATGAATGTTTAAATTAAGGCTAGTCAATCGAAAAGAGGGGATGACTTTCAGAAATATCAGCAAAAAAGCGACACCTTTGTGTAGAAAAGTGCCCAGTTGAGGGTGAAGGAATTAATCTTTTTAGCCAATTATTTTATATTTGAGATCGGTATCGTTTTGAATGGTCAACCTTCAAAACGATACCAATCTTGTGAAAATCTGCCGCCTCTGTCAAAAGTTTTAGGCAGACATACAAACATACATGATACATACATATATTTAAACAGACAGATTATTTGTTTAAAATTAATATTCCGGCTGACTGTCTGACTTGCATATGACGTGGTTATAAACATGAATTTTTTCTGTAATACCATGGGAATAATCATTCAATCACTGTATATAATAAATATACTTCTGAGATTTGTTGGTGTTTTCCTTTGGTTTTTAGAAAATAATCTAACAGCTTTCCTTTTATTCCTTTGAGTGTTACCAGAAGCTCTTTAATTGCATTACACAATGTATTTTTAATTTTGCATCAGTGTGTAGAGAGACAATTGCTTTGTCTTCAAGTGTTCAGCAGATTTTGAATAAAACAAAACACAGTGACATTGTTTCCCGGACAACACAGCCATCAAACATACCTGCTCTATCCAGGGCATTGAGTATTTTAAATTGACTAACATCTTCTCTGTACCATATAGATACGGTTTTATTCCCATTTGGGCTTGCAGGTAACACAATGTACTTGGGTTGTATTTTTTTTTTCTGGACAACAGTTTTTAACATACCTGCTCTCTTCAGGATATTAAGAACTTTGAATTGACTATCATATACTACTTAATAAATAGGAATAGTAATTACTATGATTAAAACGAAATGAAGGAAAACTTCAGAGCACTTCTAAATCCAACCATACTTAGTTTATTTACCTCCTCTTCTCACCATAATGTGAAGAACAATGATGTAATTCTTCAAAGATTTCACTGAATGACTGATCAGTTTTTCCAAACTACTACATAAGTACATTCTTTTTCTTTGAAAATTAGTGCATGGGTATATTAAAATCCAGATGAAAACGGATTCCCCAACAAAAACTGGCCTAGTTAATCCTCACAAAATTAATGAGTAGTGATAACTTTAAAAAACTTGTGTATACCAAATATGTGTGTAGATTTAAAGTATTATTTTGTAAAAACATTTATTGAACATTAAAACTTCATTGCATTTGTATAAATATTTTTTTCATTATTTACAGGTATTCATGCTTATGACAACAGAAGTTAAAAAACTCGTGTATACCAAATATGTGTGTAGATTTAAAGTATTATTTTGTAAAAACATTTATTGAACATTAAAGCTTCATTGCATTTGTATAAATATTTTTTTATTTATTTATAGGTGTCCTGCACATGCCAATAAGTATTATTTCAATTGCTGTCAACACATTCTCTGAAACTAAAGCTCACCTTAAATATACCTGCAATCACTATAAAATAGTTATAGAAAATGCAAAAGCATCTTATACCTCATCCGTTAAATATAAAGAGTTAGTATATACCAAACATCTATTGGTAGATTTAAAATATTCTTTATAAAAAAAGCAAAATTTTATTAATTTGTTGAACATTAGTATTAACATTTATTTTTCTTAAAGAACATAGATATATGGAATATATTTTAGTTAACGGAAACAAAGATTGAATTTGTATAAATATTTTTTTCTTATTTACAGGTATCATGCTTATGACAACAGAAGTTAAACCATTTTCCTGTACATTTTGCGGATCACCATTTTCATTTTTATATTAAGCATTGTATAGCTACCATATTTGCTGAGAGGGCTAACAATTTGAATTACTGTCAACACATTTTCTGAAAAGAAAAGCCCACTTTAAATACATTTGCAATCACTACAAAATAGAAAATGTGAAAGAGTCCTCTACCAAATCTGTTAACTGTAGTGGCTCAGCGGGAGTTAGACCATTTTGTTTTACATAACATAATCAACTGTTGTATAGTGACCATAATTGTTAAGAGGATTAACTATTCAATTGCTGTCAACACGTTTTCTGAAACAAAAGCCCATTTTAAATATACCTGCAATCACTTTGCCTTTGTGTTAACAGTTTTTATATATTTACAGGAGTCATGCATATGCCAATGGAAGCTAAACCTTTTTCCTGTACGTTTTGTGGATCACCATTTTCAGTAAAATCGAAACTTATCCGACACATAAGGACACACACAGGAGAAAAACCATTTTCGTGCGAAATATGTGGATCTTGTTTTTCGCGCAAATCACATCTAAAAGACCACATGCGAATTCACACTGGTGACAAACCATATTCGTGCGACACTTGTGGATCTTCATTCACGCAACAATCAAACTTAAAAGAACATATGCGGGTTCATACAGGAGAGAAACCATTTTCCTGTGACGTTTGTAAATCGTCATTTTCTCATCAATCAACGCTGAAAAAACACAAACGCATTCACACAGGCGAAAAGCCACATTCATGTGAAATCTGCAAATCTTCGTTTGCGCGGCCGTCAATTTTAAAGGAACACATGCGAACACACACTGGAGAGAAACCATTTTCATGTGGCGTCTGTGCATCCTTCTTTGCACGCAAATCACATCTAAAAGACCACATGCGAATTCACACGGGTCACAAACCATATTCATGCGACATCTGCAAATCTTCATTCACGCAACAATCAAACTTAAAAGAGCACATGCGTGTTCATTCAGGGGAAAAACCGTTTTCCTGTCACGTTTGTAAAACGTCGTTTTCCCATCAATCAACGCTGAAGAAACACACTCGTATTCACACTCGGGAAAAGGCGTTTTCCTGTAAAATCTGCAAATCCTCGTTTTCGACGCGATCACATTTGCAGCTTCATATGCGCATACATACTGGCTCAAATAAAACATCTTCAGCAAAAACAAAGAAAATCTCAGCAAGCCGAAATAAGTCATCCTCATCAAGGGCAAAAAAGATTTCCCCACCATAGTCCAACAAGATCTCTCCTGCATAGTCCAAATAAAATCTCTTTGACAAAGCCCAAATAAAATCTCTTTGACATACAAGAAAAATAATGATGCTCTCACAAAATTGGATACTCCACCTGACTAGCCTAATTCTGGTATCCATCAAAACAAAGCAAATACCATAAATTATAACCAATAAATAGTTTATTGGGTTATAAAAAATTATTAGTTATATTACTAACTAATTAGTACTAATCTTTCTTGATTGGAATGACAACTGACTTCAACAAAGAATAAAGAAATTTAATTTTAGTCAATTTGAAAATGAAAAACATTAAATTTCTTGTTTCAAAAAATTACATTGAGAAAGAATTAAAGGAAATAATATAAGTTGCTTATTTTTATAAAAAACTAAAAATTTGATTTTCACTTTTGTAAGTAATTATTTTTATTGTCTTCATTTGTAATTACCTGTTTTATTCTTACATATTGTAGTGAACCCACTGATATTACAATCTTTCTTGATCTAGTGCCAATTTTGTGCGTTTTTAATCATTTACTTTTGACATTACTTTGATTTATCAGTTTATTTTGCCTTTACCTTGTTTAGTTCCTTTAGTATTTCAAAATATTTAACCCTTTATGACCTGAATTATTAAGTAAATGATCATAAAAATTTTATTGTTAATTTTATATAGCAGCATACTGAATGTAGACCATAGACAGTTGCAATCTCTAGGTATCTGGTATCTACCAAGATACTTAACTAATACGTACAAGGTGTGTTTGAATCAATTCTTACTTTGTTTATTCATTTATTTATGACTGAATACATCAGTTCAACCAAGTCATAAAGGGTTAAGTTTGTTCACATGGATAAATCTATTACATCTTATCAAAAAGTAGCTGCAGTTATGCAAGTTAATTAGCCTTGTGACTGATAGTGTTTATACATAAACAGTACATAAAAAAATAGTGTGCCTCCTAGGGTTGGATCAAATACTGGCTTTTAACAATTGAAATACAAATACAAATACTTTCGTTTTGGTTACCAGAAATACAAATACAAATACTTTTATTCCTCAATCTCAAAATACAAATAAAAATACAATAACTGATTTAAACAAAAACAAATATAAGTACTTTTTTTTTTCAAAGTAATAAAGAAATCTGAAAATATGCAAAAAAAATAAAAGAAGAAAAAGAAAAGAAATATTTCCTTCCAAATTTGACATTTACATTCTATATCATGTCCTCATTGCATTTTATTATCATTAGAGCTCTGAAAGTTTCCTTCTCTCTCTCAAATGTAAATACAAATACAAAATACTATTTTCCTGGATGCCATAATACAAATTACTTTTTCTTGTGATGTTCAAATACAATTACATTAAAATTGTATTTAAATACAATTGAAATACAAATACAATTGTATTTGATCCAACCCTAGTGCCTACTGTGTTATGTGAACATAACTTGAAATAGTGTTTCGACTTTACTGTAAGTGCACCCAGATTTTGCATTTATTCATTCAGAATCACAATTTAGATGACATTATTTTATCAGTGATTATAAAAACTTATAATGTTAATTTATAGAGACAAACATATAATTTGACATTCCTTTTTAAACCATTGAAGTCTGCAAAACTTTATGAAAATGTGAATCTTTAAAAGCTTATATGTCTAATTTTTATGCATGGAAAATATATTTTAATATATATGCATGTTATTTTTGGTTTTTCAAATTTAACCTGATTTTT
Organism: Euprymna scolopes; assembly: GCF_053919585.1. NCBI lineage: Eukaryota > Metazoa > Mollusca > Cephalopoda > Sepiida > Sepiolidae > Euprymna > Euprymna scolopes. The sequence goes on from NC_136495.1 coordinate 2,441,588, forward strand.
TTGGAAAATTATTCTAATAATTTAATTAGGATTTCTCATGGAGATGTTACAATGTGTGAGACTTTTGTATTTGAACAGAAACTTATTTTTCATTTTCAAATAATGGTAATTTCCAAAAACTTTAAATTTTAAAATATTTGTGAAAGCAATGCCAGTTTCATTATACATAAGAAATGCTATAATTTACATAAGTGCAAAATAGATTTGTAAGCAGGTTTATGCTAAGTGAAATAATGTTTATGAAAAGAAGTAAAAGAACAGGTTCAAACAAAATTTTGCAAAAATTGCTGATATTAATATTTTGATGGCAGATATTCTTGGGCAATTATTGGGCTTAGATTGTACTAAATTACATCAAAATTTTCAATAGGTTTTCATGCAACAATTTGTACATTGTATCTAATTCATAATCTATTTAGTTGATGTATGTATGCACACACACACACACACACCTGTATGTATACATGGAAAATGCGTATTTAGCACAGAAATCACAAAAGGGTCAAAAATTCAAATCTATAAATTCGAATAAATGTTACCAAATGCAAAGTAGTCTTCTACCTATCTGGATAATTTTTGTGTTTTAGCATTGTTTTTAAGCTTTTAACACTTATTGGGTAGATTTCTATCAGTATTTTGTTTATTTTTAGACTTGAGACATTATAAAAACTAAAATTTTTCCCAATAAATTTTATACGCTTGGTTACAATATTTTTTACATTTAACATTTAGGTTTAGAATAAAATACTTTTCATTACCACTTAATTTTTTCAGGAAAGAAATTTTCTTTAACCAAGAAAATACTTGATGAATAAAATAAAGGTATTTATATTTTTATTTCAAGCAAAAAATGTAGAAAATTCATTTGGATTTAGAGGGGGACTACTGTTCTCATCTTGAGTGTTATTTTCACCATATTTCAATCAACCTTTGACCTTCAGGTGTATCTTGTCGAACTCAAGAATCTGCAGAGAATTTCAAATGGAACATTTTGTTTAATTCAGCTCTAACCAAATGAAAGTCTTAAGTAATTCGTAGTTGTGTCCTTGACAAACCTGACAAGCAGCAAAATCTCACCCCTCTACAGTAGAGATCCCCAGATGCCAGAAAGCCTTTTACTCTAATAGGTTCTTCCACAGGACTGCTAGACTTTGGAATTCTCTTCTGGCTTCCTGCTTCCCTGACTATACTGACATATAAACATATCTTGCGGCTCAACTCCCTACATAGTATCCCTACAAATTATGGCCCAGATAATAGCCCCTACATCAAAGTGTTTTGGGTAAAAATGTAATAAGAACAAAAAATAAAACTAAGGATTGAGTCTTCAACCTCTAGACGAGTTAGAACTTATCTTTATCTATTATGCCACAGGCACTGAAAATAGGAGAAATAGTCTTAATTCAATAATGCAAGTTATCAATCCTGATCTCAAAAGTTCAGAAACATAACAGCAAATTTATTGAAAAATCAATTTTAATATTGTTTTATTGAAAACAAATATGATGAAGTGAAAAATTTTCAGAAGAGCTGAACCCTTTCTCACTTTTTTGTAAAGATGTGTCAAACGCATGCTTGTGATTAACAATAGCTATACAGGAAAAATTGATTTATAAATTTAAGATTTATGTTTTTACCAATAATTATAGAAATCTTTGTTTATTATCAATAATGTTTGAGGATTTGGGTACATTTTATACTATTACGAAAAAAGTTCTTGTACATTTTATTTCCAGCAAATCAAAGTCTGCACTGTTTTAACATGCAGTCAAAATGAGATGTTTTATTTCAAATGTTGAATGTGGCATGTACATCTATCCCCCAGCCTTTTGAAAGTATTAAAAGCAGAAAAATCGTTTCTGGTTCTCGGGGAATTTTTCCCATTGTTGCAAATATTTCACAAGACTTAGACTTCAGCTTCTTACACCACACTCCATCACTTATAATAGGTTGCTTACAAAAGTTTTCTTTTGTTCAGGAGACCAAACAGACAAAGAATGCAAACAGTCGCAATGGAGATGATGTGTATAATATTGCTGGTAAATAAATACTACTGTTTATTGATGTGTGGGATAATCAAGCATTGATAGCAGTCCAAGTATCACTCCAGATCGTGGGTGTGCGTGTATATATATATATATATGTATATATAAATATGTGTGTGTCTGTGCAGTATTTACTATTGTTTGTATTACCAGCAGCAGCATTTCAGCAATAAAAAGTTAAAATGTAATTCTTTGTTTACAGTAAAAATTATCCTCCACACACGTGTATTTACTCTACGATATGAGTAACTTTAATGCTAACTCCAGCAACATGTGACCATTCACAGATTGTAATCATCTGCTCATTGTGTTATATATTTGTTGCGGCTGATCATTCAATGTGCTTTTCAGTCTATATTTCTAAATTGACTTTTGTTACTGGTCTACGTTATTTACACACTGACAACATATAAAACAACACAGCTGATCTATAAAAATATTTTGTTTATTCTACACTGACAACAGTTTTCGATTTAGTTATGATAGGTGATGACATCAGTGAAGTCACATGGCGCAGATGTTTAGCAGTAAAGAAAATGTGTCAGCTAGTGACTGACTGTTGCTCTCCTGTTGTCAATTAATATAAACATTCTTTCATCCTGGACTCTATTCCTATTGTCAATTGTTCTAATCTGTTGACTGATATTTCTGGTCAATTATGCATTCCAATAGACAATGATGGAAAACCTTGCATTCCTTACATGGAATGGATCTTTGTGTGTACAATCCATCAAATACCTCCCTTCTTTGGATCATCTGCCAAATGTCGAACAATTGGTCTTGTCTGAATTTGGTGTTCAATTCTAAAATTGTTTTCGTTGTTTAGTCCTCACATCAGATCAGGGATATTTCTGACAAAAAGGAAGAATTGCTGTTTTCTGGGCCAGAATCTACTCCATCAAACACTTATTGTTGACAAGTTTTGTACCTTAAAGTACTATTTTTAGTTCCTTACATTAAGTGACTTCGTGCCTTGTCTGGAGTGATTTTCATAAAAATAAATTCCAACACTGGTTATAGTCTCAATCATGTAATCTTTGTACTGCAATAGAAGGGTTCTCTCTCCAAACAAAAACAAGTAACATTTTTATTTAATGAGATATTTTAATGATATTTTCATCTACTGAACTATCGATTTGCAAATCAAGGCAAGCATATCTTCCAACCAAAAAATCCATTAGCTTAATGCTCGAAAGTCCATCTCTGAGTGGGGCATAAAATTAACTGACTTCCTCTACTGGACTATATAGATATTGTGATGTTCTTTATGGTAGACCACTCAGCCATCCATTTGAAAAGGTCAATTTGCATTATTACTGAACATAAAACATATTAATCCTGGGAAGCCTTATTTGGATGATCATTACTTTTCTGAGTACTGTGTTTTCATCTCTTAGTATGAAACCTCTTAAAGAAGCATTAACCCTTTCAAATGGATAAACCAGATAAGTTTCCCATTTTGTAAGTTTCTCTTAGTTAAAACTATGCAATCCATTCAAGCATTGTGCATTTACACATTTACATTGACAATCATCTTTGTGTGGAAAATGCCTCCTGCATCATTTCATTCAATTCTGAAAAAGAACTAATTTCAGGACAATCTTAAAGAAAAGAAAAAATGCAAATTCACATTAAAGATTCATTAATGATTTTATGCTTCATTTTGTTTTTGTAAAATTATTGTAATTTACACTAGTCTATTGTAGTTTAGTAATCACATTGATACACCAGATCATCAAAATTAAGCCAGGATAAGCTTGACCAGTACCAAATGGATGATCGTTTAGAAACACGGCATTGTAAAGGATGGTGGGTTGGAAGCACTTCCACCAACAAGAGTAGTTAGCTCTTAAGATGCACATGCAGGGAAAGCAAATGTCCACCATACTTCACTCAGTACAGAAACGTATTAACACCAAGTAAACTTTTCCTTTCAACATCGAAGAACCAATTTTAAAAGAACGTGGTGCCCTTTTTTTGTAAAGATTACAAGTGACTGTCTTAATTGATTTTTAATTCTGCCAAAATGAAAGGTTTTTTGCTGTGAAACAACAATAATATGATCTATTTGTCAGCCTCAAATATAAAATAAGATAATCATGCAGAATTTGTGCTAAATATCACAGCACCAAAGGCAACTAACTTTTGCAGTAAAATTGTGGAAAAAAATGGAACCCTATGCAAGTTTAAACAGCTTCCTTTAAAGGAGGAAGTTCAATGAGAGTATGAAATTCACAAGCGGTCCTCAGTCGCATGTATATCTCCATTAGGGAGATGACAATGTTAGGTTTTTGCAGAGAGGTGTAAATGTCCTCCTACATACAACACCTGGAATTCCTAAATTGGTTACCCATATGGTACTGACCAGGCTCAACATTGCTTAACTTTGGCGATTTGATGAGAAGTGGTGTGTCAGACTGATTATGCCTTATATTTGGTTAAATTAAGTGCATTTAAATTAGATGTTTTTTTTTTTGTATTTAAAAGCACCTGTACTTTCTGTTCAGATAGATGGCTGTGGATCGAAATATAGTTATTAAACTTCATAAAAGTTGTGAATGTAGTATCAAAATTGAAAAGTACACTGCCTAACATGCTTTTCACATTTAGAAGAAATTCGAAATTCAGCAGGTAAACCAGCAAACTGACAGTTTGGGCCTCCTCGTCTGCCAGGAAGGATCGTCACCAGGCATCAAAATCCCCTGTCTCTAATTGTTTAGGCAGCTGTCAAAGCAACCGAGAGATCGCTCCTTTTTGTTCCATCTGAAGTCAAATTGAACTCCCAGTGGTACATTGCAGACATTTTGGATGGTTGTCTGCTACCTTGTACCAATCAGCACTTCCAAGGTGAAACATGGACCCTGCAACAGAAATCCCTCCATGGCTCCAAGTTCACGCAATCCTGGATTCAGAGGAACATCACTTCTTTCATAAATAAAGAAGACAGCACAGATTTGAACACCTAGGACTACTCCATATGGTCCAACTTGAAAAATAAGGTCTGCTTCACTCCTCCAATTGTGGAGGCACTTAAGACAAAATTGTTAAATGGGGAGGCTGCCATTGTCAGGAAATACTCCCTGCCACTTGTGCCTCGTTCTCAACCAGATTGAAGAGAATAGTTACAACCAAAGGACGTGATATTGAATAAATATTTTTTTTAAAGCTTTTACCTTAACCTATCTAATTATAAACGGCAATAGAGTTTTTGCATTCGAGAATTTTGGGTAGAGGACAAAAGTTTGTTGCCTTAATTCATGGACACCCTGTATAATATTTTAATCATTAATGAATAAATAATTCGAGTTAAATTAAAAACATTGCTTTTTTCTTTGCTTGATTTTCCAATGTCAACTTTTCATTTGCCTCTGCAACTAAAGGACAGTTACATTTTATAACTATATCAATGAGATCAATACCATCTTACAGAAGAAAAGATTTATTTGGCCATATTCATCTAATTAGTCTGGAAGGCAAAAGTGAGGAGCAGAAGAAAAACACATACCTTAATGATTATACAACATTAGACCAATTGATCTAAACTTTCACAGCATACTTTTCTCTCCACTCAGTCACTGATGTAACTCGCTCTAAACTTGTTTCCATGTAGGGCCAATTCATCCAGAAAATTAACCCGCCTGAACAATACTTAACACTAGTATATATATATATATATATATATATGTACACTAGTCGACATATCAAGTAATAGTTTTTTTCAAAATTCTAAGAAAGATAAGTGCATAAGTTCAACCATCTTATGTACACAGTAAAAGTATGATATATATGTACATATGTCACCAGTGAGGCGTCAAAAGTACATGAAAATGTACATGTATGTATAATGTATTTATAAATGTGCTAAAAGATACAACACAATAAAATGATCTGGACTTTTGTAAAACTTTAATTTTTACATCTGGTAGTTCACAGATATTTATGTTTCTTTTTTTTTTTTAGTCTGATATCCAAAATTCATTTATTTGAAAATAGTCATGTGAACAGAGATCCATAATATATACTTGTAAGTATACTTTCTTCTTTTTTTTACAAGGTGGTCGTAAGTATGGAAGTATACTTTGGAATGAAATACGATCAACAACCTCAGATATACTGATGATGTCATTCTGATCGCAATATGTATGCAGGAGCTACAAGCCTTAACCAACAAGGTAAAAATTGCCAGCAAAGCAACAGGACTCTTCCTCAACATCAGTAGAACAAAGGTAATGAAAGTAACACAAGCTCTAAATGATGAAAACGTAATTGTGAACAATCAAAATGTTGAAAATGTAGATTTCAACCATCTGGGTGCAGATTTCACAAAGTATATACCACTAAAAAAGTATGACGATGTATTGCAATGGCGAGGACAGCAATAATTGTTTGAACCAATATCTGAGAAGACATTTCACAATGCACAAGTAAACGACTCCTGCAAGTTTTGGTATTCTCAATAACAACATACGGAATGTTAGGTTTTGAAGAAAGTCAACAAGAGGAAAATTGCTGCTTTTCAATTGTAGTGCTACCGTAGACTTGTTTGTGTAAGTTGGGTGGACAAACGTACAAACGAATCTGGACAAGATTGGACCATGCCGCAGACTGCTGGGCAATATCAATGACAAGAAAATAGACAGCCTAACAAAAGGTCTGCTCTTTGGTACAACCCCTGGCAAAAGAGGAAGTTGTAGACCAAAAACAAGAATGTCAGGTAATGTGAAGGACATATTGAAAGGTTAAAGTTCTTTGTTGCTGCCAATGATGTGTTGAGTGAAGGAAAGAAGCGTGCAATATTTTTATTGGTTATTAGTGCCAAACATTATGCTATTCTCAGAGGTTTAGTCAAAAACAAACTTGAGCAGAAAACGTTTGAATAACTGTGTCCTCTAATGGAGAGACACATCAGGCCTGCCCTCAAAGAGATAAGTGAACGTTTTTATTCAACACTAGGGACAAGTTCATCAAGCAAGTCCAGTGAATATGTGGCCGCACTGTGAAAAATGTTGGAGCATTGCAACTTCGAAGAAAAAGTAAATGGCCACACGCATGATCATTTTGTAGTGGGTGTGAAGGACAAGAAGACACAGGAGCACTTGCTTGGCGAAAAGTTGCTAACTTTGAACAAGGCCATTGAAATAGCAGTGTCCATGGAATCTGCAAGGAAATATTCCAAATTAATGCTGGGAGCACCGACGAGTGAAAGTGAAATGTCCGTCCACAGATTACTATTGAAAAGAGAATGTTACCATTGTAGAACCACTACCCACCAGGCGGACAAGTGCCAGTTTTTTTTTTTTTTTTTTTTTTTACACAGTGGTCACCACTTATCAAGGCCCGGAAGCCACTCAGGGATAAGGATTATTGCAAGTACATTACGTTAGTGTGGAGATTTGATGAAGTGTTTACTTAAGGGGGCGGTTTATTAGGAATTTGTTAACATTGGACTTGAACACATCCAAGTTGTAGTCAGGTGGGAAGCAGGCAGACGGAACAGAGTTTTAAAACAAGGAATGTTTTAAATGTAGGTGAATCGGACATACTCGTCAGAAATGTAGACAAGAAGAGAGCAAGCCTTCTGGTTCAACAACCAATGGAAAGGAAAGATGGATGGTGAACAATGTGGAGGAGAATTGTGTGGAAGAAATGGGAAAACTAGATTTGCATGCAGTTGCTACACTTCGGACCCCACCAGTACTAGTGGAACTACTAATTAATCAAGAGAAAGTGGTCATGGCGATGGACACAGGGTAATGAGCCTAAAAAGATTCAATAAAATTGGCCAAATTCAGGATCTAAAATAAAGTCATGCAAAGTTCAGAACATACACTGGCAGGTTAGTGAAACCCAATTGGACCACAGACGTGGAAATAATGCAGGAAGGTTTAAAGCACCAGCTACCTTTGCTGATGGTAAAAGGTAATATACCAACACTACTTGACGGCAACTGGTTAAATAAAGTAAAGCTAGATTGGTGAGCCATGTTTCTTCTATATCAAGGTGATTAAGGTGAAAATACCCAGTGATAAGATAGCGTCTCAAATTTTGTCGGGCAGGATCAATAGTGGGGCAGGTTATCTCAATATTCTATAAGAACCTTTCCCTTAGTGATACAAACACCAAAATTGGCACAAATGGCGCTCAGAACATACATTTTAAGAAAAGAACGTTAGCCATTAGAAAATTCAACATGGCTGCCATTTCTCAAGATGGCTGCAGAAACAAACCTGACGAATTTCAATTTTGGTGCTTGTATCACCAAGTGAAAGATTGTTTCAGCAATCTGTCCCATTGTGCCTTATGCCATAAATGCGGATGTGGATTATTTACAAAAGAGTGGAGTACTCTAAATGGGCCGTCCCCATTGTATTGGTTGCCAAAAATGATATCGGTGGCATCCAGATCTGCTGAGACTACAAGCAAACAGTAAACAAAGCATCACCATGTGACAACTATACCATACCTCGGACAGAGGACATATTTGCTACTTTGAAAGGGAATCAGAAACTTAGCAAGCTTGACTTTAGCCATGCCTATCAGTAATTGGAATTGGATGAAGAAACCCAGGAATTGCTAACAGTAAACACCCACCAGAGGTTATACCAACCCACCAGACTACAATTTGGTGTACACTGTGCCATAAGGATTTGTCAAAGGGAAATGGACAAAAGGTTGAAGAACATCCCAGCAAGATGCATGTTGATTATATCTTAGTTTTAGATTATGAGGACAGTAGTCATCTAAAGAATCTAGAGAGTTTATTGGCTGCTCTTGATCAGCCAGGATTAAAATTAAAGAGAAATTTTAAAAGAAGAGATTTGGGTTTAAGAATTAGTAAGGAAGGCACAGTACCTCCTCCAGACAAGGTAGCTGCCATGACAGGAGCACCCCTGCCACAAAACATTACATTATCGACAATACTAGAACCACTTCACGGATTAATGAGGAAAGGTTCTCCATGGGTGTGGGGTGCTGGATAAATAAGGGCCATTGAAGAAACAAAGAAGACACTGTGTTCTGCAACCCACTTAACTCATTTCGACCCATTCAAACGTATTCTCGTGCAAGTAGACGCTTCTCTCTATTGACTAGGAGTTGTAACGGTTCATAGAATGGAAGATGGAAGGGTGAAACCAGTATGCTACATTTCACAAACTATGCACACATTGAGAAGGAGGGGCTGACCCTGGTTTTTGACGCAAAAAAGTTACACCAATATGTGTAAAGGAATAATTTTGTTCACAGACTACAATCCCTTATATTTCTCTTGCTGCAGCCCGGATTCAATGCTGGGCCCTCTTTCTAGCTGCCTACAATTATAAGTTGGAGTATCGTGCCAGGTCCCTCAATGGAAATGTAGATTGCCTCAGTCGTCGTCAAATGAATGCACAGGAACAAGATGCCACAGCAAACACTTACAAAATACACATGATAAACTTGATTGATGCTCCAATAGTTGTGACGCCAGTAAGATTGGAGACGAGAAGAGACCCTACTTTGAGTCAGATGTACGAATACATCATGAATGGCTGGACCAAATGCATCCCAGAGATAGCAATGAAGCCCTACTCAATAAGCAAATAGGGTTGACATGTGAAGATGATGCAGTATTATAGTTGTAATTCCAGCCAAACTTAGAGTGAAAGTATTGTAGCAATTACATCAGACACACATAGGGATCATACGGATGAAGGTCCTTGCTCGCAACTATATGTGGTGGCCAAATCTAGATGCTGATATTGAGAAAACCGGAAAAGCTTGTGGAACATGTATGCTTAATCAAAGTAATTCCAGCAATGCTCCCATTCATTGCTGGGAATATGCTTGTTCATCATGGGAAAGAATCCATATAGATTATGTCGGTCCATTTTTGGGAGACATGTTTTTGATAGTCATGGATGCTCATTCAAAGTTGACGGAGATATGCATAACAAAAACATATGTGATGGCCACAATTGAGAAAATGATCTTCACAACACACTGCCGGTATTGAGCATGAGTAATAATGGTCCCTGCTTTACAAGTCAAGAATTTAAAGCAATCACGAATGCATATGGAATTCGGCACATTTTCACATCTTTACCGGTTGTCCTCAAATGGACAAGCAGAGTGCAGTGTGTGCACATTCAAGGAAACACTTAAAAGGATGGAAACAGACGACAAGGCAACACTGGAAACCAAGGTGATCAGATTTTATTCATCTATAGGATAACTCCAAACTCATCAACTGCAGTTTCTCCAGCCGTGCTGATGTTCAAACGGCAGTTAAGAACAGGATTTCATTTTATTTCAGACATTCACAAAGCTCTAGACATGAAAAATAAAATGGGAAGTAAGAGCAAAGTAATGGAACCACTTCATGAATTCAAAGTAGCCGATCATGCACTTATAATGTTGGGGGCTCCCGTCTGGTAGGAATCAAACAGCATGAAAGAAAAACAACACAGACATAGGTGTTGACAACAGCTCGGTCACCAGAGAACTGCCGTCCGAGCTTACTTTATGCCTAAAGGTAGATAACTGTTAGGGTTATGTCCCTTTACTTGTAGACATCACATTCCCCCCACATCTTGGTCTTATTTTACTTTTTATTATTATTTTTTTTAATTTATTTATTATTATTATTTTTTAACTTACATTATGAAGTCTTTGAGTCTGGCTGCAGGTAGTCTTTTTCGAGATGGATTTCATCTCGGTAACTGGTTAGCTATTTGTGTTTTGGGCATTTACAGGTCTTCTGGGGTGTATGGATTGTACTCACCTTCAGAGTCAGAATCGGAGTCAGGGTTTTCATCCCTAAGTGTTATGCGTTTTAGCAAAGAAGAGTTTCTAGTCACTTGGTGATTTCCTCTCTGAACCGTTATCATACTACCTTCATTTCGTAACGGTATATGGTTTAGGATTGTATGGTGGTGACAGTTTGTTTGGCCTCTTCTGTCTGATCAAGACCTTATCACCCGGGCGGAGAGCTGTTGTTTTTGTGTTTCTATTGCTGTACCCCTTCATCTTCCCCTTTCCTTCGGAGTCATTTTATTTTATTTTTTCATGCATCGGCCCTGTTCCTGGGCTTTCGATACCATTTGGTATGCCGATGTTCATTTTTCAGCCCGTACAAGCTTCAAATGGAGATATTTTTGTGGTGGTATGGTGGGGGGGGCTCTATATTGCCTTAAGAAAATGTGGTAACTGGGTCTTCCAGTTGTGGCCTTCCACCGTGGCCGCAGGAACATATTTTTTAGGGTGCGCAAAAAACGCTCTACTTCATGCTTTGCCTCAGGCCATAGAGGTATAATTCGTCTATGTCTGAAACCTGCTTGTGCCACTAAGTCTTTAAAGTCTTGTCCTTGAAATAGCGGACCATTATCAGATTTTAGAACGGTCGGATATCCTTGTCTAGCAAAGATCATGTTTAGACGGGGAATGATTGTACACGCAGCTATTGAGGGTATTACCTCCACCTCAGGGAATCGGCTGTAATCGTCGATTATGACTAACACATAGTCACCTGATGGAAACGGACCTTTAAAATCGACTGAGATTTCAGTCCATAGGGCAACTGGTAGTGATGAGGAGTGTATGGGTTCGTGGCTCATGTGCCTTGGGTCTGAGGCTTGGCAGGGAATGCATCCGTGTATTGCTTCCTCAACCAGTCTATCGATTCCTGGGAACCACACCTTTTCCCTTATTAGTTACTTGGTTTTGACCATGCCCTGGTGAGATTGATGGGCTATATCGACTGATCTCTTCCTTAATTTTGAGGGAATTACAAGCTGGTGTCCTCAAAGGACAAGACTGTTGTGTATTGAAATTTCAGGCTTGAATGAGGAAAAACTTGACAGCTGGAGGTCATTCCATTGTCCATCTTTAACAACAACCTTGACCTTTTGTAACTGGGGGTCCTGTTTTGTGGCTTGTTTGACTTCTTCAAGAGTTAAAGATTTTGATATTGTATTCTGAGCTACATCCCTTATGTAGGTTTCTGCTACATTGTCTTTAGATGGTATGTGTTGTGGGTGACGACTCAGATAGTTCGCAGGGTTTTGGTCATCTTTCCCGGGACGGTATACCAGGTTGTGCTGGTAGGGCATGAAACAAATGCGACAGTGTTCAATCCTTGTTGTTATCGGTTTAAGGCTTTTCACAATCCCAAGAAGAGGATGATGGTCGGTGTTGATTTTGAATCTCACTCAATATAAATAGAGATGAAAATGTTCAGCTGCATATACGATGGCTAACATCTCTCTCTCAGTTTGAGAGTATTGCTGTTCTACATCTGTGACGGCACGGCTGGCATAGCATAGCACCTTCCCATCTTGTGTCAGAACAGCACCTAATCCAACTGGGCTTGCATCTACCAGGATATTGGTGTCTTTCTTCGGGTCGAAGTACGCCATCACCTCAGCTCCAGTCAGAGCTTCCTTTAACTCGTTTGCAGCTGCTTCATCTGTCCATCTCCAATTAGTATCCTTTTTTGTGAGCCGTCTCAGTGGTTCACTAATATTGGCATAATGTGGAATAAATCGAGCCACATACTGTGTCATGCCCAAGAATGATCTGACTTAACTGATGCTCCTTGGAGATTTGCATTTTGTAATAGCAGAGATTTTCTCTGGGTCAGAGGACACTCCATTCTCACTGAAAATGTGTCCGAAGAAAGTCAGTTTCCATACAGAAAAAAAGCATTTTTCTTTATTGCACACGTTTCAGGGCGTTCTTCAAGCTGACGTCATGTGATGGTTGGTCATGTGCATAAATTATTATGTCATCTGATAGATTTTTCACTCTTGGGATGTCTCTAAGGAGGTCTGATATAGCTTTTTGAAATAGTTCAGAGGCTGCATTCACGCCAAAACTTAGACAAAACCTGCATGTTTGGCAAATGTCGTTATAGATCTGCTGGACTCTTCCAGTTCTAGTTGATGATAAGCATTGGTGAGGTCTAGTTTGCTGAAAACTGTACATCCATTTGAGTCTGCTATTAAGTCGTCTACGGTTGGCATTGGATGTTTTATCTGTTGAATGGCTTCATTTGCCTTTCTCATGTCGACGCAAATTCGTACGCTACCATTTTTCTTGGGAACTACCACAACCAGGCTAACCCAGGGGGTAGGTCCAGTGACTTCTTCAATCACATCCATTTCTCTGAGACATTTGAATTCCGTCTCCACGTCTTTTCTCACATGGAAAGGTATCCTGCGGTGTTGCTGAGTTACACAGGAAACCGATGAGTCAATGTGGAGATTAATGGTAACTCCAGAAATTTTTCCCATCTTTCCATCAAACAGTGTGGGGAACTCGTCTTGAATTGGGACCGTTACATGGAACGTGAAGTTAAACGTTATCATTCCCAGTGCTTCAGCAGAATGACTACTCAAGAGGTTCTGCAGTCCAACTAAAGGATTGTCGCTGTCGACCACAAATATCTTAGCCCTACAGGATTTATCACGAAATTCTATGCTCGCATTAATAAATCCTCAGATGGGTATGGCATGTTTAGATCTGTATGCAAATATCTGGGTCGTTGTTTAGTTTATACGTGGTTTGTGTTTTAAATCGTCATATATGTGTCCAGCAATTATATTGACACTATCACCCGTGTCTACCACAAACATTACAGGGGAATTATTGACAAGGCGGTAACTTTTGATGTCTTAATTGATTGTGTAAATTTCACCAAGTACACGGACTCGTCACTAGATGGAGAGGGGGATACCGGAAGAGGATTGGTGAAAGGAATTACTCTTACCGGCTTTGCTTTACATGCTCTCGCAAAGTGGTTTTTCTTGTGGCAATTCTTGCATTCTTTTCCTCGGGCTGGACAAGTCGGGTGTGTAGAAAAGTATCTACAATAATGACACGTTTGCTGTCCACCATCTTTTTTTTGTCCACCACGCGGTCGATTTTTCGAGGTGTCATGGCGACTGTTTTGCTGCATGTGTTCACAACAACTGTCTTTATTGCCGTTGGTGTTGAAATTTTCATTATTTTCACATGTGAGATGCTTGCGGTTCTGGTTGCTGTTAAGAGCGTGTAATTCATTACGCTCCATGTCTGCAGCACGCGTGTAAGCCAGTTCGATTGCCCTAACTTCGTCCAGGACTTGCTTTAGCATAGATTTGTCCCTTAGTGCCTTCCTTCTGACTTTGGAGGATGCGCACCCCTTCAAAATTTGGCTAGGATCTTTTTGTCTTTATCTTCAAAATCGCACGTGGAGGCTAGAGTCCGTAGTCATGCATGGTATGAGTCTAAGCTTTCATCTATGTTTTGCATGGCCCATCGAAACTTGAAAATTTTGTATACTGTGTTCTTTTGTGGCATAAAATGATTTGTTAGTGACCTTTTTGTAGTTTCATATTCGCCCGAAACTACAGAGCCGTTGTCCAAAATGTTGGTTGCTCCTATACCCTTTTGTTGGTCTGTGAAGTCGTGGAATATATCGAAAACTTTGTCTCCTGCATAGTGGAGAAGTGTCGCTTTCTTTTTTATCGTCGTGAATGTCCATAGCGACAAATAAATGCTCTACCCTGTCTATCCATTTTTTCCATCAAACAGCGGTTGTGGTTTGGTCCGCATGTACGCTAAAACTGGGAAAAACTGGTAAACCACCGCTGGCCATTTTTTTTTTGTATTAATTCCGAAAATTTTTTCTTGTATTAAATTATGTAGCGTGAGCTCGTCACGAAAAATAATCTCTCATCGCTAGATATAATGTTGGGGGCTCCCATCTGGCGGGAATCAAACAGCATGAAAGAAAGACAACGCAGACATAGGTGTTGACAACAGCTCGGTCGCCAGAGAATTGCCGTCCGAGCTTACTTTATTAGAGAGCGTGCATGCATAAGGGTAGATAACTCTTAGGGTTATGCCCCTTTACTTGTGGACATCACAGTACTCTTGCAGAATTATGGATTTGCTCAACAATGGGTTGAAGGTAGCATTGGGAATTTTGAAGTGGAGGAATAGTAAGGAGACATGTGGACCAGCTTGTGAAACTCCCAACAATGGGAGCAAAGGAATTGACACCTGAGTCACAGAAAGATAATGCTGCAGAGAATCTTGAGAATTCATGCACACCTGAAGTTCACAAAGAAAATATAGTACCTGAGAGCAGACATATGAAGCTGCAGGGACCCCCCGCAGTGATGGAAAAACTGACATCACCACCCATTCGGAGGGCAGGACGTATTTGGAGACCACCAATAAAATAAATATTTTTGTGATTCCAAGTAAGATTGAAGTTACTTCCCTTACACCACTAATTCTAATGGGACTAATTCTGTATGGCCCTTTATAACCGGAGAGTGTAGCTGTTTCCCAGTGTATTGAATGCAATTAAAGAGAGCGTGGGAGCTATTATTTTTTATCTGAACAAGTATAAACTATTACATCGTGCCAGCGATGGGAAACATGTATTTTAACAACCTCAGACATAAGAAAAATGAATAGAAAAGCATGTAGCAGTTATAAATAAAATGAAAGGTCTATTTTCTTTCATGCATCAATGCCCCCCTTCCCACTGAGTGATATAGACAAACTGACCAATCAGCAAGCAGCCCTCATTTATTTATCTGTCCCTCTAAAGAACTTTAGCCACTTTATGAACCACTGTCAGCAAGCAAAGAGAACCCAATAAGCAGCAAAGACAGATCTCTCCTTCCTCTCTCTCATGTTCTTGTCTACTCGGCACTCCAGCATAGATGATTTTCACTGGATTACTGCTGTCAACCTGAGACTACACAAATGCAAATAAACATGAACGATTCACTGAATAGGTTGACTTTATGTCATTATACTTTGTTATCAAAAATGTGGAGGAAAAGCAACAACAAAAATCCACAAATATATAAAAATAATATTTTCTCATTACATTTATCATTTTAAGGTACAGAAACAATGTAACAGTGTGTAGCAACCGCTATGCACGTTTAGAATAAATGCTCGGCAGGAACATTTCACAGCAATCACCGCTTTGAAACACCCATGTGTAGGAAGATGATGTTGTGATGTGACTACCACACACATAAAAGAAAAGGAACTATGTTATGCTCCCTCGTGTATGAATACACTAAACAGGCTGGAACGTACAAGAAACCCTGTATATAAAGATTTGCCCACCAAAATCAAATCAGTTTTTCTCTACAGTTTCACGTTTGGCATGGGTTTGAGTAAATTCCATTTGTGGGAGACATTAAAACCTCCGTCATGATTTTACGTGCAACACGCATGAACTTCAATGAAAAAAACGTCTTTTGAATTTTCTTATTTTTAACTACTGTTCTTATGATGCGAAAACACATACACATATGCATTTGCTTATATGATTCTTATGAACTGTTTTTTCTTAAAAATAACCACATGGACTTTAATCCCTCATGTTGCATTCTAATCATAAAAAAATCTGTAATCTCAAGCCTTAAGCTATTCTCACTTCATTAATCCGTCATCATGAATCTTCAACACAAGAAAACACTTAAGTTGGAACAATTTAAATTAATATTTCTTAACACATATTGTTTATTTCATGTTAATTCAGCAATTTCCTGTTTTGTTTTTGTTTGTTTTTTTTTTGTTTTTTGTCGACTGCCGCTATTTCATTTTTATTGATTTACTAGCGAGGGGTACCTGGCGTTGCCCGGGTGTTTGTAGGTGTGTGTGGTGTTAAATAAAAAAGAAACCGGGGGTGGGTAGGATCGAAGCCGAAGCCCTAAGGCGAAGTTTGAAAATAAAATCGGCCAGCCACAATGAAGCATTGTGATAAGCGAATAAGATCGGCCTGTGATTAGAGTCGAGTTTCGCTTTTTTTAATACCAAAAACCGAATGTAACGCATGCCGATGCGGGAAATGTCGAATAATTAACATTTGAAAGTCAATAAAATTAAATAGATAAGCGAGTTCCGTGGGTGACTCTGAGATATTACAATTTGTAGATGATATAAAAAGTTGTAAGAAGTTGTGAACCGAGCAAGTGCTTCTCTGAAAGAAGACTTTTGTGGACATCGAGGAAAAGCGTACATACATACATACATTTTCGCTTTTATATATATAGATGTAAGGATGTGAATAGGTGAATCCTTTCTATTAATCAGCTATCCCATTAAATTTACCTTTCATGGTCCCATGAATTGGTGATTTCTAACTTCATCCTATAAATTGATAAATCCCGATCATGGATTGGTTACCCCACCAATCACACACATCTTACAAGTGTAGTAATAGGCAATACAAAACCTCAAATTAATTGAGACGAAATTTCTCCAGTCAAGAAAGTTTTTAAAAATATCTATAAAACAATTAATAAAGCATGTATGGTTAAACACACTTAAAAAAAATGCATTCATATCTTGTTTTAAAATAAATAAATAAAAATCCAATTATATGCACTAAAAGAAATTAATAACTTTCAGAAGCGCAAAGATTAAAAAAAAATACACCCACAAATTCTGCGGGGAATAAAACATAAAATGTGTTTTGTTTGTCAGACGTAGTTGAAAGCATGCCACGTGACAAAGATATGCATTTTTTATCAATCAAAGCTCAAAGAAAAACTTAATTTTTAAACCTTTTTCCCCAATTTCCTGGAAGCCTATCGAAAAGTATAAAACAATGAGTAAACTCACTCACTTTTTGCTCTTTTCACTTTCTCTCGTCAACGTCTTTGTTGCTACTTCCTCGCTAGCATCATAGAGAATAATGCAGACATTCAGCCGCCGCACACACAACATGTACTTTCTACCTCACTTTTCTCTTACCAACATTGTCGTTGCTACTTGTTCTCGCCAGCATAACAAAGCACACCTTTTCACACGCATGCACACACAGAGACAATAATGCAGATATTCAACCGTGCACAAAGACTGTTACTTTCCTTTTTCTTTTTCGTATCACACAAAAAAGGTTGTTTTTTTTTCTCACCAAGAAAACAAAGGACATTCTCTGCTTTTTTCTGTCAAATCAAAGAACAGTTTAAATAACTTTCACATTTACAAGAACTGTCTACCAAGACACTTTCGATTTTACTTGTTACTTTTGTGTACATAAACAAAGTTTATTTCACATGTTTGCATTTTTTTTTAAATTTATTTGTTGTGGAAAAAGAACTTGATCAGACTTGAGTACAACTACAACATGCAAATATTTTATATAAAACAAAACAATTCAGTGGTATATTTAATTATTGGAATCAGTGGCGGCTCGTGCCTGAGATTAGTGGGGGTGCTGCTTCAAAAATTTTACGTATTTTTTTAATTCGAATATATAAATAAATATTTAATCAAATAATAAACAAACATTCAAATAAATATTCAAATATATAACAAAGATAAATAATCAAACAGAAATGGATAATACGCAAAAACTTTTTTATTAAAAAGATTTTTTTTTTAATTATGTACACTTTACAGAATAAAAATAATATATATATTTATTCCTTTTCAGATTAAATAAAAGTTTGTGTCTTTTTTGTTTGTTTGTTTTTCTTTTTGCAAACAAACGGAAAACATTTTTAAAAATAACTTATTTTTTATAAAAACAAAAAAGAAAAACTTTGAAATTTACCTGCCTCCCTACGAGGGTTAATTTAGGAGTTTACTATTTGAAAATAGCGTTTTATTTAATAACAGTTTTATTTACAAAACTTATTTTTAAAGATGTATTTATAACAAAACGTATTTGTAAATAAAATGCAAAATAAAAAAGTTTACATTTTTATATAGTGAGCAAACAAACAAAAATATTTAAAGATACAAAATTTTATTTACAAATCTTTTAACAACTTGCTTTTTATATAAAAAAAACAAACTTGGCTATTTACTGACCTTCCCATGCCGGTAAAGATCGACATAAAGTGGAGATTTATTATAAGAAAATAGGATGTCATATATAAGCATTATAAAACATCGAATTTTAATGTAGCTTTCTTCCCAAAAAAACAGAAAATTAAAATTGTCTCAGTCCAGAAGGATTTCTAATTACTTTTTTTTAATGCGTATTATCTGACCCATCTACTAACAAATTCAATGTAAAGTTTAAAAATGCATAATTATTAAAAAAAAAACTGTGTTTTTTTTTTTTACTTACAAACACATTTTGATTAAAAAAATCTTGTGTAAAAAAATCCATTTTTCAAAGTGTAAAACTTCTAACATTGTCCTTGTCGGAGGCAAATAAATGCTAATTTTTTTATATCTAAAACATACACGTTAAAAAGATTTCTAACTAAAATATATTTTCAACATAAACTGTTTCTTCGCTTTTTTGCTTCTAGGAAAAAATGTAAACAGTTTTGTTTGTAAAGTTTAGTTGTTGCAAAATAAATAGCATTTAAAACTACTTTAAAGAAACAAACAAAAAGGCAGGTAGATGGAAAAGTAACTTTATTTTTATGGTAAGATTTATTTATTGTATATTTGGTTTTTACCCTTGGCCGCGTGTTAGCTTCACTGCTAAATTCCTGAATACTTTTAATAAATAAAAATAAACAGTTTCTGCATATTATATATTTCCGTCTGCTACCGACTTAAATCGCAACGCTAAAAGTGTGCGTATTTTAAAAATAAATAGCACAATATTTTATGTACAAGAACACGTTATGTGCAGATTTTAATAATTTTAAAAAATATAAGTAAACCTCCTTTTTTTTCAATAACAATGTTATCATATCTATACAGGCGCACACTCTAAGCAAACAACGAATTTCACGACACGGAGCTGCGCCAAGCGACAGTTCTTCAAGCGGCTTTCATCGGCTGCCTAAAGCGTCTAATCCGCGCATGCGTACAAGAGAATTTCATTAAGAAAGTGTAACTGTGAATTTCACAGCTCCAAGCAAGTTTTATTTTTGTTATTAAATGAATTTGGAGATACCAACATTAAAGTTAATGATTTTATAATGTACACATAGAAAAAATAAAATAATAATAATAATAATAATAATCATAAACAAACGTATTATTTTTAATTTTATCATTAATATTGTGTAGAAATAACTTGGGGGTGCTGCAGTCCCACAGCTCCATGCACGAGCCGCCACTGATTGGAATCCTTTGCGAGGAGTAATTTATTTATTTGCAGATTGTTATCCTTATCTTTATAGTTGTTGTTTCATGTTGTTTCGGCCAACTATTTCCCTCGTTTTAACCGTGATGGGATAGAAATGCATAGTCTCTTAACTGTATCCTCAGTAATTAAGTAATGTCTTCCATAGTTATTGTCATCGCACCACATTTTGGCCAACTTTTCGCCTTTGAGGTCCAAGGCTCCAATGGATAAACGCATTGAATCTTTATGGTTCCAAGTGAGCATTGTCTGAATACAGCAGTTTCAATCCTATCCAAAGCTGGCCAGAGAATTAGTTGGCCAAAACATGGTGAGACGACAACTATGGAAGGTGGTAATTACTGAGGAGACTCAGCATTCCAATTGCGAAACAACGAGAAATATTAAGATGAGGATAACAGTCTACAAATAAGTAAATAAATAAATAAATTCAGTTTGAAGTCAGTTTAATGTTTTATGGTTTGCACATTTTTTAAATTTAAGGTAGAGAACTTCGATTATATTTGTGTCAGTTGACACGGTTAAGATTTGGATTAAAAATTGTTATAAAAATAAATACAATTTAGGTGCGCAGTATGATTATGATTATGTTGGCGCGTGAAAAAATAAAAAAATAACTCCCACGCAAATTCCGGCGTGGCCTTATATATTAAATCGACTCAAAATGAGCGGACGTAGTACAGAGCACCCCACGTGATGTTTCCGTCCAATGGGATTTCTCCAAGGACATTTTTCTAAACTTTTCTTTTTAAGCTCGCTGGGAGCCGGTCCAAATAGTATTTAAGCACACACAAACATCAAATCTCTCTCTCAACTGCATTCTCATTCGGACGTTCCACGCATGTTACTATCACTCTTCCATTTTCACCGCTCCGCGCGCTTCATACAATTTCACAGATGAACATTACCTATTGCCTCTCTTAACATGTTTTAACATATGAACAGTTCAACAAAAAAAGACATTCTCCTTTTTTTTATACGAACACTTAAAAAGGACTTCTGAACTCATTATAAAGAGAATTATATTTTATTTGTTAATGGTTGGTTTCTGTGAATAAACCTCCGTTTGTTTTGCATGTAAGTCTTCTTTTTATTTTTCTTTATTTGTGGAGGAAGTTAGTTCCTAAAAACGCCTGACGACCTCCACATATTCTTCAATCTAATGTAAGTTATCTCCTTTATTGAATTTTAACTCTAGGTGATTACAACAAATATTTACATATCAACTGTTGTTTTGACCAAATTGAAGTATCGTATTGTATTGCCAATAAGAACGTTAATAACAAATGAAAGTCTATTCTTTAGAAATAAAGTTTGATTCATCAGCATATTTTAACTGTACTTTGAAAATTTACCTTATTAGATGTTTTCATAAATATTTTTCATCTGTACGTCTATCAATCTGACAGGAGATAGTTTTACTAAGATGTTTTTCTTGGCCTGTTTTGCTTAAAATAATAATTTAGAGGTGTCCACAAATGTACAAAAATAGAATCTGTCGAAACATTTGTCATATTTAAGTTTGAAATAGAATTTTCAGTGGCGACTGAGCAGATAAGAATGACGATAAAACGCATGAGTAAAAACGTAATGCAGTTCAACAAGAGAATAGAGAAAGTTGATGGAAACTAATCTCTCAAATTCACTACAGCCATTTTTCTTTCTTTCTCAATTGAAGTCAGTTAATATAATTTTTTGGGATACAAATGCAACGCCCATTCCGAGATTTTGCCTTTTCACACAGTGAAATTGGATGTGCCAATTTTATGTAGTGATGGATATGTTTTCATTCATTGTGCTTTCAAGCGGCCTTGGCAAGTGTCTGTTTTCATTAAGTCAGCTGATGTTTATTTTTTCGACCAAGTGGGCAACTGTATCAATCAGTCAGTTGTTATTTCTTCTAAACATATCTTATGTCTGAGACTCAGACTCGATATTTAACAGGTGTTTTCCTTACCACCATTAATCCGATTTTAAATTAGAATACCATTTGCAGGTCGGGTAAAATTATTTTCGAACAGAAGAGGTTATGTCCCTTACAAAGATTAAAAGCAAGAAATGAGGATGCTAAATCTTATGTTTAGAATCCTTATTCCAATTTTGATTCTAAAACTTGTCTAAAATCTAAAACTTAAGGGATCCTAGGAAGATAATTCAAGAAAGCTTGTTGAATTGGTGTCAAATTCAATATAAATCTGAAATATTTGAATTTTCAAATGCAAAGTTTTGCCAGTATTATCTCCTTTAAAACTATTTGAAATACTTCAAAGAAAATGAAATTTAGGGAATATCTATTAATGCATCCGTTATTAAAATTTTAATCTCACATTTTTATATTCGTACACGTAATGAATTCTTCAGATCAGAAAAATAATGTTTGGTGATTAATCTGATGTCACTATGGTTTAAATTCCGACTTTAGCCATTTTAAAATGAATTGTTCTCAAATCAAATTATGTTACCCTGTCGACTAAAACAGTTACAGTTTAACTAAATGTATTTCAAAAATTGACATTCGTTTCATTGATTTGAAGAGTATTACCTAACAATTATTCTTACAATGAAAGTTGTATATTTGTTTTATTTAAAGGATATTTACCTGGCCATAACAATTATACTTATAGAAAAAGAATGAGTATTTATGTTTAAAAAGCACTATTATTAGCAGTAAATTATACAGAATCAGCAGATAAGTGGTGATCACTGTGTAAAAAAAAAAAAAAAAAAAAAAAAAAAATCAACATGGGAAAGTGATTCTGCAATTTAAAAGGTAAATTATAGTTTTTTTGTCATTTTATTTTTGCGGATATATAATCAGATTGTTTAAAGATAACTGCCCAAATGACTCCCCACTAAAAATAAATCAAATTTTAAAATAAGATGAAAGCTTAGTGCGGAAAGCATATCTGCAAAATGTGTATGTAACTTAAAGGTATAATATCCTGTCAGCTCATTCCTTTGCCAATCTTCACATATGTGGAGATTTCAATGTGCACAACGGTGAATGATTGATCCACTCAAAGAAGATAGATGATGAAGGGAGGTTTTGTCGTGATTTCTTCCTAACTTATAATCTAACCCAGATTGTCAACAAACCACGTGTGTTCCCAGTGCCGATTGACAATTCGCAAATTTTCTAGATCTTTTTCTGCTTTGAACTGTGTTCATTCTTCATTTTGCCTCCACTGGTATCTTCCGATCATTCAATTGTCTTAAGATTAAAACAAAGTGTAACAAAACCACATATGTCCCTCCCAACTTAACAATGTATTGCTACAGGATAGCTTACTGGGAGCTTCTACACATTCATATCTAAAATATTTTATGCTCGATATCCGAAAACACTATGCATCTTTATAGCATCTGACTTAACAGTTTGGCTAAGTCTTAGAAGAGATATTTACATAACCTAAAAAACAAGAGCCGAATAGCCAGTTGTGGTATACATCTGAATATGCTGCTGCCATTGTATACAAAAATCACAATTTCAGTTGCTTTCAATAAAATAGATATTCTGAAACTAACACTACCTTTAGGAGTATCAGAAAATGCAAAACAGTCTTGTTACTCCGTCGGTTAAGTATAAATAGCTGAGAGATTTTTGACATATAACAAACAGGAGTCTAAACAAATGCTATCCTTCATCCCAACCATCATCAATAGAACTGAAGTGATTACGTCAGTATCCAACAAAGCCAACCTCTTTGCTAAAACCTTTGAAACAAACTATGAGATCAGGACTACCTAACCCCTGAATTCCAGCCAAGTATTGAAAATAGTCTGGGTGGAATCCCTATATCTGTCAAGACGTCGCCAGACACCTTAATTCCAAAAGCAACTGGCTCTTACATTTCAATCATAGTGCTCAAAAGGCTGCACCCGGAACTAGCTCCTATACTTGCAAAGCTATTTAAACATTGCTTTAAGGAGAGATGCTTTCAAACATCTTGAAAAACTTTGACAGTCTACTCAATATTTAAAAATACCAGAGATTGGTTTCTGTATTTCAGTATAGACCAATCAGTTTCCTATACGTCATGAGCAAGTTGCTTGAGTTTATGATAAATAGAAAAATTGTCAACCACCTCAGCAAAAACAACCTATTATATGACAATATGGCTTCCATACAGCAAGATCTATAGCTGATATGCTAACGGTATCTCACAGGATAAATGAATCCATTGATGATGCCCTCTTTTCTAGAGCAATAACTCTTGACATATATATTTGACAGGGTTTGGCATAATGATCTACTTCACAAGATTTCCAGCTTTGAAATGTCTTCTAAACCATTAAATCTTTTCTCTCTGATAGGTTTATTCAAGTAGTCGTTGAGGAGAAGTTTGAATCTCATATTAACACTAGCATATTTCAAGGATCCATCCTAAACCCAACTGTATTCCTGATCTTCATCAACGATCTTTCAAATCATATTTTTTGATCATTTGTTGACATTTATGCAGACGACACTACTGCATATTGCAACAGACTTCAATGGCCAACAAAGACATCTTTCTCTTTCTCTTCTGACCTTGAATGTGTTATAAAGTGAGGTAAAAAAAATGAAGTTACGTTTAACCCTTTATGACGTCGTTGAACTAATTTGTTCAGTCGTCAATAAATGAATGGCATAAAGTGGAGCTTGATTGAAACACGTCTTGTACGTAATAATTCAGTATCTGGGTAGATACCAGATATAAATTGCAACTGTCCATTGCTTACATTCAGTATGTCACATCTGTCTCGAAGAGTGGAAGATTTCGCTTGTTGTCATAAACACACTTTTTTCAAGCATTATGGATAATAATCAAAGTTTATGAAATGCAAAAATTATCAATGATAGCTTAAACTATTGAACTTCATAACTTTTCCAGTTTGAAGACAATCATAGTATCATTACGCTTTAAACTAACTATAATTAACAATAAATATTTTTTAATCATTTACACTATAATCCAGGTCATAAAAGCTTAACCAAACTTCTTTCTTTTCATTACTTGCACTTTGATCTCCATTTGGTCTCCAATTGAAATGAACAGTTCCCGTCTTAAGGGAATACCCTGGTTTTACAAACTTCTTAAACTGACTTTCACTCCTGATTTTAAATGGAAAACCTACACAAGATCTATTGTTAAAACCACTGGGAAAACGATTACAGCATTCTACCACTCTAGAAAGTCTCTCACTCCGAATGCAATTCTTTACACAAGAGCTAAATACATCCCAAGATTAAATACTGTTGCCAAATCTAAGAAAGAGCTGCTTAGAGCACCCTTTTCTGCATTGACAGAGTATAAAACTCTTCTGAATCTAGTGGACTTTTCGCTTCCTCTTTCTCATAGATGAGACGTTGTTCATAGTTTCCCTTACTCATCAGTGTCTAAAACTGAACGAAAATTCCATGAGCAAAGTTTCTTTCCTAAAACTGTGTCTGTGAAACAATACTGCAGAACACTTTCAGTTGATATTACATGGTTGTTTTCAAAATCTATTGTACATAACTACTTGTTGAACCATCTTAAATAATCAAACCCAAGTTCCAACATTACCAGTCATCAAAGTTTTGTCTCAGTCTATGCGACACTTATTAAACTTTATCCTTGAGTGGATACTGGGCTTAATAAGTGATGACCATCTAGTAAAAAAATGTTAATTCTCTCACAAAGAATGTAAATAAACACATATGATTAATATTGGTAGCTAGTGTTTTTAATTGAAAATGATGTTTTTCTTAACTCGGTCCATGAAGGATAACTCTTTCTAGACCAAGGTAATTTTAATTTTGTTTTAACCTAGTGACTCTCATTCAGATAATAGGAGTTTCTTCACAATAAGAAATAAGGGTTGAACAGTAAGAATATTAAGAGCAACCTCCTCCGTACATGCACAAAAGAGGAAACCGTTTATTTACTATGTATTCTGTTGTCTTTTTATTTATTGAAATATCATTCAATACAAAATATTTCCAAAGGAATTAATGCCACTCGTCATAAATAAAAATCAGTGTTTATTTTGTTGTAATGTTATAGAGGAGGTGGTGGAGTTGCAAATGGCAGAGGTAATTGTGGAGAGGATTATCAGCTATATGGGCTTGCAAAGATGACGTCAATAGAAGCCAGACCCAAAAAAGTTGATCAGGGCAACAATCCTATATCAAGGTGTGCTGGCAATGACGTCAATTGTGGAGGCAGACCTTCCAAGGATTTCACATTTCAAACAATAAACAAAAAAGGCATGGAGGAATGTTTTGACATCATCCGTCCCAATAAAAAGAAAGACAACCAGACAACTGCATAGAAGCGACCACGGAAAGAGAGCGGACACATTATATCTCAATCATTTTGCACACTGACCGTCTCCACCCTGTGACGTCCTTGCTGTGAGTGTTGTCACTTGAGAATAAACATTGTTCTAATCATTTTCATTACTTTTTATTAAAGATACAAGAGAACTTTTTGTTTATGTCTGATTGTGGAGGCATGCATAATTGTACGGATTCAAACAACCACTAGCAATTTGTTTAATCTTATCAATAACACAACAGTATGAATGAATAAATAAACTTGATTTGTTTTTATTGAAGTCTGTGAAATAACAAACAAAATAAACATTTCAAGGATTATTGAAAGAGCAGTTAGAGATTGACTTGTAAAATATTGTGTATACTTTTACATGTGTGGTTATATGTTTGTGTGGATGAATATGTAAAAAAGTTGATTGAAAAACAGTAAAATTTTTGGTCTATATGACTTATAAAGTAAGAAAACAGTTAATATTTAGCGTTTACCATGACAATTTTCTTTTTCAGTTTGATTATTTCATCACACAATATAAAATGATTCTTTTCATCAAAGGAATGTTAAAAATGTAAATAATAATTTTACACAGCATATTTTAAATTATAGTTTTATAACAATTTTGTTCTATTCAATAATCAAATAATACCATGAGCTTAAAAATTTACCTTTTAAAATCCAATTTCAAAACAGTTTGACTTTTAAGTGTCAGTGCTTTATCATTTGGATTTATATATTAAAAGATGTAAAGAAATTTAAGATAAATCGTAAAGAATTGCTTTTGACATCAATTATTTTAATTATAAATATGATTCAGTAACGTTGTCAGTAATTATGTTTTGCAGAGTTTTCATTCTCTTTCTGTCTTCTCATCTTGGACTCACATGAATATTCCACAACACAAACTTGACACTAAAATCCTTACGGTGTTTTTTTTTGTAATTTTAGTTCGGTTAGTTCTTAAAGATCAAGAAGCCCTCTTTCTTGGTGTTGACAATTGATTTTGTTATTTGTTACCTTTTTATCTGACGTTGCTTTTGAGGATTGACGTTTTTTTTCTAATTTTTAAATCTTATGTGTCCGAGAGATCGATCTTTCTAATGATACCAGTTTCATGCCTGGTTGATGCAGATGACAAAAGTTTTTAGCGGCCATACAAACACACCCTCTAACACACAGATGCCTGAGATTTATATGGCGCTTTTAATGATTGACGTCGTCCTCTTTTTTTTACCTCTTTCTTTTCTGCATGTGTCTGCATGTGTTTTCGAAATGTGGTTTTATAGGAAAATGAAGCTTCACACACCCCACATGTAAACGGTTTCTTTCCAGTGTGTTTGCACATATGTACGTTCAAATGTGATTGTTGCGCAAATGCAGAGCTGCACAATGTGCAACAAAATGGCTTCTCACCAGTGTGTACACGCAGGTGCACTTTCAGTGTTGACGGTTGCGAAAATGACGACTTGCAGATGCTGCACGAGTATGGTTTCTCGCCAGTGTGTATGCGCATGTGTTCCTTTAAGATTGACGGCCGCGAGAATGAAGATTTGCAGATTTCACATGAATGTGGCTTTTCACCCGTGTGAATGCGTTTGTGTTTCTTCAGCGTTGATTGATGGGAAAACGATGATTTACAAACATCGCAGGAAAATGGTTTCTCACCAGAATGAACACGCATGTGTTCTTTTAAGTTTGATTGTTGTGTGAACGAAGATCCACAAACTCCGCATGAAAATGGTTTGTCACCAGTGTGTACACTCATGTGGTCTTTTAGATGCGATTGTCGAGAGAAACAAGATCCACAGATTTCACAAGGAAATGGTTTTTCTCCCGTGTGTGTTCGGATGTGTCGAATCAGTTTCGATTGGAAAGAAAAGTTTGTTCCACAATACGTACAAAAAAATGGTTTGGATTCAGTTGGTATCGACATCATGTCTGTAAATAGAGAAAATATATTTACATAAATGCAACAATATTTAAATATGCCAATATTTTTGCAGTTTCATTATTTTTTTTACAAAGGATTCACCACTTATCAAGGCTCAAAGGCCACTCGAGGATAAGGGTTAATGAGCGTACAGTAGTTAATGACAATATCGTAATCAGTCGTAGTGGAAATTGAATTACTTAAAGGGATGGCTCATCAAGAATTTGTTTACAAAAGCAGGAAAACCGAAGAGAGTTCCATAGACGTGCAGTTCTAAGAAAGAAGCTTTGTTCATGGAATCTACGTTTAGGTTTAGGCACAGATAAGAGTAATAATAATCTATATAATTATATATAATTATAAAACTCAAATGACCTTGTAACGAGTGTTGTAACCCAACATCTGGTTTACAACTTCCGGTTGCGCATGTGTACATAAACATAAACCCATAACAGCATAAACAAATAAACACAAATTGCTACTTTTGCTGAATTTGACCTGCGCACTGAAATATTAATGTTATTATTTAGAAATTATTATTTAATATGGGAAGGGTGAGGATGTTTTGCAACTATTCTGTATTACAAGTATACTGTCACAATTACAAATAAATCTACTTTGACCCGTTGACAACATATTGTTTTACTGTGTACATTTTCAGCGTCCCAATTGTTTTTTTTTCACATTTAAATTATCTAAATAATTGTTAATACTTTCTGCATTTTTTACATCATTCATTTCTGTATTACGTTTAAGTGTTTTTAATTCAATTTTCTTACAAATAAATCTACTTTAACTTTTGCCAACCATAAGAGCATTTTATAATGTATTGTTTTACTGCATCCCAATTGTTTTTTTTTCGTGTTTAAATTAAATGATATCAAAATTTGAATAGTGCAGATTTACCTATAAGTATGGCAAACCACTTATAATTAAATGGCTGTAAGTTTCAAAAATAAACAATTATAAACAGAACGACTCATAGAAATCTATCTATATTCTTTTTTTCATTTTTAATATACTTTCATAGAAATGTTTCTGTTATGTCAAAAAAACTATTTTCTTTACGTCACAAGTGTCATGCTCATACATTAATTCCATAGCTAATATAACATACTGACCCAACAGGTCACGGGTAGTCTAGTTTATATATAAAGATAAGAAGGTATTTTTAGAGAAAGTATATTTACACAAATGCAACAATATTTAAATGCATCAATGTTTGTTTTAGTTCACTAAAAATATAAATATTCATTTTTTTTAATAAAATATCAATCATATATATATATATATATATATATATATATATATATATATATATATATACTAGCAGGGGTGCAGCGTTGTCTGGGTGTGGAGAGTGATGTAGTAAGGAATCCTGGGAGGGGGAGGGGTAATCAAAACAACAGTAGGGATCCCAGTTGAAGAGAGGTGTTAAAAAAATTGGTGGTAACGAGGTGCCCAGGTGTGGAGAGGTGGGGGGATCAAAACAATAGTAGACAGCCCAAGTGGAGACAGGTGTTAAAAAGATATTGGTAGTAGGCAGGCAGATTCAAACTCGTAACATGAAGGAAGAAAAGGTAAAAAAACGTAACATTTTAGCTTATGCATCCATTGCAAAACCGTGTCACAAGCATTGAAATTATGGACTGTTAATTCAACAGAGATGATGACGTGAAAAATGTTGAGGCAAAAACGACTCCAAATGGCCCAGAATTAATGTTTTGGGCCAATTTTTCGATATTTGTCACTCAAGACATCAAACTTTAAAATAATACCGATTTTGTCATGTTCCGACACGTCTCACAGTTTTTGTGCAACATACAAACACACACACATGATGGCAGCAAATTTGTTCTCGAATATTGCCATTCTTTATACAGCGTTAGAAAATTAAAGCATAAAGACAGCTCAGCGGTGATCTGCAGGAAAATGGCTTTTAAGCCCAGCCAAACTCAGGCATTCTTTGGCACAAATGGTGCAGACATGAGCACCACTAGTAGCACGTGCTGGATGGTCACTTTTATGAACATTCAAATGCCATTTCAAACCGCCCAGTCTTATATGTCTGCTCACAGTTGACACAAGTTAATTCTGGCAAAATAGGATTGTTTTGTGGCCCATTGCGTTGATGAGCTGTCTGGTGTCTTATCAGCCCAGCTCTGCTCAGACATAGTCTCCCGCATGCCTCACATTCCAGACCAATTTGGCACCCCCCCACTCATGAACTATTTCTTGCACATTCCCTTTCCAAATATCTTTGAGAAAAATCTTTACTATGTTTTACTTTTTAAAAATAATAACACTATTCAAGATGAAATAAAGCTTATTATGTTATTGTGATAGTATTTAGTTGTCTCCTTTTGTATTAAGATAAAAAAAATCATTCTTAGAGAAAAAATATTTACACAAACGATTTTTTGCATATAACAAACAGGAGTAAAACAGATGTGCATCCTCAATTCCAACTATCATTAACCGAAGTTAAGTGATTATGTTAGTATCTGACAAAGCCAAACTCTTTGCTAAGGATTTACATCAAACTCAACCCTGTGAGTTTAGTTTACTAAAAATATAAATTTTCATTTTTTTTGGGGAAAAAATGTCTTTGCAAAATTAGCAATTTTGTAGAACAAGTAGCAGCCTTGATCTTGCAATCAAAACCTAAGATTAAGTGAAACGGAACAAACTGAGGTAAAACTGATAACTATAAGTAAAAAGGAAATTAAAAGGAAAAGTAATTTAAACAACTTTTAATTTTACTTATGTAGAATTAATGCAAGAACAAAAATTTGAAAAATAATTTAAACAATTTTTATTTTAAATTTAAATTTTTTATACTTTAGAGTGACAAATAATTTAAACAATTTTTATTTTAAATTAAATTTTTTATACTTTAGAGTGACAATTTAAACAATTTTTATTTTAAATTAAAATTTTTTATACTTTAGAGTGACAAATAATTTAAACAATTTTTATTTTAAATTAAATTTTTTATATTTTAGAGTGACAAATAATTTAAACAATTTTTATTTTAAATTAAAATTTTTTATACTTTAGAGTGACAAATAATTTAAACAATTTTTATTTTAAATTAAAATTTTTTATACTTTAGAGTGACAATTTAAACAATTTTTATTTTAAATTTAAATTTTGTATACTTTAGAGTGACAAATAATTTAAACAATTTTTATTTTAAATTTAAATTTTTTATACTTTAGAGTGACAAATAATTTAAACAATTTTTATTTTAAATTAAAATTTTTTATACTTTAGAGTGACAAATAATTTAAACAATTTTTATTTTAAATTAAAATTTTTTATACTGTAGAGTGACAAATAATTTAAACAATTTTTATTTTAAATTAAAATTTTTTATACTTTAGAGTGACAATTTAAACAATTTTTAAACAACTTTTATTTTAAAGTAAATTCTTTAAATTTAAAATAAAAAACAGTGCAGCAAATGATTGCCATGAATTTATTTGTACCAGCTTGCTCTCTCCATATAAATTTATAAAGATAAAAACTAAACAAATTCATCAATTCCTGTTGGTTTGTTCAATTTCACTTGAGATTGGTTTTTTGCAAGGTCAAGGCTACTACTTACTTAATGAAATTGTGGGTGGCAGCCATCTTGATTTTCAGTTATTTAATGTTTACACATTTTAATCATGCATTTCTCGAGTTTCAATGGGTAAAATAAATTAACTTTTCACACGAAATGACTCTTCATGTAGTAATGATTAAGATAAAAAACATTTTTAATGCATACAAAGACTTATTTTTTCATATCATCAACACCCTATTTAGTGACATTACTTTCCTTTGCTAATTTCTTTGATTATATAATTATTTTCATTCATTGTTAGTTCTTATAAGTTATAATACTAAATTCTAGTTTTTGAAAATAATCTCTTGACACTACAATTAGTGAAAAAAAAGCTAAATATTAATTTGAAATTTAAAATAGAGACTTAATTGCTTTCATTCTAATTCACTATACATAATAATACAAATTATTTCATTCAATAACAATAATATCTATGGATTTTACAAAAAATATTTGTACAATACTGCTTTTGCATATAATCTTCAGGTATAGTTTATGTGGGAAATACTATTTTTTTACATTATTTTTTTACACACTCTCGTCCAATATGGCGACAACTGGAAACAAATGTCTGTAAATTGACTAAATATTCGAGTTATCATAAAGGTGAAACTAATTTGGGTATCACAATAATCATGAAGAACAAGTTAAAAGAGTACAGGATTATATGAGATAAGCAGAAAGGTAATATCCATAAACTAATAGTGAGAATACAGGCGTACGTAAACAAGTTATAGTGGAGGCAATAAAAGTAAAAAATATTGATAATAGTGTTAAAGAACGAGCTATTATTAAAATTGTATTAAAAAATGCTTGTTTGAAACAAAAATGGAAAATTCAACTGAAACTGAATTAATTTTTTTCAGGTTCAGAAATGAGTTCATGCAGAATCATTGAACCCAAGTAAAAAGAGATGAAGCAAACATTATCAAAAGTAAAGGGGACCTCAGATATCATGGATAAAGGTGAATTATAAGACAATTTGTAAGGTGGAAATGAGAGCGACATATAATATGTAATGATAGCGGTCGTTTACAAAGGATGCAGTGAATGGGCAAAGAATAAACTGGTACAGTCGGTGAAATAAAATCACCACATTCGATTTCAGTAAAAACAAAAAAAAGTAGAGACAGACAAGAGGACATTGTTCATAGATTATTTCATTTAGAATGAAAGATTATTTCATTTAGAATGAAAGTATGGAATTAGCTGACATCATTTTTTAATCATATTGCAGAAAATGACAATATAAAACTCGGCCCAGAAGTACAAATATGTAAAAAATAAAATATATTATTATTTCCTAACTATGTATTTAGGTGTATTATTTCTCTTAATTGCTAATGTATGAGAAATTCCTATTGACTTATGCATTTTAATGTATAAGAAATTTGTATAATAGCGATATTATAAACAAAATGCACCAGATTTCAAAAGGAAAATATGGAAAATTTTAAAGTTTTATGTCCGAACTCTTAAACCAAGAAAAAACAGCATAAAAAAAACCAACTAAAACGAACTTTAAGTCTTTAAGATATGGAAACCTTTGGAACACAGCATACTATAGATATAGAAAGACTTAAAAGGCAGAATGAAGAAAAACTTTGAAGGACAAAAACAATCTTTTTCAAAACTATTAGCAGAGTTTTAGAGATACTGTCTAAAATAATATTCAATCTTTTTCTAAACTCAATTGAAAAATTTAGGTACAGACCACATGAGATCGTATTTGTAGTATATTTTTTTAGATATAGAAAAATTTTTAAAGATTATTTTTCCTATTGTTTAGAAAATTCAGAGTTATTAAGCACCAAAAGCTAATTACATATCAAAACATCCAGGAAATATTTCTGCAAATGATTCGGATATTAACAAAAGTATGTGGCAAGAGGAGTTGAAAATCTAAGCAAAAAAGATTTTAAAATTATACCACATTAATAATCATACTATATGTAAAATTATACCACATTAATAATCATACTATATGTAAAATTATACCACATTAATAATCATACTATATGCAAAATTATACCACATGAATAATCATACTATATGTAAAATTATACCACATGAATAATCATACTATATGCAAAATTATACCACATGAATAATCATACTATATGTAAAATTATACCACATGAATAATCATACTATATGCAAAATTATACCACATGAATAATCATACTATATGTAAAATTATACCACATGAATAATCATACAATATGTAAAATTATACCACATGAATAATCATACTATATGCAAAATTATACCACACGAATAATCATACTATATGTAAAATTATACCACACGAATAATCATACTATATGTAAAATTATACCACATTAATAATCATACTATATGTAAAATTATACCACATGAATAATCATACTATATGTAAAATTATACCACATGAATAATCATACTATATGCAAAATTATACCACATTAATAATCATACTATATGCAAAATTATACCACATGAATAATCATACTATATGCAAAATTATACCACATGAATAATCATACTATATGTAAAATTATACCACATGAATAATCATACAATATGTAAAATTATACCACATGAATAATCATACTATATGCAAAATTATACCACACGAATAATCATACTATATGTAAAATTATACCACATTAATAATCATACTATATGCAAAATTATACCACATGAATAATCATACTATATGCAAAATTATACCACATGAATAATCATACTATATGCAAAATTATACCACATGAATAATCATACTATATGCAAAATTATACCACATGAATAATCATACAATATGCAAAATTATACCACATGAATAATCATACTATATGCAAAATTATACCACATGAATAATCATACTATATGCAAAATTATACCACATGAATAATCATACAATATGCAAAATTATACCACATGAATAATCATACAATATGCAAAGTTATACCACATGAATAATCATACAATATGCAAAGTTATACCACATGAATAATCATACTATATGCAAAATTATACCACATGAATAATCATACTATATGCAAAATTATACCACATGAATAATAATACTATATGCAAAATTATACCACATGAATAATCATACTATATGCAAAATTATACCACACGAATAATCATACTATATGCAAAATTATACCACATGAATAATCATACAATATGCAAAATTATACCACATGAATAATCATACAATATGCAAAATTATACCACATGAATAATCATACAATATGCAAAATTATACCACATGAATAATCATACTATATGCAAAATTATACCACATGAATAATCATACAATATGCAAAATTATACCACATGAATAATCATACTATATGCAAAATTATACCACATGAATAATCATACTATATGCAAAATTATACCACATGAATAATCATACTATATGCAAAATTATACCACATGAATAATCATACTATATGCAAAATTATACCACATGAATAATCATACTATATGCAAAATTATACCACATGAATAATCATACTATATGCAAAATTATACCACATGAAAAATGTGAAAAATTCAAACTCAGCAATTATATGCAAAGAAACGCACACAATTATATAAACTCGAAATACAGCACATCTGCTAAATAAAAGCGAACTAAATGGCATCGTGCAGAGTTTTTACAGAAGATCAAAATCTCAAAAATTCAATTATATTTTTAAATTCATAGAGAAATTGAAACATTATTGTACCTTCATTTCTGTATTTTTGAAGATTATAAAAATATTCATTAATTTAGGTAATCCTATTCCCTTGTAATAAAAATGGAAATGCTTATTTAATTAGAATTTTCTTTTCATGTGATGACCTGATTAATTTGTAAATGCGTTGTAATGATAAATTAATAATTTTTAAATGAAAATAAAAATGCATTTCAAGTGTGAAAAAAGTAAATTAAATCACTGATTTCACTGACAATTTATTCATTGAAAAAAAAAATTACAAGAATTATTTATTAATAATAAAAATAGAATACGGTGAGTGGGATGCAAATCTTGTCTGGCTTTTTTCTTTTTTTTTTACAATGATGTTGCCGATCCATACTCCTCGAAATAAACGCATGAGTACACGTATAGTTTTCCTTGGTTGCATTTACATGCACACTCACAAAATGGCCACACATGATAACATATGAAATTACATTACTATGGTAATTTTTACTTACTGGAACTCGATGTGGAGGGGTGAAGCAATGGAATTCTGTGTGGCAGTCGTTTAAGCAAAAGGTTTGAAAGTGCTTGGTCGACTGATTTTATAATAGTGTTTGTTTGTTGTCCACTCATTTGGGTTGGATGTGACAACATTTGCATAGAATCGACTAGTGGGTTATAAAAACACCCCATATCGTCGATATGTGTTGTTGGTCTTTTTGTTCAGTCCAGTTATACGTTTCGTAGTTACTTTTACAAGGACACTCTTTTCTTGTAAGCAATGAAGCAATTCGTTTCAACTCCAGTTAAACAAGAAAAGCCTTGAAGGATTCACGACGCAAGGTAAAAGTTTAATTGTTTTTTCCTCCTACGTTGAGTTGCAGAAACGTCTGCCTCCCCCTCCTACTTTAGTCTGTTAAAATATGACATTACTTAATATCCA
Source organism: Euprymna scolopes (assembly GCF_053919585.1). Classification (NCBI taxonomy): domain Eukaryota; kingdom Metazoa; phylum Mollusca; class Cephalopoda; order Sepiida; family Sepiolidae; genus Euprymna; species Euprymna scolopes. The sequence goes on from NC_136495.1 coordinate 2,478,153, forward strand.
GAAAACTACTTATATTTGGAAAATTTAAATGCAATATTCATTTTCAGCACATCCAAAAACCTGCGCAAGTCATCATTTAGAAAGAAAATGTTAAGGTGGAAACCATGTAAAAATTTACCTAAAATTCTGATATTTACACATTCATGCTTACAAGGAAAATATATTACATTCGAAGTTGCATGAAATTTTTTGTGTGTGTGAAAATATTGAATAAACAATGTTTAATTCAATGATAAAATCATTAAAGAAAATAATTTTTCTTCAAGTTATATTGATTTCAGTGCTTGTTAAGATAAAGTCGACAAATCGATTTTAAAAAAATATCGTTTTAAGTAAAAACAATATTACATAGTTAATTGTCATGTCGGAAATAGTAATATATCCAAAAATGACGAAAATTCATCGAGCAGAAGAACTGGTATTGTGTTTTTAGTAAAATAAAGTCTATCACTATAGACAACAAATATTGCAGCAATGACACAAATAATCTAAAATATTCATTTCGGAGTTATGTTCCCTGCGTGTAGCCTCCTACTGCCTACTTTATATAACCTCTAAGAAAAATGCGATTCTACTTAATTTTCCATAAAAATTACTTTTACAGTCAATGTTCACTGTTACGCCAACTGAAGACGCCTCAACATTTTCTAAAAAAAATGACAACTTTTCTAGATTTTCGGGTATGCTGAAAACAAATATCACAGGGAAAATTAGCATAGACAAATAGTTTTTGAGATATTAATACCTGTATTTTGTTACATAATTTCTAGTAATTTTATTTGGTCGCCATCTTTGTTGTTTCAATGAAATGGTATATTGAGCATGCGCGCGCATGCTGCAGTGAGCAGATGATTCGCATAGTTAACTCAACACAATTCCGAAAGCCGTTCTAAACATGAAGAGGTACGGGATGTTTATTCCGAAAGCCATTCTTAACATGGGGATGTGGGGGAGGGGGGTATTTATTCCGAAAGAAATGAGGTTGAATATCTCGTAGACTTCACTACACTAGGTGTGTCAGAAATTTTTGGGAATTTTTGACACCCTTAACACAAAACTGCAAATAAAATATACAAAACTCGTAATTTCTCTTTTTAAAGTGGTTTGTTTAATTTCTTTATGGAATATACTTCATATATAAACTATTAAAGTTTTTTGAAAAACAATAGAAATCATTTTTTTTTTTAAAAACAGTGTTTACAAAGTACCTGCGCATGCTCATACAGCCATTTTCTTCTACGTAATAAAAGGAATTGAATTTTACAAGTTAAATGTTTTCAATTTAAAAATCTATCAAAATTTTTCTATTGGTTCAATTTTTACAATATTTGCAGGTTTAATATGAAATTTTATGTTCTTTCCAATAAAATGAATATAATATTCTGGACAAACGTTTTTTTTAATTCACCTCCCCCCCCCCCATTTTGAAATGTCTATTAAAATGAAAATAATTACTTTTCTCACCTCAAATTTATATATCACAAATTTAAGATAAAAGATCATTATATAAAATAATCTTATTTAAAGTGAAAAAAGAATAGTTTTGTGCAAATTTACCTGTAAAGTCAAAAGTTTAAAACCTTTTTTTTAAACCACGTAGAATTTTCTTTTAAGTGAAACCTCACATTTTTTAAATTTTGTCCTGAAAAGATTGAATACCTACAACAATTTTTTGTGCTTCATTCAATGTTTTTTTTAGATTAAAAAAAAAATCACTCAATAAAGAAGAAATAAAATATATTAGATCAAAAACTCCTGTATTTCTTTAAGAGAATAAAAAAAATGGAAAATTGGTTGAGCGGAATTTTTTTAAATGGCAAAAACTGATAAGTGAAATGGGATCATTTTTCAGGTTACGATGGCCCATATTTACTAACTTTTGTTTACAGCCAGAAATAGAAAGGGAGATTAATTCTGGCACTTACAGGCCACCGAAGTTCTCATCTCTAAGAAAGGGAGACGTTTGTCTCCCCTTTATTCCAGTTGTGAACATCTACTATCACGGTATTTTTGAATAAAAAAGTATATTATTTAAAAAGGACATGGAATATAAAATATAAATATGGATAAATTCTTAACAATGAAGAATGGAAGTACCCGTTGAATAGTATTTTTTATAGGTAAGTGATTTTTTTGGAATTTATATATATTTATTATATTCGAAGTAAGTTAAACTGCGTTGATTTTCTTGAAATCTTTTTTTAAAGAAAACCGATTTAAAAAAAAAACAAATTTTTATATTTTGCTATTAAACCTGTTATTATTTTTAAATTTGGTCTTTGTTCCTTTTATTGAAAAAAATTAGGGTTGAAATTACATTTTTTAAGTAGTTAAAAACTTCGAAAGATAGTAAGTTTAATTATTCAAGTTTTCATCACGCATTTCTAATGGCGATTTCTGACACTGCTATCACTACACATTTCGTCTGTGCATGCTCAATATCCCATTAAATTGAAAAGATGGCGACCAATTCAAACTACTAGAAATTACGATGCATAATATAAGTATTCATATCTCGAAAGCTACTTGTCTGCACTAATTTTCTCCACGATTTTTGTGTTCAGCATAGCCGAAAACCTTTAAAGTTATTGATTTATCGAAAAATGTTGAGGCGTCTTCAGTTGGCGTAAATAACTGACCAAAATAACTTTCTACTCGATTATTCATAATTTTTGGATGTATTACTATTTTCAGCGCGGCAATTAAGTATGCATATTGTTTTGGTTTAAAGCAATATATTAATATATTAAAAAAAAAAAAATCAGTCTGTCGACTGTATTTTAACAAGCACCTCGATGTCAGTAACATGGACTTTCTATGTACGTGCAAAATGAATGCCGATGTTCAAAATGTATAAACATTTTGACCCCTCCCTTTGCTTAAAAAAAAAAAATCACCAAAAATCAGGAAATTAACCAATTTTAATGAAATTTTCAGTATTTATCAAATGATGATCGCGGAATATAATTAACTAATTATTTTTATTTAAATCCAAGTGGAAATGTATTATTTTGTTTAAACAAAAAAATACCTTTACTAAAGTTATAGTTTTCAGTAGTAAATAAAAAAACAGAAGAATTTATTTTTGCTTTTTTTATATAAATAGAGCATCGTAATTTGTAACAATAAAAATAAAATAAAATAATTTTTATAGGAACATTATGAAAAAAAGCCCCTAAATCCGTATTGATGAATTCTATATAACTCGAAGAAAAATGAATTTCTCGAACTACTGATATTACCATTGAATTAAGCATTGCTTAATTAATATTTTCACACAAAAAAATTATAATTGCAAAACATATTTCTACTTTTTTTTTTAAATTACGGGTTTCGCATAATTTTTATATGCAAGATTTTAATCATTTCTTTGCTCGCAAGAATGTGAAACTTTCGGCATAACCTATTTTTTATATAATATTGAACAATAATTAAGAAAAAAATTAATTTAAAAATAGGAACATAGAAAAATAATTAAATTAAAAAATGCAAAAATTAATACAAACGTTCAAAAAAGGAATGTACAGATGTGCGACTGGGACAAAAAAAAAAAAAAGAACTTCCCTCCTTTTAATTATGTGACATCATTTTCACAATCTTTCGACTGCTTGAAATTTTGGGCCTTCCTAATTTTCCTGTTTACAAAATTTTAGTTTGTTGCATTTTGCGAACGGCAGAATCACTCGGTTTTGGGCTAAGTAATCTATGTTTTGTACAAACAAGGTGTTTTTTTAATTTAATTCAATATGTTAGGACTTTACTAATTATCTTTGAAATAGACCCAGAAAACTAATATTTATCTTCTAAAGGATTTTTTATAGGCACTGTCAAAACTGGGGGGGGGAGGTCAGTACATTTTGACGGTCTGTCTTTTTAAAAATCTACCAAAAATCAGGTAATTATCCAATCATCACGAAATTTTCAGCGATTATTAAGAGAAGAATGAAGTTTATAACAGTGTACTTATTTTCCATAAACGATATTTATATATATAGATTTTTTTTTGCGTACAACCCCCCCCCTTGTTTATAGGGGGTTCCAAATATGCTTAAAATAATCCTCTGAAACTGAACAAAACATATTGTGTTGTTGTAAGGGACAGGATTATAGATTAAAAAAAAAAAAAAAAAATTTGTTTGCATACCTTATTTTGACATCTGAATATCAGAACTTCGATTGTGTTTAATTATCCCACTTTTGAGTTTTGAAGCATGAAATTCGGTGAATATGTTAAGTAAAAGAATTAATTTAAGTTAAGCAAAACAAAAATAAATTTTTTTAAATATTTATACGAAAAAAAGCCATTTTAAAATCTTTGATAAATAAATTAATGATTTTTTTTTTAGCGAGCCGAATAATGCTGACCATTATTAGGGCATGCTTTGAAGAATCGATACAAAAAAAAATTGATAAATATTGTGCCCTTTGCGTTAAAAATGTCATCATTTTTTCGATCCCATTTGAAAATGTTTGCCGCCTTTGCACTACGGTGAACCAAACGCACTGAAATAATTTTTTTTATTCTGCTTTAAACCCCCCCCCCCATTTTGGGGAGCCTGGATCCCACACACATACACATTAAAAACCAGACTCATACAAATGGTCACCCATCTGGTACTGGCCAGCCTCAGCGTTAATAATACATTGAAATTTTCGTCACTGAAAAATAAGTTTTTTTTGGCCTGTTTGGTCTTCTGTAGTTTGCTTTTTATCAAGTACAAATGTAAACATTGTAATCAAATCGACTCGAAGTAACTGGTTGCCTATATGAATAAGTGGAATTATTTGAAATCCAGGTACTTATAATATTTTTGCATATTCTCATAGAAAATCACCCTAAATCGGTAATCTCCAAAAATACCGTTAGGGCTTACAACATGGCCGCCAGAAGAGTCAACAAAAAACTGCGAATAAAATATATAAAACTCGTAATTTCTGTTTTTAAAGTGGGTTGTCAATTTTCTTTATGAAATATACTTCCAAAATAAACTATTACAGTCGTTTAAAACATAATAGAAGTATTATTTTTTATTTTTTAAAAACAATGTTTACAAAATGTCTACGAACGTGCGTAAACATTTTGTAAACATTGTTTTTAATAAAAAATAATACTTCTATTATGTTTTAAACGACTGTAATAGTTTATTTTGGAAGTATATTTCATAAAGAAAATTGACAACCCACTTTAAAAACAGAAATTACGAGTTTTATATATTTTATTCGCAGTTTTTGTTGACTCTTCTGGCGGCCATGTTGTAAGCCCTAACGGTATTTTTGGAGATTACCCCTAAATCTTAGACAACAAATAAACAAATTAATTCTTTCAGAAACCTTCTCTTTTTTTTTTTTTTTTTTTTTAACTATTTATATACGTTTTTTTGTGCAAGACAAAAAATGTCAATTGTTAACTTTTGGGGAAAATTTAACATTTAAAATTTAATTAAAAATAGAAAAAGTTTTACATTATTCTACTTTCTATATGATAAAATTCTGGGTTTTATCTTTCTGAAAAAAAAAAGTTACTCACAAATAATGGATTTTAATAAATGTAATTCCGGTTTAAAAAACAACAGCAACTTGATTTTTCGGCCATTTTTGGCGGCGTCTAATTTTTTTACAATGAATTTATTTAACTTCAAAATTTAGCTAAATTGGGTAGCTCGCCGTGAAAACATTTTCATAACTTTTTTTTTCAAGTGTACAATTTTTTTTTTTTTTTTTTTTTTCCTTTTGGAAATTAAGTTTAGTCCTTTATCTTTCAAATACAATCAAAAAGTAGTCGGAAACAAAAAAATATGATAAAACGGCTTTCAAAACAAGGTACCCCATTTTTGCCAATAAACGACGACAACGATAAAAGGGCCATGTTTGTCCACGTTTCCCTTCCATAACACTCCAATAATTTAAACAAAGAAAAATAAAATTCTAATTTAACCTTTTTTTTTAAATTTAACAATAATGCACAATTTTTTTTTTGTTTTGTTTTGTTTCTACCATTTACTTCTCTTTAAATAAATAAAACTTACCTCCAAACGATTTACTGTTGAAAAAAAAACGTGAAAATAGAACGTCAACTGTTTTATGAAGACACGTACATAAAATAATTAAAAAAAAAAAAGAACAAAAGCTACGACCGGTGTAAAAGGAAGATCTGTTCCCTTTAAAAAAATATATACTTAACGTCAGATGTGTTCGAAATTAACTCTGCTGATGTTAAGAGGGTTTTGATTTTTATATTTGTTCTGCTTTTGGGTAAAACTGAACAATGCCTGGTGGAAGAAAGTCAGCAGCAAACGGTGTTCACTCAAATTTATTTCTTGATATTAATCTTCATCCATGACTTTTAGTTTCTTAAATGCATTAATGGGTTTATATAGAGAGAGGCTTAGCTAACTATTCTGCAATTCATCTAACATTTTAATAAATAAATTAATGCGGGTTTGTATTACTGTACACATAGATTCGAAAAAGTTGTCAAAAAACAAATATATAACAAATAAATATTATCAAAGGCAAAATAAGTTACTTTTCTACCAAACTGGATACATTTTTTTTTTTGCTTTTATTCAATGTAACATGTTTATTCAGCTCGAAAAACATGCAGTGTTTACCGATGTATTGGAAAATTCAAAATGGCGCCCGACACTCTCTTTAACATGGTAAGTTTGGGAAAAGGTGTTATAAATAATAAACTAGACAAAATACTATTTAAAAAACACCGAATATATGTCAACTTATGTCATGGTAACATATAATGAGCGAATTTCTAACAGTATGAATAAGCATGTTACATTGAATAAAAACACGAAAAATATATCCAGTTTTGTAGAAAAGTAACTTATCTTGTCTTTGATAACATTTATTTGTTATATATTTGTTTTTTTGACAACTTTTTCGAATCTATGTGTACAATAATACAAACCCGCATTAATTTATTTATTAAAATGTTAGATGAATTGCAGAATAGTTAGCTAAGCCTCTCTCTATATAAAGACTGGCTTTCTAAATAATAATTTGGTGCACTGTCCGTAAACTACAGAATATTATTTAAAAAATAATTCTTAACATAACATAACATGTTAACTATTCTGTGCTTTCACCTAACATTTACGCAAAAACAATATATATACTTAATTGATGACTGTACACACAATAACCCTTATCCCCGAGTGGCTTCTGGGCTTTGCTAAGTGGTGATCTCCATGTAAAAAACAAAAACAATTTAATAAATTAATTAATAAAGATTAGAACAAAATTAACAAAAAAGAATAAACGACCCAACACAGGAAGTCTTTAATACCAGGAACTGAATCTGACTGAACACCGTTTGCTGCTGACTTTGAGTCGGGTACCCTTTTTGACTTTTCTTTAAGCTAAATTTAATTATTACGGTATCGGGTGCAGCTTAGATAAGTAGGTCCCGCAGACGAGCCTTGTTCTGAAAAATCTGAACAGTTAGGTAACGTGGTATGTGTCAGAAATTTCGTGAAAAATAGTGAATAATTCCACCCGTCTTTCCAAGCTCCTCGAAAAGTGTAATTCAAGCCCTAATTTTTTTTTTCAATTAAATGAGCAAGGACCAAGGTTTCATTAAAAAAAAACAACAAAAAAAAAACAACAAAAAAAACAACAACGTGTTTTTCAAAAAAAAAAAAAAGGTTTTAAACTTCGGACTTTACAGGTAAATTTCTAAAAAACACTACTTTTTTGTTTTAAATTTGAATATATTATTTATTGACGTTTTCTCTTCAATTTGTGATATATAACACTTTGGTGAGTAAATTAATTATTTACTTTTTAATAGACATTTCAAAATGGGAGGCGTGAATTATTCGACCCCCTGTCTTCCCAAGCTTATAATTACTCGAAAAATGTAATTCAAGCCCTAATTTTTTTTTCAATTAAAGGAGCAAGGACCAAGGTTTCATTAAAAAAAAAAAAAAAAAAAAAAAGAGAAAACAAACAACGTGGTTTAAAAAAAAAGGTTTTAAACTTCGAACTTTACAGGTGAATTTCTAAAAAACACTTATTTTTTTGTTTTAAATTTGAATATATTATTGACCTTTTCTCTTCAATTTGTGATATATAAAACTTTGGTGAGTAAATTAATTATTTACTTTTTAATAGACACTTGAAAATGGGGGGAGGCGTGAATTAAAGAAAAAAACGTTTGTCTAAAATATTATATTCGGTTTATTGGAAACAGAATAAAATTTCACATTGACCCGGAAAATATCGTAAAAATAGAATCAATAGAAAAATTTCGATAGATTTTTAAATTTTAAAAATTGAAAAATATTGAGTTCGTAAAATTCATTACTGTTTTTAAAAAAAAAAAAAAATATTTCTATTACTTTTAAAACAACTCTAATAGTTTATTTTGGAAGTATAATCTATAAAGAAAATAAAAACAACGCACTTTTAAAAGAGAAATTACGAGTTTTTTAAATATTTTATTCGCAGTTTCATGTTAGGGGTGTCAAAAATTCTGATACACCTAAGCATCCGGTACTTCTCCCATGATTCACCCTTTGAATAATGAATATAGAAAGCATGAGACAATTTTGGAAAAGTTTCTAAGGGAAAAAAATATTTTACAAGCGGAAGGTCCGGCGTGTCTTATTTGTCAAAACGAAATGACAGAAGTGCAACGAAAAAAAATACAATTTTTGTTGGAGATGACACAAGGAAAGATACTTCTCCATAAAACAGGGGATTTTTTTTTTAAGTAACTAAGCTGCCTTTCAGTGAAAGGCCCTTTCACTTAGTAATAAATGTTCGAAATTTCTTTGAATTTTGTCTCTTTAATTCTTGGATTTTTTTATTTATTTATTTATTTTTTTTTTTTTTTTACTTTCAGCTTAACTTACTTTTATATTTCACCATTTCGATTTTTAGTAATAAATGCTTCTCTACATTAAAAACCGACCTTGTGTCTAACTCTGCCCTCGTGGGGAGGCAAGTAAATAGGAAGTAATATGGCGGCTGAAAACGTTTTTCGACCCCAATAAAAGCATTACAATACATTTAAACCCTGAAGAATTTCCGCCATGCGCCCTTGTTGTTCTATGTTAACAAGTATCCACTACTTGTGTTTCAAACTTAAAAAAAGAAAAAAGAAAAAACACGTTAAAATAGTAAAAACACTAAAACTTTTTCGTTTGTTGTCTTTTTTTTTTTTTTGGAAGGGGGTGAGGTGAGGATCCCAAAAAGCTATGTAAACACTTTACAATATTTTTCAATAGTTATTTGCCAATTTTTTTTTTACAATCAATTTTTATTTAAAATTAAGAAATTATTTTCTAAAATGTATTGTTTATTGTGAGAGTTCTCTCACAAGGTTTTGCCCTCGGCAGAATGGAAGAAACCAAGCAGAAATTGCAACAAGCTCACCTTAAGACTTGTGCCAGTTGACACGGTTAAGATTCGGATTAAAAATTGTTATAAAAATAAATACAATTTAGGCGCGCAGTATGATTATGTTGGCGCGTGAAAAATAAAAAATAACTCCCACGCAACATGATGTTTCCGTCCAATGGGATTTCTCCAAGGACATTTTTATAAACTTTTATTTTTAAACTCTCTGGGAGCCGGTCCAAATAGTATTTAAGCACACACAAACATCAAATCTTTCTCTCAACTGCATATTCTAATTCGGACGTTCCACGCGTGTTACTATCACTCTTCCATTTTCACCGCTCCACGCGCTTCATACAATTTCACAGGCGAACATTACCTATTGCCTCTCTTACCATGTTTTAACATATGAACAGTTCAACAAAAAAGACATTCTCCTTTTTTATACGAACACTTAAAAAGGACTTCTGAACTCATTATAAAGAGAATTATATTTTATTTGTTAATGGTTGGTTTCTGTGAATAAACCTCCGTTTGTTTTGCATGTAAGTCTTCTTTTTATTTTTATTTATTTGTGGAGGAAGTTAGTTCCTAAAAGGGCCTGACGACCCCCACAGACTTCAACGTAAATTTTATTAAAGTAAAAAAAAGTCCATGTTGCGAATGATGCGTCATCTCCAGCTATCTGCCACTATGGACGGTAAACGTCCCCGAAGGGAATAATAGTTCGTCTTTGATAACGGCTGGGTAGAATTCCCGCTGACGAAGAATGCACAGGTTGGAGTGTTGAGGTGACTTCCAAGATGGATACTGCAAGCTAGGCCTCCACAACGTGTCCTTCGAGTCAGTCCAATGGCAGACAAGCAAGTCAAACCGTAGACCTTAATTTCGTCTTGACAGACATCAAATTGTAGCGCAAGCGTGCAAATATAATTTGCCCTACTTAAGGGCATTGTAATTGCAATAATAATATTCCGCTGCACGTTTAGGCATTAAAACGTCTCAAAGCAACAAAGTATTTTTTGCTGCTTCGATTCGAGTGAGAAATCCACGTCTGTCCAACTCTGCGGCTTTCTGGATTCTGATCTGAAAAAGGGAATATTGGCGCCAAGAACATTCTCAGCAGTTAGTTATAACATGCAAGTTGATTGGTTAAAATTAATCTGTGGCCGGAGAAACCGTCCAATAAAGAGCTTGCTTATTTCTGCAGAATTTCTTACATTATATATGTTTACATTTTGTTTTTAAGTAAAATTAAGAAATTAATTTTAAAAATATTGTTTATATCCATCTTCATTCAAAAGGGTTACTTTTCGGTAGCTTCACCGGTTGTTAACCTAAATTTACAAATATCAGAAAGAAACTCATCTGCAGTACCTACTTATCTAAGCTGCACCACAATAGTAAATTTTTATGACATGCCCCAGCGTATTATAAACACCCCAACCTTCATTCCGTAACAATTAGTTACAATATAAAAGATTTTCTTCTTCTTTTTTTTTTTGTTTATCGTTAAAAATGCCAATCTGAATAAGCAACAAATTATTAGTTAAATCAAAACAATTATTGTAGAATATTAAATGGGAGATCATTTTCGTATATGAGTTTTATGTAAAATTATGATCCGTTTCCGGGCCATTCTAACATTTTAGGGCAGTTAACTAACGTATTTATTTATTTAGGTATTTTTTACATTAACTACAACTCACGTTTCAGTTTTTTTTTTCTTTACATAGGAGTCACCACTTATCTAGGACTGGAGGCCACCCGAGGATAAGGGTTAATTGGTTTACATTAGTCAATGTGATTATAGCATAATAAACATAAGTATTGGAAATTTTGTAAATTGGATTACTTAGGGGGATGGTTCATCAAGAACTTGTTTACATTGGACTTGAAGACAATCAAATTATAGTCAGCTTGAAAGCAGGCAAATGGAAGACAGTTCCACAGGCGTGCAGTTCTAAGAAAGAAGCTTTGTTCATGGAATCTACGTTTAGATTTAGGCACAATTAAAGAGAGGGAAATTATTGATTGTGGTTGCAGCTAGACGAGTATTTTTCGTGAAAGTTTGATGAGGTGAGACCATAGATTGGAGCTCAGACGAGAACTTGCCATGAAAATAATGATAAAGCAGAGACAGGTTCGCAACATCTCTTCTGTGGGAAAGAGGTTAAGGGAAGAAAAAAGGACATTCCCCATTAGGCTACAAAGTCATCTTTGAACTCTGTCAAGGTAGGATATGGTCTTTCTAGCAGCTCCAGCCCATATGTGGCAACAGTATTCCATCCTTGAATTTACCTGGCTCTTATATAGATAGAGAATTGCATCAGCAGTGAGATATCTACTGGAGCAGTAGAAGGATGCCACCATTTTTCCAGCAGCCTTGACAACGGATTTGATGTATGTGTTCCATTTCAGATTAGGAGTAAAGGTCAGACCCAGAAGCTTGTCAAAACATGGAGCCTCGCCAAGACGAGAGCCATTCTTTTCGATTGATGCCAAACAGGGATCAGAGCATTGATAATGTAAAGATAGAGGCTTGGTTTTAGATGCATTAAAATTAACTAGCCACCTCTTTCCCCATTGTACCACATGCTCAAGATCAGAGGAGAGAGAATCAGAAAGAACGAGGTCATTTACGACCTTTGATGTGTTACCATAGATGGTAGTGTCATCAGCATAAACGTCTACAAATAATCTAAGAATGTGATTTGAGAGATCATTGATGCAGATCAGGAAGAGAGGGACTCCAGCATTAATTCTGTGAGCTTCTGATTTTTGCCAATCAACCACTACTCTTATGAACCTTTCAGACAGAAATTATTTAATAATTGAGAAGACATTTCCATCTATACCGTAGCTGGAGATCTTGTGAAGTAGACCTTTATGCTATACCCTATCAAAGGCCTTTTATATGTCAAGAACAATTGCCCTATAAAGGAAGCCTCCATCGAGAGATTCACTAATTCTATGAGATATAACCTATTATATTATATATATAAGATATATTCCTATTTGCATTTCCGAAAAACACTTTCTTCAGTCATTCAACGCTGATCAAATCATCTGCCATTCTTATCTATCACAAAATGTTTTGGATATCTTTTAAGAACTTTTTAAGGACTGGAGTAGGGCAGTTGCAGGCACGTGGATACTCGATCATTTCTTATGAAAACATGTATCCATGTATGTATGTCCTAAGGAAAGTGAATTGTTTTTGGGACCTTGCTTCGACATACACAGGTCTCAAAATGTACTTCTTCAAGCGAAACATATAGCTAGTTATGTCTGGCATGCTTTTAATGGCAGGCGGTGCAATCATTTGTCCTGGGAAAGTCAAAGGTGTTCGGTACTTGATCTCGGCAGCTGTAAGTCCAATGTCCATTTAAATGGTAGGTCTGATATCAAGGAGTACGAGAGGGAGGAATTCCATCCAATTACTGGGATTGGAATATGGCTTAAAAGAAGCCTTCGGTTGGCGATGGAAGCATTCAACTAAGCTGTTCGAGGATGGGTGATAAGGCATAGTCCATATATGCTAGTATCCAACTGGATGTGAAAGTTCAACAAAAAAATAGGAATCAAACTGTTTACCCCTGTCAGTGGTGATAATTTTTGGCACACCAAATCTAGATATCCACTGTGAAATGAGTATTTTGACAGAAGTCTCGGCAGGAATGTTAGTGATAAGTAAGACTTTGGGCCATCTGGAGAATCTGTTGATGCAAATGAACAAATTTGTAAAGTTCTTCAAAGATGGTAATGGACCCACCATGTCGATGTAGACATATTTAAACTGAGCCTCAGAAATAGAGAACTTTGCTTTGTTCTTAATATGTTGAGTGACTTTGGATTTCTAGCAAGGGATACAACTCCGTGACCAGTTGTCTACATCCTTGTTAATAATGGTTCATCTGAAACATGATATCTATCTCCATGAACTGGATTGACTTTTTCTCTCTCTCTCTCTATACAACAATAGACTTTCCCTCTCACCAGCTAACAGCGAGAGACGCACGTCATACTGGATCGACTTTCTCATTCTCTCTCTCTCTCTCTCTCTCTCTCTCTCTCTCTCTCTCTCTCTCTCTCTACAACAATAGACTTTCCGGGTTTGTATTACTGTACACATAGATTCGAAAATGTTGTCAAAAAACAAATATATAACAAATAAATGTTATCAAAGGCAAGATAAGTTACTTTTCTACCTAACTGGATATATTTTTTGTGTTTTTATTCAATGTAACATGTTTATTCAGCTCGAAAAACATACAGTGTTTACCGTTGTATTGGAAAATTCAAAATGGCGCCCGAAACTCTCTTTAACACGGTAAGTTCAGGAAAAGATGTTATAAATAATAAACTAGACAAAATACTGTTAGAAATTTGCTCATTATATGTTACCGTAACATAAGTTGACATATATTCGGTGGTTTTTAATAGTATTTTGTCTAGTTTATTATTTATAACACCTTTTCCCAAACTTACCATGTTAAAGAGAGTGTCGGGCGCCATTTTGAATTTTCCAATACATCGGTAAACACTGCATGTTTTTCGAACTGAATAAGCATGTTACATTGAATAAAAACACAAAAAATATATCCAGTTAGATAGAAAAGTAACTTATCTTGCCTTTGATAACATTTATTTGTTATATATTTGATTTTTGACAACTTTTTCGAATCTATGTGTACAGTAATACAGACCCGACTTTCCTTCTCACCAGTTAACAGCAAGAGACGCATGCCAAACTAAACACGTGCTGTACCGTTTTCTTTCATTTGTTTCTTCACGAAATGAATTCCTGTTCGTTTAATTCAATTTAACATGTTTGTTTCTTTCTCAATTCAATTCATTTTTCCTATTCTGAACGACCGGTGTATTTGTATAATATATCCACCAGTCCACTACAGATTGGTGACACCTGAACGTGAGATGAACACGCATTTCCTTCTATACCACCAGCCTGCAATAAATTGCCGACCATGAGGAGACGTGAAACGAACAAGCATGGTGACCCTACCTTTTTGAAATTGTTTTGAGCAAGATGCGCATTTTATTTGATAAAAAAAAAACGAACATTTCAACAAAAAAAAACAAGTGAACTACAATGACGAAACCCCTCGTCAGACTCGGCAGAAAAATAAACACGGAGCTGTCGACTTCATACCGAATATAAAGAAAAATTCGAGCTCGACAAACATGTTTCACGGTTTCCTAACATTACCCTGTAACAAACGTGAGGAGCACAATCACATAGGCCTATGCACATTCTCTCCCACACAGCAAAGTAACAATAACAGGACATCCCTATCAACACGTAGGAAGAAGTTGAATCAACAATACGAGTTGAGATGCACCACGCACACTGATAAACTCACAACTGGAAGTTTCGTTGTCAGCCGGCAACTGGACACCCGTTCAACATGAACTAACGTGCAACTAGCACCCAGACAGGCAATGTATACACACTACCGCAGACTCACTTGCGAAGACACAAACAAAATTTTCCTTCCAAACGAATAATTCACTACATTCTCCAAGCAACTCGTTGCACATGTCAGCACACAACAAAAAAACAAACATTGTTAGCCTAAAAAAAAAAGTAAATGCATAAGTAAATACTTTTTTTATGAACACACTCCGTTTTTGACGTTTTTTTTTAAACAACCACACCAATAGCAAAAAACAGGATGAAAAGTCAATAGCCCAAAACATTACTAAAAGAAAAAAAATATATACACTGCATATTTTTTTTTTCTGGGAAGAGGAGTATTGTGCGAGCCCTTTCTAGTCTTGTACAAAAACACGTGTTCACATCTCAAGCCATTTTTCTTGTTATACACATACGTGCACACAAACATACGCGTGCACGTACACACACATAGATATATTCACGTTCACGTACATACACTCACATTCACGTGCATACACACATGTATGCACACATACGTACACATGGGCAATGTCACTTCCCCTTTAAAGGAAATCCACACATGTGCAAAAGACCACCGGAAACAACTATAAAAGCAAGAGACATAAGCTGCTTCACTTTCTTTTCGACTCGGCTTCTGACCTGAGAGGTCGGCGGACCAACCTGCCCCTTTCGGGGCGTGCGCGCCCGCGCACCTCATGTCACCTGCTACTATGTGTGGGGGCAAGAGTCAACAGACAGTACGTACACTTTACACGCTTTCTATCTCCATGAACTGGATCGACTTTCTCGCTCTCTCTCTCTCTCTCTCTCTCTCTACAACAATAGACTTTCCTTCTCACCAGTTAACAGCAAGAGACGCATGCCAAACTAAACATGTGCTGGACCGTTTTCTTTCATTTGTTTCTTCACAAAATAAATTCCTGTTCGTTTAATTCAATTTAACACATTGTTCGTTTCTTTCTCAATTCAATTTATTTTTCCTATTCTGAACGACCGGACGAATGTGTATAATATATCCACCAGTCCACTACAGATTGGTAACACCCGAACGTGAGATGAACACGCATTTTCTTCTATACCACCAGCCTGCAACAATGCATAGATTTTTTTGGTTCCATATTAAAATTGTCTAAGAACTAATAAATATGCAATGCTTAGTGACAGAGTTTTTAATGATAAAATTAGACAGTGAGTATAATAAAAATAGGTTTATTTTTTCCGTGAAGAAAGGAAACAAACTTGTTTGTTATAAAAAAACAAACAAAAAACTATAATATTAGGGTCTATAGAGTTTGTTATAAAAAATCAAACAAAAAACTATAGTATTAGCGTGGCCTTCGTTATAAAGATGGCCGGCCAGCTGAAAAAATGACGTCATCGCCGAGGTCCCAACAAGCAAGATATGTGGAACTCTTAGACTGTCAATAATGAACAGTAATTTTTACAGACAGCGTTACAAAATTCAAAATTGGATTAAATAAAGAAAGAACATGATGATTTATACTGAAACTCATCTAATATTAATAATAAAAAAATAATTAAAAAAAAACACAAGTTATTTGTTTAAGTATATTAGCAATCGAATATTTCGTTGTATTATAGATTTTAAAGATTAGAATGCGTTCTTTAATTACTTATAAATTACATTTTAAAAAGTGAAGGAACACGATTTGATTTGAAATAAACTTGAAGTTTATTTAATATAATTAAATGAAAATTATGCATGTAAGATTATGAATATTTGAAGCAGAACACAAGCAAAACATTTGATATGAGTTAAGACAATAAACAAATATTAAAATTAAACTTTTTTTTTAAATCAAAATGAATATTTTTTAATCAAAATGAACAATATTTTTTTTTAATCAAAATGAATATTTTTTAATCAAAATGAATAATATTTTTTTTTAATCAAAATGAATATTTTTTAATCAAAATGAACAATATTTTTTTTTAATCAAAATGAATATTTTTTAATCAAAATGAATATGTTTTAATCAAAATCAATATTTTTTAATCAAAATCAATATTTTTTAATCAAAATGAATATTTTTTAATCAAAATCAATATTTTTTAATCAAAATGAACCACAATATTTTTTCAAAATCAAAAACAATATTTTTAATAAATTCATGAAATATTGCACAGTAAAAAAATAATTAACCTAAAGAAAAAATCATGCTTCTTATTTAAGATTATTTCACCACATAACAAAAATAACATGCAAAATCATTTTTTATATCCATATTTCCAGTTTGTTTACTGTACACATAGATTCGAAAATGTTGTCAAAAAACAAATATATAACAAATAAATGTTATCAAAGGCAAGATAAGTTACTTTTCTGCCAAACTGGATATATTTTTTGTGTTTTTATTCAATGTAACATGTTTATTCAGCTCGAAAAACATACAGTGTTTACCGATGTATTCGAAAATTCAAGATGGCGTCTCACACCCTCTTTAACACCGTAAGTTTGGAAAAAGGTGTTATAAATAAAAAAAACTATTCAAAATACTATTAAAAACCCGCCGAATATATATCAACCTATGTCACGGTAACATATATTGAGCGAGTTTTTAACAGTATTTTATCCGGTTTTTTATTTATAACATCTTTTCCCACACTTACCGTGTTAAAGAGAGAATCAGACGCCATCTCGAATGTTCCAATACATCGGTAAACACTGTATGGTTTTCGAGCTGAATAAACATGTTACATTGAATAAAAACACGAAAAATATATCCAGTTAGGTAGAAAAGTAACTTATCTTGCCTTTGATAACATTTATTTGTTATATATTTGTTTTTTGACAACTTTTTCGAATCTATGTGTACAGTAATACAAGCCCAATTACGTTAATGAAATGAAATGAAAAGACCACGAGTGAACGCGCGTTTTTTTTTTTTAGTTTAGTTTCATATATATATATATATATATATATATATATATATATATATATATATATATATATATATATATATATATATATATATATATATATATATATAAGTATTTTTAAATTTTATCTTTCTAGCTTTAAAAAAAAGTTTAAAAATTTTATCAGCCGGCATAATTTATTTTTAAATATTGAAAAATTTCAGGAAAATTAATTTTTGCTAGATTTTTAAAACACGTGTTTTAAAGAATCGATGTTGTCTCGCATTTTCATTAGTTTTGTATGCTGTAAAAATGTTTTTTTTAATATTAGCAATTTATTTGAAGCTTCTTCTTTTGAATGGTAAAAAATTTAGGATGATAATATTGAATTAAATTATAGTTACATCGTGTTAAATACAGGGGGGAGCACGTTAAAACTTACTTTGCTGAATGGAGATGGTGTAAAATCTTTCTTTTTTTACTGCATTAAGATTCTTTATCTTTCGGAAATGAAAATACTGTCACTTTTTGGTCCTTTATAATAATTTCCTCAGCAATTTGGAACGATGCACCGTGAAGGCATTTTAATAAAAAAAGAAATATTACACTGACTCCAAGACGTTACGAGTGCCTACCGGTGACTACCGGTGTCACCGGTAAGGACTATCCGTGATGACGTCAGCAGATTAAATTATTTTTGCCCACCGGCCATCTTGTCTTTTAAGACGGTCTTGGTATTAGGGTCTATAGAATCAGCATTTGTACTTGATTATATGATGAAACATCATGTTAACTTTTATCAAAAGGATGAATTCAGTGAAATATTGGGTAATATCTTTTATGTTGACAACTTAGTCGGTTGGTTGTTTGTTTTTGTTTTATGGCATATCAACCCTTTTTAGGTCATTTAATGCCGATCCAGTGATTTTGAAGAAAATGTTTTTAATAGAATAAATGTTTTTTTTCCAAGTCAGTTTCTCTTTAACCCATAGTTGGGACCCTGTGATATCCACAAGTAAAGGGGCATAACCCTAAGACTTATCTACCCTTATGCATGCGCTCTCTCTAATAAAGTAAGCTCGGATGGCAGTTCTCTGGCGACCGAGCTGTTGTCAACACCTATGTCTGTGTTGTCTTTCTTTCATGCTGTTTGATTCCTGCCAGACGGGAGCCCCCAACATTATATCTGGCGACGAGAGATTATTTTTTGTGATGAGCTCATGCTACATAATTTTCGGAATTTAATACAAAAAAAATTTTTCGGAATTTAATACAAAAAAAAAAAAAAAAATGGCCAGCGATGGTTTACCAGTTTTTCCCAGTTTTAGCGTACATGCGGACCAAACCACAACCGCCGTTCGTTGGAATAAATGGTTAGACAGGTTGGAGAATTTATTTGTCGCTATGGACATTCACGATGATAAAAAAAAGAAAGCGACACTTCTCTACTATGCAGGAGACAAAGTTTTCAATATTTTCAACAATTTCACAGACCAACAAAAGGGCATGAAACTACAAAAAAGTCACTAACAAATCATTTTACATCGCAAAAGAAGACGTCGCACAAACTTTTCAAGTTTCAATGAGCCATGCAAAACCCGGACGAAAGCTTGGACTCATACCATGCACGACTATTATTAAGGATTTATTAATGCAAGCATAGAATTTTGTGATAAATCCTGTTGGGCTAAGATATTTGTGGTTGACAGTGACAATCCTCTAGTTGGACTGCAGAACCTCTTGGGTGGTCATTTTGCTGAAGCACTGGAAATGATAACATTTAACTTCACGTTCCATGTGACGGTCCCAATTCAAGACGAGTTCCCCACACTGTTTGATGGAAAGATGGAAAAAATTTCCAGAGTTACCATTAATCTCCACATTGACCCATCGGTTTCCCCCGTAACTCAGCAACACCGCAGGATATCTTTCCATTTGAGAAAAGATGTGGAGACAGAGAGAGAGATGTTAGCCGTCGTATATGCAGCTGAACATTTTCATCTCTATTTATATTGAGTGAGATTCAAAATCAACACCGACCATCGTCCTCTTCTTGGGATTGTGAAAAGTCTTAAACCAGCAACAACAAGGATTGAATGCTGGCGCATTCGTCTCATGCCCTACCAGTACAACCTGGTATACCGTCGTGGGGAAGATGACCAAAACCCTGCGGACTATCTGAATCATCACCCACAACAAATACCATCTAAAGACAATGTAGCAGAAGCCTACATAAGGGATGTAGCTAAGAATATAATACCAAAATCTTTAACTCTTGAAGAAGTCAAACAAGCCACAAAACAGGACCCCCAGTTACAAAAGGTCAGGGGTGCTGTTAAAGATGGACGATGGAATGACCCCCAGCTGTCAAGTTTTTCTCCATTCAAGGATGAAATTTCAATATGCAATGGTCTCGTCCTTCGAGGACACTGGCTTGTAATTCCCTCAAAATTAAGGAAGAGATCAGTCGATATAGCCCATCAATCTCACCAGGGCATGGTCAAAACCAAGTAACTAATAAGGGAAAAGGTGTGGTTCCCAGGAATCAATAGACTGGTGGAGGAAGCAATACATGGATGCATTCCCTGCCAAGCCTCAGACCCAAGGCACATGAGCTGCGAACCCATACACTCCTCACTACTACCAGTTGCCCCATGGACTGAAATCTCAGTCGATTTTGAAGGTCCGTTCCCATCAGGTGACTATGTGTTAGTCATAATCGATGATTACAGCTGATTCCCTGAAGTGGAGGTAATACCCTCAATATCTGCGTGTACAGTCATCCCCCATGATCTTTGCTAGACAAGGATATCCGACCATTCTAAAATCCGATAACGGTCCGCCATTTCAAGGACAAGACTTTAGAGACTTAGCGGCACAAGCAGGTTTCAAACATAGATGCATTACACCTCTATGGCCTGAGCAAATGGTGAAATTGAGCGTTTTATGCATACCCTAAAAAAATATGTTCTTACGGCTACGGCGGAAGGCCACAACTGGAAGACCCAGTTACCACATTTCCTAGATCCACCCCCCCCCCGCATACCACCATAAAAATATCTCCATTTGAAGCTTGTATGGGCCCAAAAATGAACATCGGCATACCAAATGGTATCGAAAGCCCAGTAACAGGGCTGATGCATGAAAACTAAAATAAAATGACTCCAAAGGAAAGGAGAAGATGAAGGGGTACAGCAATAGAAACACAAAAACAACATAGATAGAAAGACAAGGTGATAAGGTCTTGATCAGACAGAAGAGGCAAAACAAACTGTCACCACCTAAATCATATACCATTACAAAAAGTAGCCATAAATAAATTCAGTGAAATCCTTTGTTGCAGTAGACATGCATTTATTTTGTATAAATTATTTTCCATTTTAAATTAAAAAAAATTAACTTAAAATAAATTAGGTGCAACTGTGTAAAGATTACTTCAGCTCACATCGTCTTTCTACACCCACGCAGATTCGGTGGGCATATAAACTAAACTCTGCCTGTTCACGCGGACGTAGACCAAAACATCTTATGTCACAAGATGTTGTTCTTTTCATCCAATCGGATTACGAAGAAATCAAATTTCAAAAATATAATTTTCTGACAGCGTTCGTGGAGCCGGTTTGGATCTATAAAAAGGGCATTTTTTGCGCCCAAATGAAACAGTCAACCCTCAAGCAGCATGCTGTAGACATCGACGTCGATCTCCGTCCTCGAGACGTTAAACAGGCGCATGCCTGATAATTAATTCTTCTCTAGGAGATGGACTTTTTAGACTTATGGATTTTTCCCCTTTTCTATCCCTTTGCTAAAGTAAGCGACAGACTTTTATGTTGTCATTTCTTCCTAAAAAGAACTGTATATTTCTAACCAAGAACTTTCATTTTTCTACTTCATTTAATTTTAGTCAGAAGAAACTTTCTGATCTTCTCTTTTCATTTATTTACAATTTTTAAAAAATAAATTTTGTATTAAATTTATTCATCCTCCTCAGTCATCTTTGCTTGAGTGTTCAACTCCATTTTACACTTTTTATTATTTTTATTATTTTGAGTTTGCGGGATTAACACCAACACCTGTAGTTCCGCAACAATTTATAATTTTGAATTGAAAAAAAAAATTGTTAAAAATCTGCTGCTTGTCTCTCGTTCCTGGACAGGGCTCAAAAGAGAGTTTTAGGGATTATTATTTGGTGCTTTTAAGGCACTCCCTAATAAAATAATTTAACACAATTTTCCGAACAAACAACAAACCACTTCTTAAACTTAACAAGGAAAAGGTTTATTTAGAAAGGCATTAAACTCGGAGGAGGAAAAGAAGGAAGGAAGGTTCGAGACTTCACTGCTTACTAGGTAGTTACAGCTGGTGGCTGTCGTCTGATACCTAGTAAGAGCAGAGGAGCGAAAGGTCTACTCCCTTCGAAAGCTGGTGGAGTAAGAGAGAGTTTTTTCTTCTCAGAACCGGAAGCTGTCAGGTCCTTGGGGGTTAAAAATATTCATACGCTACTCCTCTGATTGGCTAATGTATGGCCACATCACTCAATCAGGGAGGAATATGTGCAAGAAGAAAGAGGTCTATTTGCGTCTGCTACGGAGTCGCCAACCTGATAGGTCCTGAACTGTCATCTAGGCTTCAGCTTCTGTCCCATCGACGAGATGTTGCATCCCTCTGCCTGTTCTACAAATACTTTAATGGTGAATGCTCTGACGAACTGCAAACACTTGTACCTCCCCGACGTAACTACCCCCGACAAACCCGACAAGCTACTAAGTCTCATCCCTTTACAGTAGAGATCCCTAGGTGCAAGAAAGCCTATTACTCCAATAGTTTCTTCCCCAGAACTGCGGGTCTTTGGAACTCCCTTCCGGGATTCTGCTTTCCCAACTGCACTAATATGCAGAAGTTCAAGTGTAATGTTAACAAACATCTTTCTACTCATCTCCCTTCATAATGACCCCGCTAATTAAGTCCCTGATAGTAGCCCCCTGCTTCAAAGTGGTACTGTGTCTTGTTTGGGGTGAAAATTGAATTAAAAAAAAAATAAATGAATAAATAAATGTTGCTTTAAAGTTAATTTTTTTTAAATGTTTTTGTCATTCATTTATTCTACATAAGTAAAAATAAAAGTTGTTTAAATTGTTTCATTCTTATTTTCTGACTTGTTAGTTTTGCCTCAGTTCGTTCTGTTTCATTCACCATTGGTTTTTGATTGCAAGGTCAAAGCTGCTACCAGCTCTACAAAATTGTAGATAGCAGCCATCTTTATTACACAATTAACATGTTTACTCATTTTAATCGTGCATTTGTCGAGTTTATATGGGTAGAATCAATTAACTTTTAACTCGAAATGATTCCTCACGCAACAATCTTTAAAATATGAAACATTTTTAATGCCTATTTTCTCATATCAACCACAAAACCCATTTAGTGACATTACCCTTTTTTATGTTTGATTATAAAAAATACGAAAGAAAACATCAAAATTTTATACTTTTAAATAGTTTTTTAGTCTTTGTGAATAAAAAAGCTGAAAAAAACATTTCCAAATAAAAACAAAACATATTTTTATTATAACAAATTGCATATCAAATACTATTTTTAAAAAAATACCAATAAAGAATATGGATTTTACTTGTGCGAATGGGAATTAAACTAACTTTTTTGGATTCTGCATCTTTGGATTTTACCGTCATTGGAAATTTTATCCTTCACCAGAATATTCACTTACGTGAAATCACTTTTTATTCACCCTATTCCCTCTGCTTCACTTTTTGTTATCAAGTAAGATCTATTACTTACTTGTAGTTTCATTTAATACTTTTGCAAGCAAAATCCGATCCCGCATTTTGCTAAATCCTACCCTCTTATCAGAAGGAAAGTATTTCTTCGAAACTCCATGGATTTAAGGACTATCCATTTATTTAGTGTTTCCTTTTTAAAATTAAATGTTTTTAACTCTTTTTCAAAGTGTTTTTTAACATGGTTTATTAACTATTTGTTCTTTATATATATATATATATATATATATATATATATATATATATATATATATATAAATATATAAATATGCATATAAATATATATATATATAAATATATTTATATATATATAAATAAATACATATAATTAAATATATATATAAATAAATATATATATAAATAAATATATATATAAATAAATATATATATATAAATAAATATATATATATATATATATATATATATATATATATATATATATATATTTATATATAAATAAATATATATTTAGTAATGTGATTGATAATTTATAAGACGCAATCTACTTTGGTTCGACATCTGGACTTATTAAGCATAGGATTTCAACCCATAAACATTCTTTTAAAAACCACTCCCTGTTGAACCAAACCACTCTATCCAAACATATTTGGTGACTCAAAGATAATATTTCCTTCAATTTGAAATGGCAAATAATAGGATCATATAAAGGATATACACCAGGAGATATATTCTGTGTACTTTGTACACAGGAGGCTCTAAAGATTTTAAAATATGACGATATCAAAAATAGAACCACCTTCCTAAATTCAAGAGAGGAGCTTATTTCTTCATGCAGTCATAAAACGTTGGTTTAAATTTAACAAGTATAAACTACCATAAGTCATTAAAAATGTTACTTATTAATATTCAATCTTGAAATTTAAGTTTAACTTGATACCCTTATTAATAAAATTTTCATCATCAGTATTATTATCAATATTAGTTTATCTGATATATTTACCATTATTGTATATTTATGGCCTCGGTATTTATAAAAAGGAAGGACGCCATAGAGGTCACAACAAAGAATACATGAAATGAACAACGTTGCAAGTGTGTGTAGATTCTGACTCCATATAATTAAAGACAGACGAATATTGAAGGTTGAGAACCGATTTTATTTACTACTAGCAACTTGTATTAGAAGAGGCAAAGTGTTTGTAGGATGGAATGTGATTTAACGAAGAATGGATTGTCCGATGGAGATATTTGACAGTTTGTGTTACGGTGAAATGTTCGTAGAATGTTTGCAGGTATGTACAATTTAACAAGGAATGAATGTTCGTAAAATGTTTGTAGGTATATATGAATTCACAAGGAATGTATGTTCGTAAAATGTTTGTAGGTATGTATGAATTGACAAGGAATGAATGTTCGTAAAATGTTTGTAGGTATGTATGAATTGACAAGGAATGAATGTTCGTAAATGTAACTTATCTTTTGGACGAGGGATGTGGTAGGGATCGGCCGGTCATCCTGCTGTCGGTGATGCATGTCTTGGCTTGTAACTGGAAAGCGGGTGACTTTTTTATCAATAGCTAGCAGCCCGGTGTCTTCTTCTTCTTTTTCCTCCTCCCTCCTCTGGTTCCCTAAAAACCCTCGTTTTATAGTGGCAAACTGGCTCCCAGTGACTGTGATATTTGAGGTGTTTATTTTAGGCGCGGAGCTCTGTCATTAGTCGATAATTATTTTGTGGTTATCTTATTTTTTTCTTCCCAAGCGGAAGCGATGCGTGGAGCCATGTGCAAAAGACGATTTTTCATTTTGTCTCTCATGGTGGATGCATTAACATCCGGTTCGCTGCTAATTCTCATCATGTTCCCACATATTATTTAGATATATATTTAAGCTTAACCTATACTATATTTATTAATTTCAATAAATAAATAAAGTATTAAAAATACTAAATTCAATAAGTTCCAAATATAATATATTATAATCTAAATAGAATAAACACTAATTATCTCCCTTTGATTATTTAATTAGAAAAATAAGATTATCTCCCCCACTTTTTAAAAAAATATTTGCTTAATTTTAAATTAGGCGTTTACTAACATATTCTAACCGCTAAAAAATGTTCCATTGGCGTTCTTTTTGAAAATTCGACCTTTCGTACATTTATAAACTACAGTCAACATCCAAATGAATGCTTTGACGATAATTACGGTTTCCAAAAGGCGAACAATTAAAAGGTATATATATATATATATATATATATATATATATATATATATATATATATATATATATAATAAAAAGTACAATAAGTTTACCAAGGTAATCAAAATGGTAAACTTAAAATATATTATAAATATTAAAGAGTTAATATTTACAAGTAAAATAAACTCAGCCAGATGTAAAAGCTCAATAAAACCGAAAAGGAAATAGAGCTTATAATATGAACAAATGATTAATAAAACATGTTAAAAGACATCTTGAAAAAGAGTTAAAAACATATTTAATTTTAAAAAAGGAAGCACAAGATAAGTGGATAGTCCTTAATCCGCGGAGTTTCGAAGAAATACTCTCCTTCTCATCAGAAGGCAGGAATTAGCAAAATGCAGGATCGGATTTTGCATATAAAAGTATTTAATAAAACTACAAGTAAGTCACAGATCTTACTTGGTTAAAAAAAAGGGTGAGGTAAGGGGAACAGGAGGCAAAAGAAAAATGATAAAAAGATTTCACATAAATGGATAGTCCGGTGAAGGGTAAAAATCCAAAAATGGTAAATCCAAAACGGTCGAATTTAAAATTTCAATCCAATGGGTAAATTCCAAATGGTCCAAAATAATCCAAAAAGCAGAGTTCCTTGGAAAAAAGTGCAAATGGAATGAATCCCAAATCATTAAAAGAAAAGCACTGGAGATAAAATTTAAAACACGTCTGTCAAGGCTGGATGAATCAAAAAAAAAAAAAAAATATATATATATATCTTCTCTATATAAATAAAATGAACTCATTTTTTCCCGTCGGATTTTGACCTTAATAGGATTAAAAATCAAGATATTTCATGCAAATATAATATGCACAAACGGCAGAACAATATCTGAGGTGTGTTATAGGCTTATTATTTCTCAAATTCCTCGATAATCTTAGATTTCTATACTTTTTCTGCTGAGACGTCACGGCCAAAATCGGTTAAGATCAATGGAAGTGGTAAAATATTTTCTCTCTAATAAATTCCTCCTCCCCCTGCCACCACTTAACACCGTTTGGGGATCGTTCACAAGGAACAGTTGAGAAGAGAACACCGGTTTGGCTTCGTAGTTCTTTCATGTGAAGTTATTTAAAATCACTAAACTAAGCTGCAGTGCTCTGTGGCGTAGTGGTTAGCGTGCTGGACAATTCACATTATATTTTCACGTTCGCGCCGACCTACCGTAGTCGGTTTTTTTTTGTTTTTTTTTTCCCCTAAACAACTGGAATGGACTTTTCTTGGTGGCCGAACTGTTAACGTTGCAGATGTTTTTTTGTTTTTTTTCACACTTTATTTTCCTACTTTTACTCATGACTCCGGGTTTGATCCTTCCTACTTACCTACCATAACATTTTTTAAAACTCCCCCCCCCCGTCCCGGAAACAAACACTCGGGCAACGCCGGGTACCCCCGCTAGTATATATATATATATATATATATATATATATATATATATATATGTAATTCTTAACTTTTATTAAAAACATATTATTATAACCTTATGTTTAAACCAAATTCAGATTTATAATTTTATTCTAATTTTATTCTATACCCATATTACTTTGCTTATCAAGTAAATATTTTCCTTTTTATTCTAATTTTTTCCAGATACATCTACCTTACTTAAAATTTGCTAGGTTTATTCATGGTGCCTTTTACATATAAAAAAAACTCACCCAATATTTTTGCTGATGAGGAGACTTTGTTTAAAAAAATATGTCAAAATTATTGTCCGTGGCTTAATGTCTATCACAATAAAAACATCGTTTCCGAAACGATCGTACAAATTATTGACTTTGTTGTTGTTCCTTCTTATGAAACAGATTTTTAATTTTTAATTCTAATTTGAATTTTAAATTATCAATCA
Source organism: Euprymna scolopes (assembly GCF_053919585.1). Taxonomy (NCBI): domain Eukaryota; kingdom Metazoa; phylum Mollusca; class Cephalopoda; order Sepiida; family Sepiolidae; genus Euprymna; species Euprymna scolopes. The sequence goes on from NC_136495.1 coordinate 2,505,692, forward strand.
CATTACTAAATATTGAAGTAGCTCTAGGATATTTGCCTATTGAGCTTATATATCTGAATTACAACGAGCACTGTTCTTTTCTTGTATTTTAATTGAATTAGTAATTTTACTATCACATTAAAATACACTCTGCTCCTTAGACTACTGTTCTAACCCGCTTTAAATAAACATATATATATATATATATATTTAAATATATACATATATATATTTAAATATATATATATATTTAAATATATATATATATTTAAATATATATATATATATATATGCTTAAATATATATATATATATGTTTAAATATATATATATATATTTAAATATATATATATTTAAATATATATATATATATTTAAATATATATATATATTTAAATATATATATATATATATTTAAATATATATATATATATATTTAAATATATATATCTTGGCAAATTGAAACCTAGAGAGTCATACATTCTGCTTAAAGACCACAAACAGGACTTTAATAATAATCCCAGCACCCGCCTGATAAACCCAACTAAACCAACTAAACCAGAAATAGGTAGAATTAGCAAGACTATACTTTCTAGAGTAAACAAACAAATCAAACAGGACCTAGAACTAAACCAGTGGGCAAATACTACCGAAGCAATCACCTGGTTTAAAAATATAGAAAACAAAGATAAATGTACGTTCATACAGTTTGACATCATAGACTTTTATCCCTCGATATCCGAAGAACTTTTTAACATTGCCCTAGAATTTGCCGAGGTATACACTGATATATCCTCAGAAGAAATCAACATAATTAAAAAATGTAGAAAATCAGTTCTAATAAATAACAATAACCAATGGATAAAAAATAAAATGAAAAATTCATTCGATTTGGCGATGGGTTCCAGAGACTCTGCAGAGGCATCAGATCTTGTGGGATTATTCATTCTATATACCCTCACAAGCATATTCGATACTACGGATATCGGCCTATATAGAGATGACGGACTAGCTATAATAAAAAACTCCAACAAAGTCAAGGGAGAAAACTTTAAGAAAATCATACACAAAGAAATGAAAAAATTAGGCCTAAAAGCGGACATATCAGCTAACATAAAAATAACAAACTTCCTGGACGTCACGTTAAACTTAGATAAAAACACATATGAACCATACTTAAAAGATAACGCTACTCCAATTTACGTAAACCCTAAGTCCAACCACCCACCATCAAATATAAAACATATTCCTAACTCGATCGTAAGTAGACTCAGTAATAACTCAAGCGATGAAAATGCACTTAACAGGTCATCCAATATTTATGAAACAGCCCTAAAAAATAGTGGATACAAAAATATCGATATCAAATATAAGCAACAAAACACCAACAACTATAATAAAATTAAAAACAGAAGAAAAAGAACTATAATTTGGTATACGGCCCCATACAATCAAATGTTAAAAACAAAACTTGGCAAGAAATTTCTAGATCTTATTGAAAAACATTTTCCCGCAACCAACCCCTTACACAAAATCTTCAATAAAAATACCTTGAAGTTATCTTACAGTTGTTGCGAAAATTTAGAGATGATAATTAAGGCACATAATAACAAAATACTAAATGAAAACAATGTAAACAACAACAAAATAAACAATAAAAAAAGTAGACACCAGGACAGAAATAAAAACAACACTAGCAGAAATAATAATAATAATAATAATAATAATAATAATAATAATAATAATAATAATAATAATAACAATAATAATAATAATAATAATAATAACAAACCAACCCTGGACAAGTACAACCATACCATAAATAAAAATACTAATAACGAACAAGATAAATGCAATTGTAGACACCGCACACTTTGCCCAGTCCAAAACAAATGTCTAACAAAAAGCGTAGTCTATCAAGCAACAATATTTGCAAAAGAAAACCCGAATAACAAAAAATATTACATAGGCATGACTTCCTTAGATTTCAAAACCCGATACTATGATCACAAAAGCACATTCAAAAATAAAAAACACCGTATAAAAACAACACTAGCGAATAAATACTGGGAACTCAAAGAAAGCGGACATTCGCGGGTAGTCGAATGGAAAATAATAAGACAAGCTACCACATGCAGACATTTAGACGACCCATGTAAATTATGCCTCCATGAAAAATTTTCTATCCTGTACTTTAAAGAACCTCAAAATCTATTAAACTGTAGGCGGGAAATAGCAAACAACTGTGTTCACAAAATAAAACTTACTCTAGGATAGCGATACAAAATAGCTTTAAAACTAACAATAACAATAGAAAACAAACAAATAAATAAATTAAATAAACATGAATATACATAAACGATCACACGCATATGTGTGTGTATATATATATATATATATATATATATATATATGTATATATATGTGCATTATTGTGTACACATAGGTATATTTATATGTATAAAAAAAAAAAAAAAGAAGCAGAACGGCCACCTAAAACCGCTAACCTAGCTCTAAAACAGATCCTTTGTTTGTTAAAATGCATGCCCATTGGCTGGTAGGAATGGGTGCGGTGGATACTAGAAAGCTGATTGGCCATCTAGTAATCCCCAACATGTATAAAAACAAGAAACAACGACAGAATTTGCGCATAAGCCTGACGAATCCTATAGTTGGATGAAACGCAGAATATTCAGTGTAGCTTAATCGCCATATATATTTTATAAATTACTAACTAGCTCTACCTACGTATTGAGCACTTTTGAAGTAAATACTTAAAGTTTACGCATAAATCTATACTTTCGTATAGTAAATTTATGTGAATAAATGAAATAGTTATATATATATATATATATATATATATATATATATATATATATATATATTTAAATATATATATATATATTTAAATATATATATATATATTTAAATAAATATATATTTAAATAATACACATATATATTTAAATAAATATATATTTAAATAATACACATATATATTTAAATATATATATATATATATATATATATATATATATATATATATATATATATATATATATATGTGTGTGTGTGTGTGTGTGTGTGTGTGTGTGTGTGTTTTATTTTTTTTATTACCGTTTTATCTGTTTGGTTACATATGTTTAAGATGTTGGACCATGTTTACGATCCAACAGCCTCGTCAGAACAACCACTTCTGTGAGGCCTGACGAGGCTGTTGGATCGTAAACATGGTCCAACATATGAAACATATGTAGCCAAACAGATAAAACGGTAATGAAAAAATAAAACACATATATGCTCTGCAATAGTATTGAGCACTCTCTTCAAGTTTTTACTAATTATCAGTTTTCCCATATATATATATATATATATATATATATATTAATAATAGTCCCTGGGTTCAGGGGTTAATACCACGCAAAGGGCAAATTTGCGATGGGTTTAATTATCAGATTCGTTGCCAGCGACCTCGATTACTCCTTAAAAAACAAATTAGAGTGGTCGGTGTTCTGTTGTAGCGTATCACTATATTTACCAAAAATTTTCTCAGTGATGAAGAATTTTTCCTCCACTGACTGAGGACAGAAAAGATGAAGTGTAGCATTACACTGTGATCTTGGCGCGAATGCCATGTTGTTCGCGATTAACAATAATGTTTACCGCCTGATGTTTACGGATTTCTTTCTCCTTAGTTTTACAAATATTAATTTGTTTTCTGAATTTTGCAGATAATTTTGCAAATATTTATTTGTTTTCGTTTATTTTAGCAAATGTCTTTGGTTTTTAAATTTAAATTTAAAGCTTGTTTATTAAAATATGGCTAATCCTGAAATTCAACTCGCAAAATTAAGCAGGGGAAATAATACTCAACAGCTTTCGTATGAGTTATCTCCCGTTGACTGCCATGAGTCGTATATAAATTTAAACTTAGCCTTCATTTCCAAATCATTCTAACTTTGTAGAGCAGTAAAACATTTTCGTTTTTACCACTAACCCCAAGTCCGACTGGCAAAGTAATAAAGCCGCATGTAATCGCCTCAAAATTAGAAGCCCCTTCCCACCTCTAAAGACACACAGAATTTAACTCTTATAGCGAAAAATATGGTTAACTGCCATAAAACACTGAAATAGACGGTATTAGGGGATAATCTTGATGTTAAATTCATGTAATAAACTGATCCCTCAATCTAAATTCTAATACCTTCCACGTTTTGCAGGATGTTCACATGTAGTTGCCTAAAACATTTTTTAGGGGCATGATTTTATAGAGGATATTAATCTACGATACTAAAATAAATAAATTATAGATTATATTGAAGTAGCAAGCTCCCAAAATGATTGCCAAATTTTATCGACGAATTTTGTCCGAACTAATCCAAATGTTTTAATTAGTTATCTAATTTTTTTTTCGGGTTTCTATTTTTTTTTTTTCTTTATTTTACAAATATTAATTTGTTTTTTGATTTTTGCTGATAATTCTGCAAAAATTCATTTTGTTTTCATTTTATTTTAGCAAATGTCTTTGATTTTTAATTTTAAATTTAAACTGTGTTTATTAAAATATCGCTACCTGCACATGGGGTTGAGAGAATACAGTTAGCGAAAATTGAGTTTTGCCAAAAAAAAAAAAAAAAAAAGAAGAGTTTGAATTGTAACGATGGAGATAATTATTTTCTGAAATCCTTGAAAATTTTATTTAGAAAAACTGAATTTTCGCTAATTGTTTATTTTTAATTTTTTTTTTATTGCAGACTATCATCCTCGTATTTTATTAGTTGTTTCACGACGTTTCGGCCAACTATTTCTCTGGTCTTCGTCAGGCGGTGACAGCGAAGGATAGGAACTTTGAATCTCCTAACTGCATCCACTGTAATTACTGCCTTCTGTAGTTGTTGTCGTCTCACTACGTTTTGGCTAAGTTAGCCTCTGGCCGGCTTTGGGTAGGATTTAAACCGCTATCTTCAGACAATTCTCACCTGGAACCGTAGATTCAATGTCTCTATCAACTGCGCCACGGGCCCCGAAGGTTGAATTTTTTGGTCTTATAAATCCATGTTTATTTATTATCTGATCTTCCATGGTCGGGTCCATACCGAATGGCATATATATTATTTAATTGGAACTTATTATTGAGATGAATATTATTCATTGATTTTATTTATTGCTGACATTCTCATCTTTTCTTAATTGTTTCAAAACGTTTCGGCCCACTATTCCTCTGGCCTTCATCAGGTGATAACCGCGACGGATAGGATCTTTGAATCTCCTGACTGCATTCACTGCAATTACTGCCTTCCGTAGTTGTTGTCATCTCAAGAAGTGGTTAGAAATTTAGCATTTGTAATGTGGTGGACCAGAGCTTGAATAATTATGGACTCAAATATCTGGGCGAAGAGAGGGAGGAAGCTAATGAGGCGATGATTTAATGGGCCAGTTTTTTCGTCAGAATTCTTGTAAACTGGTACTATGGAAACAGTTTTCCAGCAGTCAGGAAAGCAAGATTCATTAATGCATTTGTTTTAAAGTTTGGAGAGAACTGGAGCAACTTTAGCAGAGCATTTTTTGACAGTATAGCAGGGATGAGATCAGATCCCCATGCTTTTGAGGTGGCTATGTTTTTTTATGATTTCATATACTTCAGAGGGGATAACTTTCAAATTATCTAGCGTGGTTTCTGTCCGTAGAGGAAAATCAGGGAGGGAGTGGTTTGCTGGGTCCAAAATAGAGTTTGAGGCAAACCGACTGGCAAGCATGATAGCCTTCTTGGTTGCCATGCAAACAACCACATGATTGTTGGCTAGTGGAGATATATATATATATATTTTTAATTACATTCTCACCTCAAACAAGGCACATTGCCACTTTGATGTAGGGGGCTACTATCAGGGATGTAAGCTATAGGGGTACTTTGTAGGGAGTTGGGTAGCAAGATGTCTGTTCACATTACACTTGAACTTCTGCATGTCAGTACAGTTGGGGAAGCAGGGACCTGGAAGGGAATTCCCAAGCCTAGCGGTTCTAGAGAAGAAACTACTGGAGTAGATAGTTCTCTTACATCTAGGGATCTCTACTGTGTAGGGGGGGATTTAGCTGCTTGTTGAGGGTATTTATGTTGAAGGGATTCAAATGTCTGCAGTTCGTCAGAGCATTCACCATTAAAATACTTGTAGAACATGCAGAGGGATGCAACATTTCGTCGATAGGGCAGAGGCTGAAGCTTAGATAACAGTTCATGACCTATTAAGTTGGCGACTCTCTTTTGAACCTTATCTAGGAGCGAGAGACTAGGAGCAGATGCACCAGCCCAAATATGACAATATTCCATACATGAGCGAATGCTGGCCTTATAGAGGTACAGTATTCTTTCGGGCGTTGGTAGCTTTCTAGCACAGTAGAGAGAGCCTACCTTCTTTGCAGCGGTCCTGGCAATATTCTCAATGTAATTGTTCCAACTCATGTTTCCTGTGAATGTTAGGCCGAGGAGTTTAAAATAAGTACTTTCAGATAATGAGTCTTTGGCCATTGCTATTGGTGGTAGAGAAGGTTTCTTGTAATTACTGAAGGAAACTATTTTAGTCTTGGCAGCATTGAATGTGACCATTTATTTTTGTCCCCATTCCACTACAGATTGGAGATCATCCTCTAGTGTTTCTGTCATTTCCTTAGATATGTGTTCATTTTTTTTCCTGTCGTGTCTATTATAGAGCATGGTGTCATCAGCATATATACCCATTTCAGAGACAATTTTGTCAGGGAGGTCATTTATGAATATTAGGAATAATAAAGATCCAAGGATAGACCCCTGAGGAACTCCCACATTTATATCATATTGTTTAGATGTACGACCGTCGAGGACAACCTGGATTTTTCTTTTATCTAGGAAGGATTTAATTATGTTGAGTATTCGCCCAGTGATACCGTATGATCTGATTTTCCTGAAAAGACCTTCATGCCATACCCTGTCAAAAGCCTTAGATATATCTAGAGCTACCGCCCTACCCTCTCCTGCTTTGTCCAGTGAATGGTATATATGTTCTGAGATTAGTTAGGATATCTGCTGTGGAACGGGTTTGCCTAAATCCATATTGTTGGTCAGTCAGAAGTTTCACATCTGTAAAGTGATGGACTAGAGCTTGGTTAATTATAGACTCAAATATTTTGGCGAAATGTGGGAGGAACCTAATGGGGTGATAATTTACTGGGTCAGTTCTTTTGCCAGAATTCTTGAAAACTGGAACCACAGAAGCAGTTTTCCAGCAGTCAAGAAAGCAAGATTCATTAAGGCATTTGTTGTAGAGTTTGGAGAGAACTGGAGCTACTTCAGTGGAGCATTTTTTTAATAGCTCAGCCGGGATGAGATCTGGTCCACATGCTTTTGAAGTGTCAAGATTTTTTATGATAGCATGCATCTGAGAAGGGGTAATTTTCAGATTGTCTAGCGTGACATATGCCCATAAAGGAAAGTCGGGGAGGGGGTGGTTAGCAAGGTCCAGTGTGGAATTGGAGGCAAACCGACTTGCAAGCATGTTGCCTTCTCGATTGCTGTGCAAACAACCTCATGATTGTTGGATAGTGGGGGAATTGTTGATTGCCCATTATTTACTAAACTATTTTAGATTTTCCAGAAATCACGGGTTCCTAATTTCTGAGCTTCGATATTGTTGATATCCCATTATTTACTATTTTCCAGAAATCACGAATTCCTAATTCGTACACTTCAATGAATTTTCTGGTGGTTTTGGTTTATTCTCTTTTAGATGTCAATATTGCTTTCTTACAATTACTTCTAGCTTTTATATACTTTTGTCTTCTATAGACTTTTGTCTATTTGCACTGAACTTATGTCAGATAAATCTGCGGTATGCATACTGCCTTTCAGCAATGGCAGCTGTGCAAGCAGAAGTAAACCATTGGGGAGAGTGGGGTTTGCTTTAAAACTTACCTGTGAGAACATGTGCTTCAATTGCCACTTTGAACCATTCACTGATCCCAATTGCACAGTATTCTGCAGGAAAATAAAACGATATTTCCCCATTGGGCATCTCTGATGAGATCCCTAATGGCTTTTCCACTCGACCTTCTTATAGCACCTTGTTTTCAGCTTTAGGTCCAGAGTTTAGGGTGATTTCTACCATAATCACAGCATGATCAGCATTCCAGAGTGGACTATGGGCACTCGTTATATAATCATCGGAAAATGTGGTCAGAAGCAGATCTAGAAGTGAGGCTTGTTGATCTTATCGATTTGGGAGACGGGTCGAAAACGTAACTATCTGTGATAGGGAATTAGATATAAAGAAGCTATGTGCTATGCTACCAGTTGTATCTGTGTAAGTAAAGAAACCAAGCCAAGTACTGTGGGGGACATTAAACTCACCAGATACATGTATTTGTGCACTAGTATCAAGAGAGAGTGCTGTATCTATACTGTCAGAGATTTAATTGATTAGGATATAGTCCTGAGTTGAGGGAGAGCGGTAGAGAAAATATAAGTAGCTAACGCTATGTTGCAGGTTTAGTCTAAAGCACATGAAGTCTGGTCATCTGATTCTAGTTTTGATTTAAGAGGAGTTTTTAACATAGACTCCAAATCTGTGCATATGTCTGTCCAAATCCTTATGGCAAAGTGGGAGATAACCAAACATGTTAAAGTGGTTAGAGGGGATGGAGGAATGTAGGTTAGTTTGATTTAATGCCAAAATATCCTGGGAGTTTTTTTTTAGGAGAAATGCTTCAACATCATCTAAATTAGTTCTAAGCCCATGGATATTCATGAATGCAAGCCTCAAAGGAGGAGGTGAAGTATTTTTGTTTGAGTTTATGCCTGATTTAATCATGATTTTGGATTGAACTGTCGTTTTGTTTTATTTTAGTTTCAGTTAAGATTGAGGGTGCTGGGCAAAGTGATTGTGTAGAATACCAAACATACAACACAAGTCGACCATCAGCCGATCTTTCATCTACAGGATTGTGGCCTCAGGAAAGCCCACTGGAGATGGATGCAGAGTCCCTTTCCATGCGTGACATGGCACTACAACCATCCTGATATTGTACAATTGATGATGAAGCTGTCTTTATTTTCTACTTTATAGGTTTTTGCAATTTTGGGGCGTGTTCATTACTTCCACATGGCAATCAAGTAGATACGATTGGTCTTACTTGAAAATCAATGTTTCGAGGTTCAAAGAAAAACCCTATAGAGACAAACTAATATTAAGGGAGATAATTTCAAGTAGAAATCATTCTTGTTTCAAAATCTGATGGAGGAAATTTATTTAAATAAAACACTTCACACTCATTAAAATGAAATGTTCTCATTAATTTCCGATGTTTGAATCCATTAAAATGTTCCACCTTCCTTCAAATCGGAAAAGTAAAAATGAAATACTTATTTTTGTCATGATAATGCATGCCAAAATTTTGGCAGTTGAAAACAAATATTTTGAACTTTAGATGGGAGAGTTTGCTTTATTATATGAATATAATGTTAAATGATCACCCAATTCCTGACCAGATTTGATCACTATTCTTGACTTCATAGACGTGTTTTTACAAAAAAAAAAAAAGAAAAAAAAAAGTCATTTGAAATTTTAGAAAAACAAATAAATTTTAACATATTTCATTTAATGACTCTGTGCTGGTCCCTGGGTGCAGTTTCTTTACTGGTTATATGCTGGAGTCTTTGCTTTGTAGGCTGCGTATTGAGAAACCAGTTTGTAGAGGACAAGTAAGTATTGATAAGATTGCGTGTTTGATTGACAGTTGGAGGTTGTCGTTTGCATCGTACAGCATAATAAAAACAATTAACAATGAAGAGCACGTTTTACATTTAAGGTATTGAAATGAAGCACAATGAAACAGCTTTACATATATGCATATTTACAAGGAATATTTATTTACATAGAAAGGTCAAAGACGTTACAGAGTGTTTGTGTGGTTATAAACTAGCAAGCATGCAGATAAACGTTCATTGCATGTACAAATATATATGAGTTTCTCGAAAGATTTCATTGTGTGTGTAAGAGTTTGTTAAGTCATACAAGTTTCTTTCTTACCTTAAGAAGATAAATGCTCTGTCGAGGCATGGACGTAATTCACGTGCCACTCACATTGGAGGTTTGAATCAAAAGGAGAGACGTGTTGTAACATTGACATCTCGAGTGGAAAGAGAAAGAAGAGGGAGAAAAAACAGAGAAGGAAACAGAGAATGCCACCTGTTGGTTAAAGTGAAGATTACTGCAAGGGTGGTAACCTGTGTGTTATTTAAAGGTGTATGTATGGATGTGTGTGCAGTTTAATAAATGCATGTTCGATTTAAAAGGGCATGTTCCTATAACTTAAATCGTTTTTTTTCTGTTATTTTCATCCCAAATAAGGCACAGTGTCACTTCGACATATGAGCTACAATTTGGAACCAAATTTACAGGGATACTATGTAGGGAGTTGAGCAGCGACATATCTGTTCACATTACACTTGAAGTTCTTCATGTTAGTGCAGTGAATTGGGATCTCGGAGTGAATTCCAAATTGTAGCAGTTCGAGGGAAGAAAGTATTTGAGTAGAAGACTTTCTGACATCTAGGAATCTCTACAGTGTAGGGGTGGGATTATGCTGCTTGTCAAGTTTGTCAGGGGTATCGGCATCATGGCTGTACAAGAGCTTTGAGTTCATCAGAGCATATTCCATTAAAATACTTGTGAAACAGACACAGGGATGCAACATTTCAGCGATTTCTGAAACGTTCGGTATAATATACCTTATTCAAAGTTTGTTGGATTTATAATTTTTCTCTTCATTTCACTGGTGGTATTAACCCTAAGAGGTTAGCATCTTGTGAAGAAACAAAAAGAATTTGTCCAGTGTTACTGACATTTGTTGTCAACTTGATGCGTGTGTTGTGTGATGGCACAAATTTTAAATAGAAGAATTTTAGTCACGTATTTGAAAACATTATTTTTTAGAGTTCATTTGAAATTTTAGAAAATCAAAAATATTTAAAATATTTTATTACTTAAACCATTCTTCCGTCGCAGGGGGGGGGTGTTGAGTTCCCCTAAAAAAGGGGTGAAAACCCAAAATTCACTAGAGAAAAACGGGCAGATGTGACTTTTTATTATTGGTGTGCCCGGGTGACAGCAAAAAGCCCTGCTGAGAAAAAGAATATATGATTTTATTTAATAATCGACAAACAATGTCATTTTGAGAGATGTAATGAAAATATATTTTGTGAGTCAGTGCAAATGAATGATGACTCAAAGTTTAGGGAAGAGATGTTTGAACTTTGAGTACTGTTACCTCGATCTGGGGTTATAGACGTGACCGAAAGGTCATAAGAAAACCGCTTGCAGGTTTGCAGGTGCAACTGATAGGAAAATGCCCGCATTCTGAAGGGACCAATTGAAATATGCTGGAAGTTGTCGCGGGTGATTGGTTGCAGAAACCACCCAGCTTACTCCACCCAGACACATAAAAACAAGAGCGGAGCCGAAAATTAGCAGATTGAGATTGAGATAGTTTGTGTGTGTACACGCAGGAGAGTTGGTTGAATTGTTGATGAGTAAATCGCTCCCTATCTCCATGAGAAAAAGAGTGCAAGATTTAATCACTGACTGCAAGTTGTCATGAATTATTCAGATTCAGGAGTCTGCTACATGAGAAGGTTACACTTGTGGAGAGAGAAAAATAATACACCCAATGTTATCGTCTGTTGTTAAAAAATGATCTTAATCATTTTATAAAATATTTTAAATTTTATTTGATTTTCTGAAATTAGAAGTTAACCTTATGAAATAATGTTTGCAAAGATTTGACCTAATTCTTGTCTATGAAAATATTTTTAACAAAATGCCACAAACTTTTCTGCTTCTTTTCAGTAAAACATTTGGAAACATTTAAGTAAGTGTTTCCCATCATCTTTTACAAAAATAAACATTTTATTTTCTAAAATGCAAACTTTTGGACTTATTTGGCAATTTTTATAAAATTTTAAAAGTTTATTTTTTGGTAAGAGAGAAAAAATTCCTTCTTTAGTTACAAAATAAAAATGTCCAAATTTATTTAAATAAAAATCCAAGCAATCTTTTTTGACTGAAAAAAATTTTTCTCCTTTGGAATTAAATGAAACAATTTCAGCTGAAGACGAAAAATTATCCGATCTTGACCCCCAAAACATACCAGTCGACGGATCAACGCGAATTCGAAAGTTATTCCATGACCCCTTTGACTCCGACATTCCATCAATTTTTATTGTTTCAATTTCTGTCCCCTCTTTGGTGAAAGAAGTAATTACAAAATCAGAATCCAAAACAAAAATGGAGTCGTTCTTGTGACACAAAGAAACATAAGATTTTCTTTCATTTGCAATTCTGTTTTGGATTTTTAAAAAAGGAGGAATTTTTATTCTTTCCAGAAAATAAAGTACATTTGCACACCATATTGCATTGTGCCATGCCGCACCACAAAAAATCAAAATGTTAGGTGAAATTGAACATATATCATAGGGAGAGACGCCACTATCACTGTGACGATAATGTTTACCCATTATACAAAATTCATACACAAATTCTCCAAATTCATTAAGTTCAATTAATGAGTTATGTCCGGAATCGCAAAGAAATATATGGCCATCTTCCTCAGTAACATGAATTGATTCAATGTGTTGATTCTCTTGCATTAGAAAATTATATTCTTGAAGTATTTCCAATTTCTTACATTGAAGAATTGGAAGAGAACTGATCGTTTCTAAGGAGAAATTAGAAAAGTCTGGAGCGAATTCTATTTGCTTCTTCTCTGGTCGATTCCATTCCTTGTGCCAGAATTGAACTTTCCAACCCAACGTATGCAACCCGCACAAAATGTCCACATTCTTCTCGGCTTCATGCAACAAATGTTGGCAGTTCAAAAGCCATACTTCAATCTGCCGTAAAAGATTCTCATTTCCTGTCAACTGATCTCGCAATCGTCTCTCCTCGGTTCGCTTTTCTTCTCGCACTTTATCACACAATTCATGAGCTTCATGTTGCGCATGCTCCATCTTCTCTTCGTAGTTTTGCCAAATTTCAAGACATTTTTGATCTAATTCGGTATTTAATTCAACACTACGCCTCATCAGATTTTCATTTGACTTCTTCAAACTTTTTTCAAATTCCTTCACTTCTTTCTCCAGGATTGGACCTTTATCAAACTTTTGCCTCAAAACTTCATCTTCCACAATTAGCCCATGCTTACTCACACAACCAAAACGCAAGTGACACTCACTATTGTAGCACACGTCACAGAAACACATATTACATTGATCACAAAACAAATCTTCTTGTTTCCCATGAAGAAAACATTTCTCACTCATTATTAATTTAATCCATTCTGCATGATCTACTCTGTCCAATTTTTTACAAATATGAGTTTTTGCAAATCGTCCATGATAATTGTTGCAATCATTGCAAAGTAATTGCTCACATTCCTGGCACCAATATTGTCCGACAATTACAACACCTGTTTCCGAACAAGAATAACATCTATGTTGCAAGTGGCGTTTTATGTCAGTCAACAGAAATGGCAACAAGTTAGACATTTCCACACTGAAGGCTTCTTCACATTTTGGACATTTTCCAACATTGGATTGTCCATTACATGTCAAGGTGTTTTCCTCCATACAAGCATGGCACACATTGTGCAGGCATGCTAAAGTGTGGGAATTCAAGCACAAGTCCTGTCCACAGAAGCAGCATTGAAGAAGTGGTTTTGTCATGGCAGCAGCCATTATTGACCTGAAAAAAAAAAAAATGAAAAGTTAACACTTTAAATTAAAATTTTATAGATGAAAAAATATTGAAGAAGTTTTTTTTTTTTCATTTCATGACATCAACTCTTTGGGTTATTTAATGCCGAATCCAATAATTTGGACTAAAGTACTAAAATGGATGACCATTTGGGAATTCTAGTTGTGCTCTCTGCTTATCTTGGCATTGTTTCCAGTAAGTCTCAAACCTTTCTTTGCAACTGGACCCAAGCAGATGTAGTTGTGGGTTGTGTAACCCTTACCTCACAATTACATGCATAGCTCCCCTTAAAGGGGTGTCTATTGTCTCTTGAGATTGAATAGAGGCATCGATATATCCAGTGTATGGTATATACATTTAAAGATAAATATTAGGATATCTGCAGTAAAACAGGATTATTTAAATCCATTGTGTTGATCTGAAGAAAAAATGTAATATTCATTGTGTGCTTTGCCTCAATAGATAAAACCCTCATATTTTAGTGATATTTTTGAAGAAGCCGAGAGTTTCAAATATTTTTATACCATCATCATAGCAACAGATCAAGGTGGAACGGACATCAAAATGCAAATTGACACTGCATGTCATGCTTTTGCCGACTCAATTCTGGACTCTGGACAAAGTGAAATTAAGTGCAGCATTGAAATAAGGATTGACCGAGTGCTTGTGCGAACAATCCTCCTTTTATGGCAGTGAATTGGAAAATTTTGATCACCTGCATCACATTCTCTGTTCTCACTAACAGGACTTTCTCTCCAAAAGCACAGTATCTTTCTCCAACAAAGCTAACTTCCTCCAACAAGTCATCCAAGGGATGCTTATGCTGAGTAGGTCATGTCATTCACTGTCAACCAGAAGAATTAATTTACAAAGCAATTGATTTAAAAAATTTTTTTTAATCGATACAGTCAATAATAAAAAATCTGATAGAAAACTGTTTTTTTTTTACCAAGAGAATGCACCATGTCACAAGCCGATCACAACGATAGCAAAATTATATAAATGACAGTTTAAACTGCTTCTGTTTTCATCCTATTATCCAAATTCTGCCCTGCAACTACAGGGCTGAACGATAAAATTGTCGCCATAGAAAAGCTAACATGATTCCATTTCCTTTGATGAAAACCGGTTTTCTTTTTTTGTTGCAAACTATCTACTAGTTGGCCAGTTGTGTACACATCTCAAGAGCGATAGGAGCCTTTTATCATGTCTGAAAGTGACACAATGTTCAACGAACAAGATTGGAGATATGCTTTTGTACAACTTATGCTCTCTACTAATCCAAGTTATGACAACAGGACCATTGCCAGCACTCTAAAAATGAATTGCTGGATTGCCACGAATAACAAAGACGTGTCCAGGGTGATGAAAAGAAAGTTTCCAGCCATGGTTATGGTCATTGGTTTGGTTTCAAGTGAGGTTCACATCATACCGCCTCACATCTTCGAAGTCAGCTTTAAAGTCAACATCAAAGTGTATCTGAATATGCTGAAGAGTGTGGTGATCCCCTGTTGCAATCAGGTGGCTGCTGGCAAAGCCTGGGTGTGACGTCAGAACTCAGCACCGGCCCACAAGTCCAAAGAGATCCAGGCTTGGTTTCAGAAGGAATGCTATGACTTTCTACCCTTCTCTCACTACCACCCACCTCCCTCTCTGACCTGAAGCTGCTGCACTACTTCGTTTGGTCATACATCGAGAACATCACCAACATGACCTCCCACAATACCAAAGCCAGCCTGATTGCTGCCGTCCGCTGAACATTCTCCAAGCTCCCACCAGCGCATGTGGAAAAAGCATGCTCCCAGTTCCGGACCTGTATCGAGGTGGTGACTGAGACTGAAGGCAGCTACATTGAATAGATGTCAGCTCTACTACATAATCAAGTTACCTGCATTGATTCTTTTCAATAAAAGTTTTAAAATAAAGTTGTAGTGTTGTTTTCTTTAGGGCAACAACTTTATCGTTCCACCCTGAATTAACTTTAAAATTCCTCCAAGAAAAGCAATTCAGCTGCAGTGAAAATGTGATATTGAAAACTCAGGAGTATTTTGAGTCCAAAAACAAACTATTCTACAAAAAAGGGATAAATGTGTTAGAATCAATATATCACCCTAGAAGAATACTATGTCTAAAGTCGAATTTTGCCTAAACATTGTTGATTTATTAGTTAAGCCCAGGACTTATGGAGTGATGTGTTATTTTTAAAAACCTCTAAATAATTTTGAAGATAAAAAATAAAATTTCAATCGATAATATTTATTTAAAATATAATTATTTTTCACAGCATAAAAAGGTTTTCATGCGTTCATGATAGCAGTCGTCCATGTGGAAAAGTCTTCAAGCCAAGAGCTATGGACGCCGAACTTGCCTGGTTGATGAACCCAGGCAAAAAAGGAAGAAAAGAGGAAGTTGAATGGTGTTGTGGACTTTTATATCGGGGTGAGTGTTCTGACTGCGCATGTCTAGAATTCCTTTCAGGGGAAGTGACATTTCCGATGTGTGCGTATGTGTGCGTACATGTGTGTACGTTAGCATGTGTGTGTGTATGCACGTGAATGTGAGTGTATATACGTGAACATGAATATATGTATGTGTCTGTGCGTATGTGCGTGCATGCATGTGGGTGTGTGTATGAGGATTTGTATATGCGTGTGTGTGTGTGTGTATTTGCGTGCGTACATGTGGGTGTGTATATGTGAGGAAAAACATGATCGAACACTGCTAAAAAGATTCCTCCGCGACATGATATGTCACTTCACTACGCGCGTGTGCACACAAACACATCATGTAAGAAAACACTACTGAAGGCGGTGAAATTTCCTAAAATAGTACCAGATCCCAGGGGTTCATACCACGCAAACGGTAAATTTGCGACGGGCTTGATTATCAGATTTGTTGTCAGTGACCTCGAATACCCCTAAAAACATAAATTAGATGGTCGGTGTTTTGTTGTAACGTAAGGTAACATTTACCATTTTGTATTATAAAAGATCTATAAAGTCTGTTTTTTATGCATGAAAAAGTTCGTTCAAAAGTTCAAATAAAGTTTGTAATGTAATTTAAAAACACAAAACAAAACACCTCGTTTTTTATTTAAAATGAAACTAACATTGTTGGGGGCGTTTTTTTGCCCATACACCGCCATGTTCACAGTCTCGCTGAATAACGGGGATGTGAAAATTACATAAAGTCACTGTTTTATCAGGAAAAAAAAAGTCCATAATGGTGGCGAGCTGACCTTTAAATACGTGAAGTTTGGAAAATTAATTAAAGCTAAAACAGTATACAAAATACTATAAGAAACCCATCCAATCGGACTTGTTTTAAAGGAGGATTATCTAAGGGAGGTAACTCCCACTTACTAAAAAAAAAAAAAAGCATTGCCGAAACTTTACGAAACTGACTGAAACACATTAACAAAAACGAATACACAAATTTTAATAATAATAACAAAAATGGATACAAATGAAAAATATTAATAAACAAAAATGAAAAATATTAATAAACAAATAATATACCTGAACAATTATAAGTAATCAATCAAAAAAGAAAACAAGTTGGAAGCAAGTTAATTAAAAAACTAAAAATTAAATTAAGTAATAAAATAAATGTTTTTAATTAAATGTTAAGTAATAAAAAAAATAAACTTGTTAATTAATGTACACAAAACCAAAAATAAATTAACTGTAACTTATCTTGCCTTTGATAACATTTTTTAATATATTTTTGTGGCTTGTAATGCAAACACGTTTGCTTTAGACAAGAAAGTGACAATCGAAACAAACACAGATTCAATAATAAAAAGTTCACAAACCTTTTTCAACCAATGATTTTTTTTTGTTTTTCTCAAATTCAAAAGGAGTTTGTTTTCGGATGGAACAATTTCTTAGCCGTTTTAAAATTACTACAATTATTCCCTTTTTTCTCATACGACAAAGCAAAAGCGCCCGTCTGACAACAAATGTTTCATAAGAGTAGAAGGGGTTTGGTAAGAGGACGCTATGGGACAGAGGGGGAGTGACGTCATACGTTTTTAAACGTTTCAAAACAAGTATATAACAAATAAATGTTACCAAAGGCAAGAAAGTTACTTTTCTACCTAACTGGATAAGGTCTTAGTATTTTTTATTAGATTTAAAACATTTATCAGGTTCGAACAACGAGTCATGTTGAACGCTGCAAAAGAACGAGAAAAGGTAGCCGTGATAACTTTGAAGACTCGATAATCACTTCAAAATAAAAGTGGGGTTTGTATTGTACACATAGATTCGAAAAAGTTGTCAAAAACCAAATATATAACAAATAAATGTTATCAAAGGCAAGATAAGTTACTTTTCTACCTAACTGGATATATTTTTTGTGTTTTTATTCAATGTAACATGTTTATTCAGCTCGAAAAACATGCAGTGTTTACCTATGTATTGGAAAATTCAAAATGGCGCCCAACACTCTCTTTAACATGGTAAGTTTGGGAAAAGATGTTATAAATAATAAACTAGACAAAATACTATAAAAAGAAACACCGAATATATGTCAACTTATGTCATGGTAACATATAATGAGCGAATTTCTAACAGTATTTTGTCTAGTTTATTATTTATAACATCTTTTCCTGAACTTATCGTGTTAAAGAGAGTGTCGGCCGCCATTTTGAATTTTCGAATACATCGGTAACCACTGTATGCTTTTCGAGCTGAATAAACATGTTACATTGAATAAAAACACGAAAAATATATCCAGTTTGGTAGAAAAGTAACTTATCTTGCCTTTGATAACATTTATTTGTTATATATTTGTTTTTTGACAACTTTTTCGAATCTATGTGTACAGTAATACAAACCCCTCGGTTTTTGAACCCAATAAACATTTTACATTAAATAAAGACACTAAAACCTTATCCAGTTAGGTAGAAAAGTAACTTATCTTGCTTTTGATAACATTTATATGTTATATATTTACTTTTTAACAACTTTTTCGTACCTCTGTGTATTGTTATACAAACCCTAGATTTGCAAACTGATTTCAGGGTTTGCAGATTGGCATTTTTACAGTCAAATGTCGCGAATTTGGTTTCTTTTGAAAAAGTTTGTCCTTCAAAAATTGTTTTTTGCCTTTTTACGTTTGGCTTTAAAATCTATGTATCTATAAACGTGAAAATGTGTGTGTGTGTGTTTGTGTACAAATACTACCAAATAACTTTGTCAATTTTCAGTCTACAGACTCGGGATTTGACATTTGAAGGGGTATTGAGATTTGAGAAAATCTTTTTAATCAGTTTTCAGCCAAAAATTTGGCTGTTAAGGGGTCAAAGTTCAACAATTTGACCTTTGAGAACTCTACCAAACTCCTCCGCCAATTTTGGGTTTAAGCACTTGAACTTTTAGATATAGATTACTTCGACATGGATCTAACTTTATAATTTGATTTGAGTCCAAAACAATAAATGTTAAGGGGTCATAATTAGGGTCAAAGTTTAAAAAAATTGACCTCTGCAGTCTCTACCAAATTGCTCGTTACATTTTTTGGTCTAAACATTTGAAATTTTACGTAAAGTGCATTCAGACATAGGGCAAGCTTTTTAATCGTTTTTTGTTTGCTAAAAATTTGGCTTCCAAGGGGTTAAAGTTCAAAAGTTTTTACCTTTGCAATCTCTAGCAAACTATTAAGCCAATTTTAGGTCTAAACATTTGAAATTTTACATAAAGGATATTCAGACATACAGCAAGCTTTTTAATCAGTTTTTGGGCGAAAATTTGACTGGCAAGATGTCAAAATTTACAAAGTTTACCTTTGCAAACTCTATCAAACTCCTCCGCCAATTTTAGGTCTAAACACTTGAAATTTTAGATGTAGGTTACTTGGACATGGGTTAAAAATTTTAATTTAATTTTAGCCCAAAATGATAAATGTTAAGGGGTGGAAATTGGGGTCAAATTTTAAAAAGATTTACTGTCTGTGATCTCTACCAACTTTTCTCTATGGTAGTTAAGGAAGCCTATTATAAAGAAAGGCATTACCGTACATATTCACACTTTTTAATATATACATATGCACATAACTTTATGAACAGTACATAGGGCCCAAGCAAAGCCGGGTGGAACTGCTAGTATATCTAGAAAAGTGAAAATGTTTGTTTGTGTGTGTGTGTCTGTGTGTACACTTCCCTACCAAATAACTCTGTCAATTTTCAGTCTACAGACTCGAGATTTCACATAAGGGGTATTGAGATTTGAAAAAATCTTTTTAATCGGTTTTCGGCCAGAAATTTGGCTGTTAAGGGGTCAAAGTTCAACGATTTGACCTTTGAGAACTCTACCAAACTCCTCCGCCAATATTGGATCTAAACACTTGAAATTTTAGATATAGATTACTTGGACATGGATCTAACTTTTTAATTTAATTTGAGCCCAAAACAATGAATGTTAAAGTGTTATAATTAGGGTCAAAATTTTTAAAAACTTGACATCTACGGTCTCTACCAAATTACTCAGCCAATTTCTGGTCTAACCATTTGAAATTTTACAATGAGTGTATTCAGACACAGAGCAAACGTTTTAATCGTTTTTGTGCTGAAAATTTGGCTTACAAGGGGTCAAAATTCCAAAGATTTGACCTTTGCGGTCTCTAGCAAACTCTTAAGCCAATTTGGGGTCTAAACATTTGAAATTTTACATAAAGGGTATTCAGACATGCAGCAAGCTTTTTAATCAGTCTTTCGGCAAAAATTTGACTGGCAAGATGTCAAAGTTTACAGAGTTGATCATTGCAGACTTTACCAAACTCCTCCGACAATTTTGGGTCTAAACACTTGAAATTTTAGATGTAGGTTACTTGAACATGGGTCAAACATTTTAATTTAATTTTAGCCCAAAACAATAAATCTTAAGGGGTCAAAATTGGGATCAAAGTTTAAAAAAATTTGCTGTCTGCGGTCTCTGCCAACTTTTCTCTATGGTAGTTAAGGAAGCCTATTATATAGAAAGGCATTACCGTACATATTCACACTTTTTAATATATACATATGCACATAAAGTTATGGACAGTACATAAGGCCTGAGCAAATCTGGGATGAACTGCTAGGTCATATACAAAACTAATCACCCACTTTAAAGTCTGAAAACAGAGATTAGACCATTCTTGTAGTGATTTGGTTTCTATTGATTTTGTGGTGGGAGCAAAGTTCTGTGCAGTTCTAGCAGATTCACCCTCCCAGGCTTTGTCTTCTCTCTTTAAGAAGAGGTTAGTTTATTGCTAAGCACCTGAGGTGCCCTCATTGGGGAATGTCGAGGAGGCTGCCCATGCACTTTTTTCAGGTCAGAGTGCCCCTCCTCGGGGGTGCAGATATCTCAATCCCACTTTCTGATAGGGGTGTCTAAGTTCTTGTAGTGGAAGAGAACTAAATACCTTCTGAAATAATAATTTCCGACATTTAATCACCTAAAAAAGAATAATCTTATTGGGGGAGGGATTTAGCTGAGGGTACTCGTCTACAGATTTATCAACGATTAATTGGAGGATGTCCCACACCTCTCTAAATTCCGCAAGTTTAATGTTTTATTTTTACTTTTATCTGATTAATCTCATCGATTACAGACTTTGAAGAAAGTATTTTTTTATCAATTTTATCATCGGAGATCAATTATAATGTTCTACTAAATTGGACACTTGCTTTGTGGCCATAATCGAGCAAAAATAGTGACTCTCTCACATGACCGGTAAATATTCCCATCTAAAAAAAGGGGTTAAAAAGGGAACTTTCTTATCCCCCTCCTCTCTTTACATTTACTTATCTTTCTCCTTTCCAACTCCAGACTCACCTATAGAATGATGACTTCTCAGGTTTTCGGGTATGCTAAATACGAATATCACGGAAATGTTCTATTTTAGTGTCGGAAAAAAATTTCCCAAAATAGTCAATTCAAACAAAATATTTAATACAAAGTTTATTTTTATAAAAATTAAAAAAAAAAAACGTGATTTTAGTTATAAGTAAAAACATCAAACAAACGGTTTAAGTACATTATTTTAAATGATTATAGTCACATAGTTTTATACAGGAATATTCACCGATCATGTGAGATATTCGCTATTTTTCTCGATGATAGCTTCAAAGTGAGTGTTCAATTTAGTAAAACGTTATAATTGAGAACTGATCCCCAAAAGTAAAAGTCATAAAAAATATTTTTTTAAATTTTGTTTTAAAATCTGAAAGTTTAGTCTGTAATAACTGGTAAAAGTATTTTTAAAAAAAAGTGAAAATTAGGAGGGGAGGGCAATCTCGTAGACGTCCACCAATTATTCAAATATGTAGTAACTGTTATGCCCAGCCAGAATAAATGAAGAATGCGTAAGAACATCACATTATGATGCAACCACTGCATACATAAAAAAGGACTGCGTTATGCTCCCTCGCATATAAATACTCTAAACAGACTGGAACGTTTGAGAAATCCTGCATATAGATTTGGCCATCAAATTCAAATCAGTTTTCTCTTCAATCTTACGAGTTTCACATGTGTTTCAGTAAACTCTGCCTGGGGGAGACATTAAGACTCCCGTCATGATTTTACATGTGACAGGATGAACTTTAATTCCTAGCATGGAAATTTACCACATCGAGCGAGGATTTAAATCTTTTAAACATTCTTATTTCAAACTACTCTGCTTATGACACAAACACACACATTCGATTATATGATTTATGGACTGTTTGGATTATCAAAAAAAAAAAAATCAGTAATTTCAAGATCAAGCTATTCTTACAAAATCCTCACTTCAGATAACCTTTCATTATTGAACCTTTCCACTGAGACAGCCCATATGTGTGAACATTTTATTTCAATACTTCTAACACATCAGAAAATGTTATTTCTTTTATATAAATTCGCTGATTACAATTGGTGACCTTGCTGTCAATTTGGAAACTGATGGATGATCAGATGGAATACAGACCGCACATTTCAAATAACATCACTAATAAAAAAAAAAAGAATCAGCACTTTCAAACCACAGCACTCCTCACGGTTCTCATAAAATTTCTTATGGGTTTTGTTAAAACAACAAAAAAGAACAAAACTAATCTTTCTTTTCCAGTCATCTAATTTCAACTTCAATTGAATGGCGACATGCACAAACACGAACCTCCTTTCAAACTAGCGACACTGGTTTCAATAAAGTAGCAATTTATGCCAATAATTGTTTAAAAATCGAAAATTAAACCAAAAACAGTTTCCCTATGAATCGGATTCCAGCCAGAGCAAATTAGTGCCACACACATCCCTCCTACAGATTAATGGTCCTGTAGCTCACCAACGAGATTTTACCTACATCGTTACCAGCAGTGATTACCAACACCTGTTTAACGTCGAATCTCCCAGTTAATTCATGATACACTGAAAACAAATGCTTTCACCTCAATCACAGTCATACAGACCACATCGGAAATATAGCCATTTTCGGCATGTGCGAAATTTAATACCCCCCCCCCCCCCGAGTTTACAATGAACGACACCTTCAGAATGAGCTCATTACAAACACCTTGGATTCTTAAGCATTAATTTTGCATGCATGTTAATGCCATTCAAGCCATCAATAATACCAGTACAGATCCACGTGTACTTGGCAGCACGGGCTTACTTGCAGACGTCCATAATGTACCTCTCAAACACAAGTGGCTCATTTCCTTTGAAATTGCACCATTTATCTCACCAGGCAACCATGTAACACAAGAGTTGGTGATGTAATTTTTCTTTTGGATTGCCATTGACCAAGATATATGCTTCAAACAAGATCAGCTAAGCCATGCCTAACGATACTGTGCTACTTAGTGCTACAACTTCCATCAAATCTGGCAGAGACATAAAGTATCCACTTTGATTTGCAACCTAAACCCAATATTTGCAGTATTTTTATTCTTTCTCATTAATTCTACTTCTCGTCTAGTAGGGCAGTGATGTAGCAACTGCTATGCTTGGCCACGACATGGCACTGTGATCATCGCTTTGAAACATCCACGTGTGAAGAATGCGTAGGAACGTGATGTTGTGGTGTGACCAGCACACATAAAAGAAAATGAACTGTTACGCGTCTTCATGTATGATAGTAAACAGGCTGGAACATACGAGAAATCCTGTATATAAAGATTTGCCCGCCAAAATCTAATCAGTTTTTTATTCATTTTCGACACGTGTTCAACTAAACTCCATCTGCGGTAGACATCATGATTTTACGTGCAAAAGGATGTACTTTAACTCCCAGAGTGGATATTTACCACATCAAGCGAGGATTTAAATCTCATTTTAAACAATCTAATTTCAAACTACTGTTTTTTATGATACGAACAAACGCACACATGCATTCGCTTATATGATTTATAGACTGTTTCTCTCAAAAATAGCCACATGGACTTTAAGCCCACGTGCTGCACTCTTATTGTAAAAAAGTCAGTAATTTCAAACCTTGAGCTATTCTCACAAAATCCTCACTTCATTAATCTTTCATTATGAACTTTCAACACTAGAAAACACATTGTTGGAACAATTTAAATGAATATTCCTCACACGCAAATCCAAATGTTTATTATTTTATATAAATTCATGGTGATACATATAACTTGTTCAAATATTCTTTAAAGTTCTTGGGCATGCTTTAAGAATATCGAAATGGTAAAATGTATTACCAATATTCCTTAACGCAAGTGTTTTTATCTAAAAAATAAAACTTTAATTTCCGCCAAGAACATAAACAGCCTAGTTTGGGAAGTAAAAACAATGTAAAATTACATAATAATTTGGGAAAAAACGTTTTAATACATTTTTTAATACTTCTACATTTTACAGACCATGCTGAAGTTATAACATTATTATTTTAAAACCCATTCATTACATTTTAATTATTCTATACTCCAATTTAAGAATAAGTAACAGATACCATAAAAATTGAATTTAATTTGAAATATCTAAAAAATAGTTCGTAAATTGCAGAAGTAACTTCTTCATTTGGAATTGAGAGATGCAAAAGAGCATGAAAAAACATGGTGTTATTAATTATAATATACGACATCTGCACCTAGTAAGACGCCATTTTGTTAAAATTTTGATTATTCTAGCATATTTACATATCACAGATGTCACTATTTTATAGGCTTGTCTTATTTGATACAGAATGGCTTTTTAGATTTGAAATGATTTTTATTGGTTGAAAAATATTTGGAGTCAACATAATTCTGTAAAAGCTAACGTGTTTTTGGAAGTGATAAAGAAAGCAAATCTTTACAAAACAGAGAAAGAGATAAGCTATTTGAGCCATTTGCATTTTAATGTTCATCAAAAGTGCATTTTGATATGCCAAACAGCCATTAAATGTAAAAAGCAAAAAAGTGGAAAGAGTATAAAAAGAAGAGGACTAACTTATATTAGCTCACTAACTTTCTCACTTACTCGTGCTGGTCAAAAAAATATAAAATCATTTTTTTTTAGCGCTAAATTCTTATTGAGGACGATCTGTGAGATTTAATTGGTACTAAAATATCCCTATCATGCTAAACTAACTGAAATAGTTGTTTTATGGCAGAATGTATTTTTCATATCAATTGCAATGTCAGTTTTTGAATATTGCAATTGATATGAAAAATACATTCCGTCAAAAAACAACTATTTCAGTTGGTTTAGCATAATAGGGATATTTTAGCACCAATTAAATCTCACAGATCGTCCTCAATCAGAATTTAGCGCTAAAAAACATAATGTTCTATTTTTTTAACCAGCACAAGTATATCTAACATCCACATTGCTGGACCAATCGTCACCAAACTTGGTAAAAATATCAGTAATAATCTAATTTAATTTGATGATGTCTAGGTCAAAGGTCACAGAAATGGAGACAATCACATTTTCAACGATACCTTTTGTTTTATTCATCATTGAGACTTCTACTTGACCTATAATATATAATTTATTGGTTGCACTTTTAACAAATGCGTGCCAATAATATATACATGCTGACAAATGTGGATTTTGTAATCAAACAACAACTTGTTAAATCAACAATGTTTTATTTACATTACAGTTACATGATAAGAGAGAGAGATTGGGCCAGTATGTGTTATATGAATAAGCCAAATCAGAACTAGATAGTGACAGAATTTGACCTAATGTGACTTCGCCCATTCATTGTAACGTTGTCAAGGATCGTAAGTCCAACTTATTTCTCCTTAAAGAAGCCCTAACGTTTCTTGTTTCGTTTGTGTCCTTTTCCTTCTTATCCTCTCTCACAAATAAAACTAATTACCTCAGAAAAATGTGGGGAGTTGCTTTAAAGAGGAAGTGGGTGCTCAATATCCAAAGTTATAGCGAATGCTTTGACAGCATGACAAAATAAATATTTTTTATTTGTTGAAGAGCACAAACTAAACTACAATAGAGTCTTGTACACATTTCAAGTCCTCACATTTGCTTAACTATATGAACGCTAATAAGATGAAAGTGGTGCTATTTTAAAGTTAAATGCATTAAGATTTTTTAATATTTTAAAGTTAAATGCATTAAGTTTTTTTAATATTTTAAAGTTAAATGCATTAAGATTTTTTAATATTTTAAAGTTAAATGCGTTAAGTTTTTTTTAATACTTTAAAGTTAAATGCATTAAGTTTTTTTAATATTTTAAAGTTAAATGCATTAAGTTTTTTGAATATTTTAAAGCTAAATGGATTAAGTTTTTTTAATATTTTAAAGCTAAATGGATTAAGTTTTTTGAATATTTTAAAGCTAAATGCATTAAGTTTTTTGAATATTTTAAAGCTTAATACATTAAGTTTTTTGAATATTTTAAAGTTAAATGCATTAAGTTTTTTGAATATTTTAAAGCTAAATGCATTAAGTTTTTTTGAATATTTTAAAGCTAAATGCATTAAGTTGTTTGAATATTTTAAAGCTAAATGCATTAAGTTTTTTGAATATTTCAAAGTTAAATGCATTAGGGTTTTTGAATATATTAAAGCTAAATGCATTAAGTTTTTTTGAATATTTTAAAGCTAAATGCATTAAGTTTTTTTTAATATTTTAAAGCTAAATGCATTAGGCTTTTTGAATAGTTTAAAGCGAAATGCATTAGGTTTTTTGAATATTTGGACCAAGTAAAGAATAGATACCCTGTAGCAGACGCCGCCGCCGCCTGACGGTGACAAGCGCACATTTCAACTAACACCGGTGATTCGACCTTGACATTGGCACAAGCACATGGCGTCGGTTGTTTGTAAACACGTCAAATAGCAAACATGCTCGAATATTCGCCAACAATTTTTTTTTTTTTAAACATATTTACAAAACTTTTAAAGATTTAAAAGAAAAAAAATATATTTACAAAACATTTTTTTAAAGTAAGTAACAAAACGAACGTATTTAAATAAAAGATATTTAAATAAATGAGTGTCCTTCTGTTTCGGATTTTTTTTGACCAAGATTGATTTTTTATGTACTGTGTTTTTGGGGTTTTTTTTTTCTGTGTGCGTTATTAAGACAATTCAATATTTATTTAATTATTCTTTAAAACATTTACTTCAGCGACAATTAATATATTTTAAAAATAATATTTGTTACTCTTTGGGCGTTGAGTTCCATGGTGGCCAGCATAAAAAATATGCGTTGCTCCCTTCCTGATGCAAGCGCGCACATAACACTTTTTTATTTACTGACGTTGTCGTAGTAACTAAACGATTATCTGTCACATTATTTATTTTGAAAAAAAGTTTTACTCCTTATGAATATTAAAAGAAAAATTATTAAACATTTATTAATAATGTCTCACTTTTACAGACATTTGTTTTTAAATTTCTTTTTAAATGACGACTTTTATTGACTTTTTTTTTCAATAGCATTTGCGGATGGGTATGCTGACATTTGTTTTAATTTCTTTTTAAATGACGACTTTTTATTGACTTTCTTTTTTTTTTTTATAGCATTTGCGGGGGTAAAAAACGAAAAATAACTAAACCATTTACTGATAATTTCTCACTTTTACAAATATTTTTAACAAATAAATGTTATCAAAGTCAAGATACCGAGAAATTGTCAGTAAATGGTTTAGTTATTTTTTTTTCGTTTTTTACCCATCCGCAAATGCTATTAAAAAAAAGTCGATAAAAAGTCGTCATTTAAAAAGAAATTAAAAAAACAAATGTCTTTAAAAGTGAGGCATTAATAAATGTTTAGTAACATTTTTCTTTTAATATTCATAAAGAGTAAACATTTTTTTCAAAATAAATAATGTGACAAATAATCGTTTAGTTAGTACGACAACGTCAGTAAATAAAAAAAATGTTACGTGCGCTTGCGTCAGGAAGGGAGCGATGCGTGTTTTTTTTATGCTGGTCGCCATGGAACTCAACGCTCAAGGAGTACCTAATATTTTTAAATATTAAATTTTGACGAATATTCGCGAGCAAGATTTTTTTAAAAATAGAAGATATTTAAATAAATGGGTGTTTTTCTGAGTGCGTTTTTAATATATTTACAGAACTTTTTAATAACTGTTTTATTCTTTTTATCAAACAAAAATAGAACTTTTTTTGGATTGTGTAGTGGACTTTTGGTCAGCGTTCAAGTTGTGGATTTCTTGACCAAGACTAAAGTTACCTCTCATGAAAGAGAACTATTTATGGCACAATGGGAGATTCCATTGTGCACACATGGGCCAGTTTATTCTTTGAATTGTGATTGGCTGAATCACCTGATTGGATATGCTTGTACA
The DNA here is from genome assembly GCF_053919585.1 of Euprymna scolopes. Taxonomy (NCBI): domain Eukaryota; kingdom Metazoa; phylum Mollusca; class Cephalopoda; order Sepiida; family Sepiolidae; genus Euprymna; species Euprymna scolopes. The sequence continues at coordinate 2,534,194 of NC_136495.1, forward strand.
TAAATACAAGCCCTCAGTCCAGCTCAATCTGGTGTCTGTCTTGTGCATAAGCTGGATCCTTGGTAAGTGTTGCTGCTATTATTATTATTATTATTGTTGTTGTTGTTGTGTGTTATTGACTACTACAGTTCTTTTGATTATTCTACATCTCCCCTCTTCCCCCCCCCCCACGAGTAGGCTGGGTTGTATGAGAGGTGTATCTCTCTTTTAGGCCTAGTTTGTTGTGTGGTAGTAACCTAGAAAGAGCTTGGGGAATCCTTGATCGAAAGCGTGGGGATGTATGTGTGGTTTGTTGTTGGGGTTTGGTTGCTGTGTATGTGCTATCACAGGGAGACAGTGGGAGATGCAAGAATGTAGTATCGCTTGAGGGAATTGTTGGTCCTAGTGCTGCACTTGGTATTGGGGTTGGTGCAGGCTTGAGTTTGCATCTTCTGAGGAAACGGCGGTTCCTAAGTGTGATCCTTCTGGATCCGTTAACCCTGATTCGGTATTGTCGATCTGGTAGGGAACTGATGATTTTGCCCGTTGTGTTCCATCTGCGATTGACTGGATTTTGGATGGCTACGGTGTCACCAGCTTGTAACGGTGGAAGGTTGTGGGTATATTTATTGTATCTTTCTACTATTTTTGCATTGCGGTGGTGGAGCATTTCCTTGCGGTGTTGTGCCGCTGACACCCATTCAGGATGAGGCTTGTAGAGGATTGGCTGTGAAGGGATGGAGTCACGTAGTCGACGGTGAAGTAATAATTGAGCCGGTGATAGGCCAATGCTTTGAATTGGGGTATTCCGATACTGCAAGATGGCCCGGTTAACACTGTCATTGTCCAAGGAACCCTGGGGGCCTGTGTTTCCTTTCACAATCCTCTTTGCAGTTTTTACTGCAAGCTCTGCCCTGCCATTGGATTGGGGATATGCAACAGAAGATAATCTGTGCCTAACACACCATGTTTTCAGAAATTCTTGAAACGTGCTAGAAGTGAAAGGTGGGCCGCCATCGGTGCTGAGTTCTTCTGGGGCACCATATGTTTGGAACAGTTGTCGGCATATGGACATCAATTTGGTTGTAGTAGTGTGACCTGATTCTAGGCGGTATAAAATTAGCCAACCAGTTAGCCTATCTGTGCAGGCAAGGTATGTGTGATCTCCAATATAAAAAATATCCATGACGATTTGCTGGAATGGCCACTCTGGGGATCGTGTTAGAATGATAGGCTCCCTTGGTTGACTAGGTGCGATGGTTGAGCATACCATGCAATTCGCCCTAATACTATGGATTGATGCATCCATCCCTGGCCAGTACACCGATTCGTTGGCACGTGCTTTCATGCCGACTACTCCTTGGTGTGCAGAATGCAGGCAGTGTAGGACCTTTTTTCGTTGTGTTTTGGGGATGACGATCCTTCGATCCAACAATACTAGACCATTGTCAGTGCTAAGGCGGTGCCTCACCTCCCAATACTCACGGACTTCGGGCGCAGTGAGATTACGTGTTTTTGGGAAGCCTTGCTGTATTGTGTCTATTAATTTGTTATATTGTTGATCGCCACTACCTGCTGAACGAATTAGGTCTGGTGATATCATGGCTATATTACTGCTGTCTGCAAATGTTGCTATTAAGGCTGTTGACTCTGTTATGTTGCTTATGTTGTTCGACTCCAGTATATCCATTTGAGAGGGTTTTGTTGGAAATACATTGAGGAGGGCTTGCACCATCGCCACTGGGTGGCGGGAGACTGCATCAGGGCCTCTGTGCCACTTCCCGGGGCAATGCACACATGGGCCAGTCTATTCTTTGGATTGAGATTGGCTGAATCACCTGATTGGATATGCTTGTACATAAATACAAGCCCTCAGTCCAGCTCAATCTGGTGTCTGTCTTGTGCATAAGCTGGACCCTTGGTAAGTGTTGCTGCTATTATTATTATTATTATTGTTGTTGTTGTGTGTTATTGACTACTACACTTTTATAATGACATATATATTATGGACTGCTTTTCAAACATCGAAATTTAAAAATTAAAGTTAGTTTTATTTAAAAAAAAAAGACAAGGTGTTTTTTTTTTAATTAAATTATAAACTTTATTTGAACTTTCAACAAACTTTTATAGACATAAAAAATAGACTTTATAGATATTTTATAATTTTTAAAAAATGTATTTAACGAAAAGTTTTTTTTTATCATTTCATTGTTGAATAAAATTTCAAAGTGATAAATGGTGAAAAAAAAATATCCGGAAAAGAAAAAACACCTCGTCTTTTTTAAAAAAAAAATAAAACTTAAACTTTAATTTTAAAATTCCGATGTTTGAAAAACAGTCCATAATATATATTTCATTATAAAAGTTATATTTTTGTTTGATAAAAAGAATAAAACAGTTAATAAATACAAAAAACCCCCAAAAAACAGTCCATTAAGTTAAAATAAAGACTGTTTGAATAAAACTTATTAAAAAAAGGCTCATTCTTTAACAATTTATTATTTATTTATTTTTGTTTTAGCCATTTTTTCTGTGTACGTTTTTAATACAATTCAATATTTATTTAAAGTGTGATCTATGTGGTCAGTGAAGGAAAAATCCTTCTAGGCTGAGGCAATTTTTATGCATAATAAAATTACTAGTATAAACAATCGAAATTTAAACAATCTTGGTCACAAAAATCCGAAACAGAAAGACACCCATTTATTTAAATATCTTTTATTTAAATACGTTCGTTTTGTAACTTACTTAAAAAAATGTTTTGTAAATATATATTTTTTCTTTTAAATCTTCAAAAGTTTTGTTAATATATTTAAAAAAAAGAAAATTGCTGGCAAATATTCGAGCATTTTTGATATTGTTTACAAACAACCGACGCCATGTGCTTGTGCCAATGTCAAGGTCGAATCACCAGTGTTAGTTGAAATGTGCACTTGTCACCGCCAGGCAGTGTCGTCTGCTACAGGGTATCTATTCTTTACTTGGTCCGAATATTTTAAACCTAAATACATTAAGTTTTTTGAATATTTTAAAGCTAAATGCATTAAGTTTGTTGAATATTTTAAAGCTAAATGCATTAGTTTTTTTTTAATATTTTAAAGTTAAATGCATTAAGTTTTTGAATATTTTAAAGCTAAATGCATTAGGTTTTTTTAATATTTTAAAGCTAAATGCATTAAGTTTGTTGAATATTTTAAAGCTAAATGCATTAAGTTTTTTTAATATTTAAAAGCTAAATACATTAAGTTTTTGGAATATTTTAAAGCTAAATGCATTAAGTTTTTTGCTATTGATTTTTTCATTTCTTTTCAGATCCAGTTAAGGCGTTCACTCAACCAGAAAATGTGTTTTGTGTGCTTGAATTTGCAAAAACTTAATCATGAACACTTGTTCAACATGCATTTTGCAAAAAAGATCTCATATACTGTTTTTTTTTTGTGGAAATTTGTGAAAAGATTGGTTGGTGGGCCTCCCATTCCAAGAGACATACACAGCTGAAGGCCCAAATAACAGAAGGTGTTGCAACCACTGACAACGCAATCCTGGGACATCTTTGGCAAGAATTGGACAATCGGCTTGATGTGAATGTGAGCAATAGTGCTTTTGAAATAACTTATATAACATGATTTTGAACTTTAAAATATCATTAAAAACTTAAATTACATTACAGCACTCAAACCCAACACATTGTATCTGAGACAATCACAGAAACAAACAAAAGGAAGACATTTAATTCCGCATTTTTTCAGTTTTAACAAAAGGAATTTATTTCCGTTATTTCCAAATGCCTGTATCTTATTTTTTTACAATTTCTCTCACACCGAAATATTCTTAATAAAACTCTGCCATGTTGAATACATCCTTTAAAAGTCTCTTATGCTGACACATCTTACCAGTCCCCTCCGCCATTCATGTGTGTCCTTTCTTTCTCTCCTTTTCTTTCTCTTCTATTCCTCTTCTGTTAGATTACTTTGCAGACTGGTTGAGTCATTTGCATGTACGTCATGCATCTGTTGCTACTACACGTGCTAGCAGCTCTGTTACATAAAAAGTAGTTGGGTGTTGAGATACAAGGGAGCTACTTCATTGTTTACTATTGTAATTTTTTTGTAATGATCGTTTTAGGATCATCTAAATTTTTTTTAACTTCGCAGGGTCAAGCTTATTTCTATGAGGAATAATTCTGGTCACAGCACCATTATAAAAATGTTTGTTTAGTAGTTAGGACCGATGTTGTGTTTTGTGATAACTCAGAGTGTATCCTGGTTTTATGGCATCAATATGACAATAACAAGTCGTAAACCTGGGGATAGTTACTTGGTTGAGAAACATCCTGGGAACGGCAAACAGCTCACTGGGTGTTAGACACAATGAAATGAAAGACACATCCTTTACATCAAGAGAGTCAATATGCCATTGGCTATAACTGGCTAGCATGAGTCTCTTCTATGTCCCCAAGTCTCTTTTGTTATAGGCAGCATTTCCATCGTCGGCATTAAATGCTGAAATTTAATGTTTGTACAAAACAGTGAACAAAGTTATCTTTGAAAGATTTTGTTAAACTTTTGCTACTATGACAACCAATACAATGTTCATTTCTTTCAGAGACGATTTTGTTGTCAGGTCATTTTTGAGGTACCGGTATTTACTAAGTATTTGGCTCTATTTAATACATAGCTGCTAAGGACAGTTACATAGATAATGTAAGTATTCGTTTAATCTATATATCTTTTGATTTTTCATTTCTGCTATACATGTAGGATTTCAAAATACTATATTGTATTACTAAGATAAATAGTAAGTCTTTTCATATTCATAAAAATGCAGACTTTTGCAACTATATGATATACAATATAATGTTCTTTTCTTTCAGGGACGATATTGTTTTCAGGTCATTTTGACGTGCTGATATTTAGTAAGTATTTGGTGCTATTTCAGACATAGCCACTTGGGACAGTTATATCGATCAAAGTTTCCCAAAGTGGGCTCCACTGAGCCCTGGAGCTCTATATGGGGAGGGGGGGGTCCAGAAGCTCTTTCTTAAAGGGGACCTAATGCGTTATATGGAAAAATTGTTTGCATTTAATTATTGATCTATTTTTAATGGAAAGAGATCTGATACATAACCACAGAGTTTCAGGAAAAAGAAAAGAAAAATAAATCAACAAAAAATGCGACAATATTTGATTAATCAAAAACAAAAATTGATTGTAAATATTATCATTAATTAGCGTTAAAATTTGAAATTAATCCTTTTCTCATATTTACTTGATCTGAAATCCAAAATGATTTATTACACAATTTTACAACTGAACCCCCCCCCCAAAAAAAACAAAAAAACTGATGATAATTTGATTTAGTTATTTTTGAAATGAAATAAAATTCATCCAAATACAAGTTACATAGAATAATGTTAGAGTCTGTGTGTTCTCCTGTGCCACAATGAAGTTGATTTCTGTGCAATCTAGTCATCAAATGTGCTTTTCAGTCCATATAATTTCTAAAAATCAACTTTCATCACTCTCGATATGTATGTTTGGCAGTAAAATAAAACACACACAATTAAATGATAATATCATAAACCCATTCAACCTAAAAAACGATAACTCTTCATTGCTGATGTACAAGGACAAACGATATAATATTTCTTTCTTTCAGGAATGATATTGTTTTGTAGGTTGTGTGCTTGATTCAATTTCAGACATAGCCACTCGGGACAGTTGCATAGATAATGTTAGCATTCATTTAATCTTCATAAAAATACAAGTTATATAGAATAATGTAAAAACTTCTATTTCCTGTGTGTTCATTTCTTTCAGCGATAATATTGTTTTCAGGTTATTTTTAAGGTCCTGATATTTAATAAGGTTGTGTGCTGTGCTCTTTTCAAGATATAGCCACTTGACACAGTTGCATAGAATATCTTAGCATTCGTTTAATCTTCATAAAAATACAATTGCATTTTTAATGTTAGCAGTCTTTTCATATTCATAAAACATTCTATTTACTATGTATTTGCATGAAATAAATTTCAATCATATAACTCGAACATGTTACACACGAACATGGCTTATATTTGCTACAGCTTGATCTTCTAGGTATTTTTGAAAGATTTTGTTAGCTTTTTTGTCACTATGACATCCGATATAATGTTCATTTCTTTCAGCGATGATATTATTTTCAGGTCATTTTTGACGTCCTAATATTTAGTAAGTATTTTGCTCTATTTCAGAAATTGTCATTTAAGACAGTTACATAAATGGGGCATTGTGATTAAACCTGAAAGACTCTGGAAGGCCTTTCTTAATGAGAACCAAATGCATTATATGGAAAAAAATAAAATGTCTGCAGGTATTTAATTATTGATCTTTCTCACTGGAAATACTGCTCAGGGGCTCAATGGTGTTCTGATCAGGGGCTCCATGGTGTTCTGACATAGATAATGTTAGCATTAAAATGTTCGTAAAAATACAAGTTGCATGTAATAGTAATTCTATTTCCTGTGTGTTTTCCTGTGCCGCAATAACGTTGATTTCTGTGCAAAAGAATTTCCACAATTTTCACACGCAAATGGCTTTTCGCCCGTGTGCCTTCGAATGTGACTCAACAAACTCGATTTCCGTGTAAACCTAGCACTACAGATTTCACACAAATGTGTTTTCTCTCCAGTGTGTGTCAGCCGATGCCGTGATAAAGTTGATATCGCCATGAACGATGCGTCACACACAATACACGAAAATGGCCGCTCTTTCGTGTGCGTTCGTTCATGGTTTAATAAACTCGATTTCTGCGTAAACAAACGCCCACAAAAGTTGCAACGATGCGGTTTCACACCCGTGTGTGTTCGCGAGTGAATTTGCAAATTAAATTTGTCTGCGAACGAAGACGCACACACGTCACAAGAAAATGGTCGCACACCACTGTGCGTCTGCGCATGCTTTGACAAATGTGATTTCTGTTTAAAACGAGATCCGCATATTTGACACGCATGTCGTTTCTCACCCGTGTGTGTTAAGATGTGTCGCGATAAACTTGATTTCCTCTTAAAACAAGAGCCGCATACTTCACAGGTATGCGATTTCTCACCTGTGGATTTTTTTGTTTTTTCGCACTTGTTGTAATTCATTGCAAACAAATAATTAGCCATTCACAAGAAGAATTTGCTTGATTAAACTAAATTCTTATAAAAACACATCAGTAAATTTTGTTTATATCTGATTTATAAGTGTTAATTTCTGTTAAACAAGTGCTAAATACTGATCCTTTTATTGCAATTGTTGAATATACATTACCTGATTTGTTTTTTATTCTCATTGACTGAAAAATGAAATAAAATAGCATTTTCTTTATTAAACTAAATTCTTATCAATGTAAAAAAACATCAGTAAATTTGTTTTATATCTGATTTACATTCCATAAAATTAAACCGGTGCTAAACACTAATTATTTTTGGTACTCTAATGAGTGGGTCATATAACAAAATGAATCTATTTTTTATCTTTCAACTAAATTAAGGCTGGAAATGTGAAATTTAGGATTATATCATATCAGATTTATCACAATGGTCTTCAGAAACATAACACCTATTTCCATATTATTCTGTGAGAAAATGATACAAATTTGTTCAAAATTTTGTTAAAATCTTATAATGGCGACTTAATTCCAGAAGACTAAGAGTTTCCTAAAATTAATGTTTTTGATTTCTTTTAATTATTTTTAGGTCTTAACTGTTAATATCTCTCATTATTATGAACTTGTAAATAAAAATTGAAAAAAGAAAAAAAAAAAAATGATGACATATTGAAGAATATCAACTTGATCTTGGATATTTATGTGTTTATGTTTATGTATATTTTTTACAAAATTTGACTTGATGAAAAATATTCTAACTTTTGCTTGAAAATTATTTCTTTCTTCTACAATTAATTTTGGGAAATTTACACCAGGAATTATTCAATCTGTTTCCTGAAGACGTTTGCAAATTTCATGGCATCCAGGCAAGGAAGACACTCCAGTCCGATAAAAGATTTAAGTTCCGTTTTTTATGGCAAGAAAATCTGCAAATATAAAATGGCATTTAAAAGATTTCAAGAAATGAACATTTTATATTTTTGTGCAAACAAAATTATTTTTATCATAAGCAGTGGCGTACCTATGTAAAATGGCGCCCATGGCAAAGTTTGAATGTGCGCCCCTTCTTAATAATTTATACCTTAGATATACCTAACCTACATAATATCATAATACAGGCACAATTTTAACGAAAGATAAACCATGAAATGAATGTTTTAATAAAGTAATTATATGGTTATTCTTACGCATTTTTCAAATTTTAATTTTTGTCAAGCAATTTTTGCGCCCATGTCAGAGTGGCGCCAGTGGCACGGGCCATGCCTGCCATACCCTAGATACGCCACTGATCATAAGGTAGATTAAGAGTCACCGAAATTCATGTTTATAAAACTTCTGGAGGTTGAAAATTCAATTCTTTGTAAGCGATACTAAGAATACAATTATGAATTACTTGAAACTTTTACATGGTCATAGCAAGCTACCCTCATGGATTAAATAAAGGATTCTGTCTGCAATTCCGTACATATTCTTGAGTTTGACATAAAGATTTCCAAATTCAACAAAACATACCTAATGACTAAAATGTGAGAATAATATCCAAAATTAGAACAATAGTCTGAACAATCTAAATGATCAATCCTCACCTGAAAATTTTTGAAGCCAAAGCTACTTATTGAAAGAATCACAAATCCGAAATGTTGTCAAACTTTCAAGATGAAGACACAAAACTAAATTTATCGTGTAGATTTTTTAAAACTCTTTTTCACTTGGTATTTGAGCTAATATTTTGAATTCATGTCTAACAGGGGATTATGGGAAGCTCAGTAACGAGATGTCTGTTCCAAACAGATTAGACATGCAGATGGACTTTCAAGGTTGGTTCCAAGACAAAGTGAACCTCTTAAGGATTCAGTACTTGCTTCCTTACATATAGATAGTAAAATTAAAACCATGATATGCAACACTATCAGAGACTTTCAGGTCACACTTCATGAAAATAAACGCGAAGCACAAAAAGCGACAAATTGATTAATGCTACATAAAAGAAAAGCACAAATAAAAACCAGTAAAAACAGGTTATCATTCTTTGCTTCATATCAAAAGTATTACAAAATATGATAAAGACTTTCACATGGATCACTCAGGAATAAATAGAATGAAGAACCTCGTGCATAGTTACATCCATTGGCTGAAGATGGAGACATAAAAAAACATGATTGACCTGTGCAAGAGTTGTGCTTTGATGGCAAAGCCCCCCCCCCCCCCCATCATTTTTAATACCATGACCCAAAACAAACCAAGCCTGGTCTAAAATTCATACATATTTCACATTACCATTGAAAGATTGACATTACCTTATTGTGGTGGCCAGCTACACAAAATGGCCAGCAGTGGTCAGATGTAAGAGACCCACTACAGGGGTAATTACAAAATCATGGCATAATGTGAGACTACAGACTGTCTAAGTTAACAGTCAGAAAATACCAACAACCTTTTCAGTGTATTGAGTCTTGTACAATATTTTCTTTTCTACAAAAATCTATTGTTCGAGTTTTTCTTCATGATTTCCTAGGGTCAAAATATTATGTAATATTGAAATTAAAAAAAAATCAACAAGTCCTTCAACTCATTCATGCCTAAATTTTGTCTTTCATTTCTTATCAAAAATCTTTGTAAATACATTTGAACAAAATGACATTTTTTTTACTTGGGAGTCAACACCTATCAAGGCCCTAACCCCCCTCAAGGATAAGGGTTACCGAATATAAGTTGGTAGTGTAATAATTGTTAATGGTGTGAATTGGGTAGAATTCGATTATTTATGGGGACGATTCAACAAGAACTTGTTTATCTTGGATTTGAAGGCTACCATGTTGTATTGAAGCAGGCAAGCGGAACAGTGTTCCACAGGTGGGCAGTTCTGGGAAAGAAGCTTTGTTCATGGAATCTGCATTTAGATTTGGTACAGATAGAGAGTGGGGGAAATCGTATATAGTGGTTGTAGCTAGTTGAGTGTTTTTTTGTGAAAGTTTGGCAAGGGATGGGACGACCATAGATTGGAGTTGAAATTTTGAAAAATTCCCTCGACTTCATAAAGAATTCATTTATATTATATACAAAAACATGCATTATCCTCACCAAACGATTTTTGACAGAATAATAATTAAACTCTTTGTATCCTTCCAATCTAGATTTTCACATCAGCATTGCCAATTCGGAATGCACTATTTTTTTCGATTACCTACACATACATTTCTGAAAAATACAGATGTTGCTGAAATATTGCTGATTATACTTGTGGTTCTAAAATGGACCATGGGTGCTTATGGATTAATAAAATTTAAAATACGGTAATTTTATCTTTTGTAATATTAATCCATGAAAGAAATATTTTTTAGACATTTTTAAAATCCACAAATAAATTATCAATAAATAAAATACAATGTAATGTGTAATATTTTTTAAATGGATCAATTAATGTTTCCAAACTATGTAATGACTTTATATTACTTTTGTCTTTTTAAAAATTTTTTACAAATTAGCTGAACAAATGCATCTATCTGGAATATGACCTATAAGCAGTACTTTGGTGACCTAGTTATTTAGATTAAATCCTGTTTTCTCTTACATGTAATTTATGTATTTGTTATGGGTACCAAATTTCAGATGTAATTCTATAAGATGTTAATGTTTATATTTTGTAATAAAAATTAATAAAGAAATAGAATGGAAAAATAGTAATCAGAGGCATTCTTTTTATTCTTTTCATTTTTTACATAGTGGTCACCACTTATCAAGGCCCGGAAGCCACTCGGGGATAAAGGTTATTGCGTGTACAGTAATCAATGGGATAGTATCGTAGTAAACGTTAGTATTGAAGATTTGATAACGTGTCTTACTTAAGGGGGCGGTTCATCAGGAATTTGTTTATGTTGGACTTGAAAACATCCAAGTTGTAGTCAGGTGGGAGACAGGCAAACGGAAGAGAGTTCCACAGGCATGCAGTTCTAAGAAAGAGGCTTTCTTCATGGAATCTACATTTTGATTTAGGCACAGATAAAGAGTGGAGAAAATTATTGTCAGTGGTTTCAGCTAGATAGGTGTTTTTTGTGAAAGATTAGCGAGGGGAGACCAGAGACGAGCATTTGCCATGGAAATAACGATAAAACAAAGACAGGCTCGCAACGTCTGTTCTGTGGGAAAGAGGTTGCAGAGAAGAGAAAAGGGCATCCCCCATTAGACTACAAAGTCTATTTTGAACTCTGTCAAGGCAGGATAAGCTGCTTCTAGTAGCTACTGCCCAGATGTGGCAACAATACTCCTTCCTTGGATGTACTTGGCTTTTATATAATCAATGAGTAAAAACGGAATTCTTCAAAGTTGCGATTTTTCACTGTAAATTAAGCCTTTAGAAAATCGAAGTCAGGGGGAGGTAATTGCATTCTATTGTTTAAGTTGCGATTTTATGCAGAATCTGATAAAACTATCAAGTCATTTTACTTTTTCTTGGTCTACTGCACGCATTTTACCACATCTTTTACTGGACCATTTTCCATGATTTTTAGAATTTGTACTAATTTCGACATTAAGTAAGAAATAATGTTTATCCCTGAAATAGCTTTGTTCGAAAATACACGATTGGGTCCGATGACACACTATAGTAAAGTTGCACCAAAATTTCTTTAAAAAATAATTTACTATGGCACAAACTTTGAAGAATTTATCTTTCTAAAAATTCAAACATTTTTTTAGATCTGTGATTCCAAATATATTAAGAAGGCCAGATTTTCTAAAAGTGACCAAAAATGTCTTATTTAATTTACGACGAATACTCAAAACTTTGAAATCCAATATTTTGTTTTCGTTATTTACAACAATGTCTTGTTATGTTGAAAAAATTGAGATTTGAATCATAAATTGACTTTTATCAGCTCTATCATACTCATATCATGCACACGTTTTATTTCAAATTTTTTTTCAGATTGTTATAGCATAGCACATATGAGCACGTATGAAAATATCAGCAGCAGCTGAAGGATGGATGACAAGTGATTGTGTTAGCAGCAGGAGCAGTGTTTGAACGTGTATGCAAATTGGCAAATGTGTTTGGGCTTACGTCTGAAGAAAAAAAAAGGACCCCACATAGACTGTTAATGCAAAGTAGAAACATAATAAACTTTCAATCTTTGTAAAAAATAAATTTCCAAAAACCCATGAACAAAACAGATGCATAAGTACTGATGACACATTGAAAACAAGTGGAAACATAGCTGCCCATAACGCTGACCGCAATGTGAAGTCGAAACATTTACTTTGTATTCCTTAATGGCTTACTAAGTATCGTATAAAGTTATTGATTATTTACCTAAACTTTTAGTTTTAGCTCTTAATTGTCTCATATTTCCTCACTCTTTGGAAGCTCTTACGTTCTCATTTCTTGACTAAGCGTATACTTAAATAAAATGTCTATACTGTAAGTATATGGTTCCTTATGTATGATACTGGAATAACTGGAGCATTTTCTTTCAAAATAAAATTTAAAACGGCTGATTACTTTGTCTTCAAGACGACTGTCTGTTTCTGTTTTGCATGATAAACATAAATCCTTATAATCCTGAATTCTACCATAATTCCTGTATATTCCTAATGTATATTAATCCAGTATTCTTGTAAGTTAGATCATCTCTTTTGTTCCAACTGGACAAAAAACCAATTGCCTTTCTCGTTAAGTTGCTAAAAAATCACATACATCATGTATTTACAGGTATCATGAGAGAGGGGGTTTAGCTTCTGGTTCTTAACCTTAAAAGGCAGAAATTTAAAAATTGATACCAAACATCTATAATAATCTATATTAGTAGGCAGGCATTATCTATAATATATACGTTTACTCTATAGATTATCTATAAGATGGATACTTATTAGCAATAATTTGAACTTATACCTAAAGTTATATTAAGTATATCTATAATATATACTCTATAGAAAGCCTTTTTCTCTCTAAGTTTCTTCTCTAGGATTACTAGACTTTGGAATTCCCTTTTGAGTTCCTGTATGACATGCATAAGTTCAAGTGTAATCTAAACAGACATCTTGCTGCTCAACCCCCGACACAGTATCTCTGAAAATTATGTCCCAGATAGTAGCCTCCTACATCAAAGTGGCACTGTGCCTTGTTTGAGGTAAAAATGCAATAATTAAAATAAAAAAGGACCTTAAAGCAAATTTAAGCGGATGTGAAAGGTGATAACATACGTATGAACATGAAATGTCTTATCTTACATAGATTGCAACATGTAAAGCTGTATCTGTGAGTTGTGAGAGTCCTGTTAGAAGTTCTATTAAAGGGGGATAATCCGTGAATTTTATCATAACAGCATATCCTCAAGACAAATACATGCAACAAATAATTTATTTTAACCATTTTTTTTTTACAATCACCTTCACGCGAAACATTTGGACGTAAGGTGCTACTATTTGGGAACATGCCAAGGAAAGATTAACAAGATATTGGTTTAGATTTGAACTTCTGCATATCAGTAGAGTCAAGGAAGCAGGTAGCAGAAAGGGAACTCCAAAGTCTAGCTATTTGCAGAAAGAAACTATTAGAGTAGAAAGCTTTCTGGCATTTAGGGACCTCAACTGAAGGGGTGTGATTTTGTTACTAAGCAGGTTTGTCAAGGATATGTATGCCAAAGGGGCACAAGTGCAATGAGTTCATCAGAGAACATTCTATTAAAATACTTGTAAAACAGGCACAGGGATGCAACATTGCAGTGACGGGACAGGGGTTGGAGCTTAGTTGACAAAGGGGGATTTATTAGATTTTGGACTCTATCCAAGAGGGAGAGACTAGTAGTAGATGCACCTGCCCAGATGTGGCAACAAGACTCCATGCCTGGGTGAATGATAGCCTTGTAGAGGTACAGAATACTCTCAGCTGTGAGTAACTTTCTAACACGATAGGCTCCGATAGGCTCATAAGAGTAGTGGTAGATGGGTTAGATTTGAACTTCTGCATATCAGTAGAGTCAATCATTCGTTGACATCTATGCTGATGACACGACTATCTACGGCAACACATCAAAGGCTGTAAATGACAAAGTTCTCTCTTCTCTCGATCGCGTGGTTCAGTGGGGGAAGATGTGGCTGGTTACCTTTAATGCATCCAAAACCAAACTCCTATCCTTACATCATCAACGCTCTGATCCCCATCTGGCATCAATTGTGATGGATGACTCTCATCTGGGTGAGGCCCCGTGTTTTGACAAGCTTCTGGGTTTGACCTTTACTCCTGATCTGAAATGGAACACGTACATCAAGTCTGTTGCCAAGGTCGCTGGAAAGATGGTGGGATCCTTCTACCGCTCCAGAAGATATCTCACTACTGATGCAATTCTCTATCTATATAAAAGCCAAGTACGTCCAAGGATGGAATACTGTTGCCACATCTGGCAGGAGCTGCTAAAAACAGCCTATCCTGCCTTGACAGAGTACAAAATAGACTTCGTGGCTTAGTGGGAGATGCCCTTTTCTCTACCCTGCAACCTCTCTCCCACAGAAGAGACGTTGCAAGCCTATCCTTGTTTTATCGTTATTTCCATGGCAGGTGCTCGTCTGAACTCCAATCTCTGCCCCCCCCCTCGTCAATCTTTCACGAAAAACACCCGTCTAGCTGAATCCACTGTGAAAAATTTCCCCCACTCTATATCTGTGCCTAAATCAAAACGCGGATTCCATGAACAAAGCTTCTTTCTTAGAACTGCATGCCTGTGGAACTCTGTTCCGTCTGCGTGCTTCCCACCGGACTACAACTTGGATGTGTTCAAGTCCAACGTTAACAAATTCCTAATGAACCGCCCCCTTAAGTAAACACTTCATCAAATCTCCACACTAACGTAATGTACTTGCAATAACCCTTATCCCTGAGTGGCTTCCGGGCCTTGATAAGTGGTGATCACTGTGTAAAAAAAAAAAGGGAGCTCACCTTCCTTGCACCAACCTTTTGAAATGTCCTTAATATATTTGTTCCAATTCATATTTCCTGTGAATGTTTAGCTGAGGAGTTTGAAAAGAATTCTCAGATAGGGAGTTATTTGTCACGGATATCTGTGGTTGGAGAGGCGTCTTGTAATTGTTAAAGGAGAGCAGCTTAGTGTTACTAGCATTAGATGTTACCATCCATTTATGGCCCTATTCCACTACATTCTGGAGGTCATTTTCTAAAGATTCAGCGATTATCTTAGATTTGTGTACCTCTGTTCTTCCTCCGTGCATGTTATAAAGTATTGTATCATCAGCAAATATACCTATCTCGGACTCAATATTATCAGTTTCTAAATTTATCGTATTTTATCAATGAATATTTGAATGATTATCTCCCTTTGAACAACATTTCTGCATTCTGTTAAGCCAATGAGACTCATAACTTTCTAAATTTTAGAGCAAGCAGATAATAAATAATATTAAAATTTGGTAGCAAACTGAACACACTCTACAGCTATTTAAAAAAAATCTCTTCTTGTCATCAATATCAAAATCAAAAACAAGAAAATGTTTTTTTTATTTTTCAAACATATTAATATTTGAAAAATAAAATAACGTTTTCTTGTATAGGATTACCTCCCCTTATGGACCATAAAAGAATTGTTGCACCTTCCTTAAAAATTAGCTGTAAGACAGTGTGCCAGAATGAGTTGAAATTTATTGGAATACACAGATATAAGTGTAGGATACGTTCTAGATGATCAGCACACCCGGGGTGGGGGTAGCTATGTTTCTGAATTTTTGAGATGAGGACAGATGATTTGTGTTGTTTGTACTGTTGTTTTCACCTTGAGTGGTATTCATGCAATGTGGCATAGCAGATAAAGTACTAAGTAAAATTTGTAAATGATACTCTTCTTAAGGTTGAGGTTCAATTCTTAGTGCGGGTGATATGAAAAATACAACTGCAAATTATTTAAGACTTTAATCAGTCATGGCTGGCGTAAACAAATCCATGATATTCTGCCCATGAATTAAATAAAGTTTTTTTTTTTTTTCAAAATGCCATGTAGATTGCTGTGTTCTTTGACAGAAATATTTTAGAGTTCATCAGCTACAACTGAAGAAGGTTGGAGGTTACAAAGGCCAAAACGCTGATATGAGAACAGTCATCTGAATATCCGAATAATACAGAGGATGAACTGCTATGGCATCTCCTGGCCCTGCTTTCTCAGACTGAGATAGATGTCTTAGGGAGTCCTAGGATGTCCATCCTTCTAGGACAGTTGGTTTAATGCTAATTGAATGCTGACAGGACTACTCAGGCTATATTTGGAGTCCAAAGTGGCCCTTTTTTAGGGGTGTCGTTTTTTTTTTCTCACATTCTGGCCTTGTGTCATTTCATACTTGAATGGGAAGTATGTAGATATCAGATCTACATGAATTCATATTTATATACATTGATAATAGTTGATGATCAGTCTGACAGAGGATGGGCTGCTTTGTCAGGCTGAAGTATTTGTCTTAGGTAATCATTAGAGTCCAATCCTCCCAAGTTTTACCTTCTCTCTTTGAGAAGTGGTTTATTTATGCCAGCAAAGCTGCCTAGGTTATATTTAATAGCCAGATTGTGTTACCTATTCTGGGCTGGTCAACCTCCCTATATTCTAGCTTTAAGTTACATCTTCCCGTGGAAAATACTGTATGTTTGACTGATTGAATAAATATACTATTATCAAAGTATTTGACTTCCTCTTATTTGCTATTATAATAAATCTTCTACTTCTTTTTTATGGCTAACTTCAGCACAACATCAGAGCGAGATTTTTATCATCACAGATGAACTTGAACTTTCTATGTAAAAATTGACTAGATTCGTTTTTCTTAAAAAAAAAAAGATCACACACAATGGAATTTGAATACAGTAAAATTCTACTCTTGCACCATATGCTAAGTTACCCCTCATCTAAATAAAGATTCTACTTTTTGTAGGCAATTACATGCATATTAAAAAAATTAACTGCAATCCTTTATCTGTATAAGAACCAAGTACGCCCTAAAATGAAGTACTCTTGCCACATCTGGGATAATACTGCTCAATGCACCCTATCCAGCTTTGATAAGAGTGCAAAACTGGCCTCAAAACCTAACAGGTGATGCCTTTTCTCTTCCTTGTAACTGCTTTCTCAGAGAAGAGATGTTGCAAACCTGTCTTTGTCTTATCGTTATTTTCATGGCAAGTATTTAACTGAACTCCAATCTATCGTTCCTCCTTGCCAAACTTTCACAAAAAACACTCGACTAGCTACAATCACTATATACGATTTCCACCACTATCTATCAGTACATAAATTTAGTCACAGATTCCATGAACAAAGCTTCTTTCCAAGAACTGCCCGCTTGCGGAACACTATTCTGCTGACCTGTTTCTCGGCTGAATGCAACATAGTAGTCTTCAAATCTAATGTAAACAAGTTCTTGTTTAGTCATTCTCATAAATAATCAAATTCTACCCAATTTACATCTTTAACGATTACTAAAGTACCATCTTACATTCATAAACCTTTATCTTGAATGACCTTCGGGCCTTGATAGGTGGTGACTTCCAAGTAAAAAAAAACAAACAAAAATAGTGAACATGTAATTACAATACTTTTCACAACTTAAAAAAAAATATTATTGCCTAAAGATATTTTACCGAAAATGTCACGCACATAAAGGACTGTTAATGGTACAGGAATGACCTTCTGAAAAAAACAAAAAAACATAGGTTGTAGACTTTAGCATAGAAAGAGATGATCCTGCAACATTGGAACCGACTAAAGAATTGATGGGTAAATAAATGTAATTTGGGACTGGATTGAAGTACGTAGTTGAGATATGACTAATATTTCATAATCATCATCAGTGGTCCTGTTGTTTTAAATACTTATCTCCAGCCACCCATGTAAACAGCGTGAAAAACTTATTTTAATATGTAGGACAGTATCGGACGCTGACATCAATAACAAACAGAAAAGGCAGAGTGAAATCAGGGGCCATTAGAATAGGATCACAAGACGGCTGTAATTCGCTCAAAGTTATGCTGAAAAGAGAGTGTTTAGACAGAAATCTGAAACAAATCTTAAAAAATAAAATTGTAAACATTACAAGCTTTGTTTTACAATACACAGAGGTACAAAACATTACAAGCTTTGTTTTACAATACACAGAGGTACAAAATAGTGGTAAAAAAACAAATATATAATAAATAAATATTACCAAAGGCAATATAAGTTACTCTTCTACATAGCTGGATAAGTTTTTACCATTTTGACATACTTTTAAATGTTTGATCGGTTCAAAAAGCAAGTAGAGTTAAGCATTAAACAACAACAAGAAAAAATGGCTGCTTTCTTACATCTTTGAATTCTCAACAATGACGTAAAAATAAAAAATTAAAACAGAATAGTGATAGAAACCCATTCAATATCACGTTAACATTTATTGGGTCGGTTTCGAAGAATAAGAGTATTTTTTATAAATTTTTAAGAATATTTTGTATAAATTTTTATTTTTATGTCATTGTCGAGAATTCAAAGACGTAAGAAACATTGTGCCCATTTCTTCTTGTTCTCGTGTAACGCTCGACACTACATGTTTTTGGAACCGTATAAACATTTAAAAGTAAGTAACAACACTAAAAACCTATCTAAGTAGGTAGAAAAGAGTAACGTATCTTGCCTTTGGAAACATTTTGTTTTATATATATATACACATATTTTTTTTTTTCTGCAAAAACATCTTCCTTTTCTCTATTTTCTTTGTTCAGTTGAAAACTCATTTCGAATTTTCACACAACCCCAATCTTACAAATGACTAAGTGCGTATTCTTAAAGATTATCAAAAATTCATTAGATCTTAAAAATATTGTTGACCCTGAAAAGTTCAATCGATAGCAGAAAAGTTTAAGGCGGATATGTATGACAGAGCCCCCCCTCCCCCTATTAAAATGTTTTTTTTTTTCACCTTTTGAAAACTTTTTTCGACGATTATCATAGATTACAGATTTAGGTATCATATTACGAGAAAAGAATTTGAAATTTAAAAACTTTTAAGAAGGGGGTTCACACGTTCTC
Organism: Euprymna scolopes; assembly: GCF_053919585.1. NCBI lineage: Eukaryota > Metazoa > Mollusca > Cephalopoda > Sepiida > Sepiolidae > Euprymna > Euprymna scolopes. The sequence goes on from NC_136495.1 coordinate 2,553,351, forward strand.
GTTATAACGTTCTATTTACTTGCTCCCTGTACATCTTTTTATCGACGTGTCATATCAGTCACGGTGAGATTTCCTTAAATTCCCTATTAACAAACTGCAAAAAAAAAAAAAAAAAAAAAAAAAAAAAGAAAATAAAAATGTTGGCAAATGTGTATTTCAACGGCGTAAATTATTTGACAAACAAAAATTTATAACAACTATTTACTTTTATATAAAACACATTATTAGATCCAAAGGCTGAAATAAAACCAGAAATTTCATTTTTATTATTATTTTATTATTTTTTCATCATTTTTTATGAGACTAAATGTACGATAATCGAAGTCGCTGTTGCTTTAAAATTTGGCCTTTTTCAAGAAAGGCCAAATTTTAAAAGCAATACGGCGGCTTCGATTGTCGTACATTTAATCTAATAAAAATAATAAAAATGAAATTTTTTTCGGGTTTATTTCAGCCTTAGGATCTAATAATGTGTTTTATATAAAAGTAAATAGTTTTTATAATTTTTTGTCTGTCAAATAATTTACGCCGCTAAACTACACATTTGGCAAAATGTCTCCTATAGATCCCGAAATATATTTTAAGCGTCTTTTAATAGTGAGCATCTTTTTTTTTTTTAAATTAATTATCAAAGTTACATAGACACAAGAACTACGGCAACACAGAAAATCTCACCAGTAACACGTCGGTAAAGTTAGGGAGCAAGTAAATAGAAAGTCCTAACGAGAAAGTGAACACTGAACCCCCTTCTAAAAGTTATTAAATTTATTTTTTTATCAAAATTTTTCTGCTAATATGATATGATAATCTATAATCTGTGATAATCTTCGGAAAGTTTTTTTTTTTTTTAAATTTAAAAAACTCATTTTTAGGCAGGGGCACTCTCGTACAGGTCTGCGAAGTTTTGTTCAGTCATAAACAAACGTGGCATTTAATTTCGCTGAACGTTTTTGTATTTTCATTTGAATTTTTTAACTTACCTGCAAAATATCAGTTCTTTTTTTTATCATTTATCATTTCTTCGCTCAATTTATTTCACAAATATTAATCTCAAAACGAACGCAACACAAAGACAATTTAAGCCTAATAAAATTAGGATTCACATTTCACCGCTCGGTGTAATAATTGAGATTGTTCCCTCTCAAAAGAAGTCCAAAAGTTTTATATTTTTTTCTTTTTTTTCTTAGCGTTAGGTGTATCAGAAATTTTGGGGGGGGATTTTTTACAACCCTAACCCAGAACTACGAATGAAATATAAAAAATTCGTAATTTCGCTGTTTAAAGTGGGTTGTTTATTTTCTGTATGGAATATATTTCCAAAATAAACTATTAAAGTTGTTTAAAAAATAATAGAAAAATTATGTTTTAAAAAAACAATGTTTGCAAAATGTTTAAAAAATGCCGGCGCGCCTTCATGCGGCTATTTTTTTTTTTTACGTAATGAAATCAATTGAATTTTACGAGTTAAATAATTTTCAATTTTTATACTTTAAAAATCTATCAAAATTTTTCTATTGGTTAAATTATTACGATATTTTCAGGGTCAATGTGAAATTTTATGCTCTTTCCAATATCCAATAAACCAAATATAATATTTTAGACAAACGTTTTTTGGGGTTTGTATTACTGTACACATAGATTCGAAAAAGTTGTCAAAAAATAAATATATAACAAATAAATGTTATCAAAGGCAAGATAAGTTACTTTTCTACCTAACTGGATATATTTTTCGTGTTTTTATTCAATGTAACATGTTTATTCAGCTCGAAAAGCATACAGTGTTTACCGATGTATTGGAAAATTCAAAATGGCGCCCGACACGCTCTTTAACACGGTAAGTTCAGGAAAATATGTTATAAATAATAAACTAGACAAAATACTGTTAGAAATTCGCTCATTATATGTTACGGTGACATAAGTTGACATATATTCGGTGTTTTTTAAATAGTATTTTATCTAGTTTATTATTTATAACACCTTTTCCCAAACTTACCATGTTAAAGAGAGTGTCGGGCGCCATTTTAAATTTTCCAATACATCGGTAAACACTGCATGTTTTTCGAGCTGAATAAACATGTTACATTGAATAAAAAAAAAAAAAAAAATGTATCCAGTTTGGTAGAAAAGTAACTTATCTTGCCTTTGATAATATTTATTTCTAATATATTTGTTTTTTGACAACTTTTTCGAATCTATGTGTACAGTAATACAAACCCGTTTTTTGTTAAATCACGCCCCCCACCTATTTTGAAATGTTTATTAAAAATTAAATAATTAATTTACTCACCAAAGTTTAATATATCACAAATCGAAAATAAAAGATCAACAAATAACATATTCTAATTTAAAACAAACAAACAAAAAAAAAAAAAGAAGTGTTTTTTTTGGAAATTTACCTGTACAATCCAAAGTGTAAAACCTTTCTTTTCTTTTTTTTTTTAAATGAAAGCTCATGTTATGCTTATATCGTCAAATAAATACTGGACGGTGACGACAATTTTTTCTTTTACATTCAATGTTTTCTTTTTTTAGATATTTAAAAGAAAAATTCACTCGATAAAGTAGAAAGAAAATATAATAATCAAAAACTCGTGTATTTCATTAAAAGAATTAAAAAAAAAATCGGTTCATTGGATTATTTGTATAAGGACAAAAAAATTATAAGTGAATGTGTGCTTTTTTTTTTTTTTTAACTACGGAGGACCAAAAATACTAATTTTGGTTAACAGCACGCAATAAAAAAGAGACATTAATTATGTCCCTTTGACGCATCCGTATTTTATCTTTTCGCAATAACGAGCAGCAGCGATTTTACTGAATGGCGCAAAACGGGTTATGAGAATGCGATTTTCTGCTACCCTTGCTTTAAAAAAGACATGGAATACAAAATATAAATGTGGACAATTCTTAAAAATAAACAATTGAAGCATCCATTGCTTGTTTTTTTTTTTTTTTTTTACAGGTAAGTGATTTTTTGGCATTGATATATATTTAATAGATTTTGGTATCAGTTAAAAATTGTTGAATTTCGTGAAATCTTTTTTTAGAAAACCGATGAAAAAAAATATTGTATTTTTTCAATTAAACGTTTCATTATTTTAAAATTTTGTCTTTCCTCATTTTATTAAAAAAAAAATTACGGTTTGAAATTACATTTTCATATTGATTATAAGTTTCGAAACAGAGACAGTCTAATATAATCAGATGTTTATTCAAGTTTTCAATGGCGGCTTTTGATACTCTTAGTGGAACGTCGAGTGATGTAAAAATTAAGAATGTGTATGCCTGTGAGGACACTTTTCAACCAATATACCCAACAAATTTTTAATCTATAGACTTGAAAATTGGTATATACTGTATTTAGTTAGACATGGAGAAAATTTTATAATCAGTTTTCATCCGGAAAAAGAGATGCTAAGGGGTCAAAATTGGTACATGGGAGTCAATGGATTTTTATTTGCTATCTTTTTCATGACTGCGCATGCACAAATCATTTCCATTATGTTAAGTATACCTTGGTTTAAAAACAATTTATAATGAACGTGTCAAGATGGCCTCATGGTTATCATACTTGAGTCACTGTCTTTAGGTTTTGGTTTCGATCTCAACTTGTGCAATTTTGTTTTACTTACAAGAAGTGAACTGTTTAGAAAAAAAAACATACTCGCATGACCATATCTCAATTTCTGTTTAGAAAAAAAAACAAAACAATCGCATGAGCATATCTCAATTTCTTAAAAAAAAAATAATCACATGACCATATCTCAATTTATTTTGTAATTTTCTTTTTTACGTTACATTACATTTAATACTGGGCAACGCCGGGTACATCTTCTAGTATAAAAAATTAATGTTTGGAGATTGTCTCGAATTTCCAACAGAGAAAAGAAAACGTGAAAAAACAAAAAAAATACTCCACAATGTTGGCAAAGGCAATAAATATTGCTTTTTTATTTACCAGCTTTTTCTCTTTTTCAATGTTTTAAAGCATTTTAACATTTGTAAATCAAAATGAAATATCAGCCATGTTTCTTTCTTCGCCTTCATTTATATTCTAGCATTCGGAGCTTTGTAAATCAAACTGCGTCGGATTTTACTCAATATGAAAATCGAAAATCAAACAAAAACACAACAAAAATATGAATGGATGTGTATTGGGTTGCCCGAAACCTTCTTTTGGTAAATATTTAGATACTTTTGTAGCGACCACTAGATACAGCTGGAACAAATCTTTGGCAGAGACATTTTCATAGCAATTACTTGTAGGAGTACATCATTTCTTGTAGCACGTCAGTGCCGAACTTGCTTTCAGACAACAATGTTTCTGATGCAGCGAATATACCCATTGTCAGGCTCCATGCTAATGTCCAATGAATGCCACAGGTATTGAAAAATCTAGCTCAAAGAACTTTAGCAACATTTAGGGAGATGTAGGAATACATCGTCTCCATGTATTAATGATATTCTTTTTTATTACAGATTGACTGATTGGCTTTGCGCCATCCACTGATCTTACATGACCGTTTCAACGCCTATGGATATCAAAAGGTGCAAGGTTATGTCGTAATTTGCCCATCCGCACACATGCAATAAAGGGATTATGCTGTGCTCCACACATAGTGATACAACAAACAGACTGGAATGTTCCAGAAGACCCATATATAAGGATTCGTCCGTGAAAATCAAACCAGTTTCTCTTCAGATTTCTCCAGCCCGACACATGTCTAAGAGATTCTGTCCTTGTGAGACGTTAAATAAGCCAACATGATTTTGCGCGCATCATGCATCTAAATTCTCAACATGGAAAGTTACCATATCGAATGAGAATTAATTCTTTCTAAACAAATTTATTTCGAACTACTATTTTCTTTTGTAATAAACACATGCACACATGGTTTAATGACATTCTTTTCCCCTCCAAAAATAACTACGCATGTTCCTCTGTTCATAAAAATCAGTAATCTTAAACTACGTGCTCGTTTCACAAGGCACTCATTTAGCTAAACCTGAATAACGAACACTCTTTGCAAAAAAAGAAATCTTAACATTAGAACAATTTGAATTAATGTTTCTTAAACACGTAAATAAAGTTCTTTGTCAAGCGTTATTTTTTTTAAGTTATTCACATTTTTTAATTTTATGTGTGTGGGGATGTGATTTTATAGTAGCTGTTTGAAAATCAGAGATTACGTTAAATTTCCCTTTAACGATCCTGTGTATACTCTTCTACCTTCGACTTCTAGAAATTTCAGGATCTGCTACTTCGGTTTCTTACATTGGACAGATTCCTCTTACAAAGTGGTAACCCTGACTACAAAAGCAACATGCAACCTCTGTACATAACCTATAAGTGGTAACCACTACAACAGTTTGAAATCTGACGGGCAATCACACATTTCCAGCCTGCATGCAACACGTAAATAAACGTTATTTCATTTTAATACAGTGATATTGAGTTCTTTGTCAAGTGTCTTTTATTTTTCCGAAGTTATTCACATTATTTATTTTATATGTGTGAGGATGTGGGTTGATGGTAGCCGTTTGCAAATCAGAGATTACATTAAATTTACCTTTAACGGTCCCGTGGATACTCTGCTACGTTTGACTTCTGGAGATTCTTCTACCTGCGAACTCGGTCTTCAAAAATGAATAGATCCCAATTATGAATTGGTGAACACCGACTCACACCTTTACAATTTAGTAACTACTAAATACTGTTCTTCACTTTCCCCGTTAGCAATCACTTTTATAAAATGACGATTTTTATAGGTTTTTGGGTATGCTGAAAAAGAATATCGCATTTAAATTTCACAAGTAGTTTTTCAGGTATAATTAAGCAATGTAATTCCGGTAAATTCGGATCATTATTACAGCCATTTGTGTACACCCATATTTTTAATGCGCATCAAAGATATGCTGGTATACAAATGCCCACCACTGATAACATAAGGAATTACATTGCTTAATATTCAGAAAGCTACTTGTTTGCAGCAAATTTCAATGCAGTATTCGTTTTCAGCATACCTGAAAACCTAAAAAAGTCATCATTTTATACAAGTGATTTTTAAGGTGGAAAAAGAGTAAATTTCGGGCAGTCCAAAAAACAAAAAAAAAATTATTATCACTAGGTGGCTAGAAAGTGCGTGCTTATTTTACGTTAAATTTATATAGAAAAGTAATCCCCACTTTTTACGTATTTTGTAGTTGTCATTACCAAAACATGATTTTTGGTGTAACCAATATTTAAAAAAAATGGAAAAAAATAAAACAAAATGCTGGAGAATTTAAGCAAAGTCGTATGAATAAAGACAAAGTAACAATTAACAAAGGCAAAATATAAAAACAGAGCAAATTATAACCAAACCAGAAAAGTATATTAATTTAATCAAGTTTTATTGAAAGAAATATAATGCTGAGTTGCTTTTATTTCCCAAAGCATGTGATACCAATTAACCTTAAGAACGAATTGTGATATAACCTCTGGGCGTGTTCATCGATACTTGTTCACAGGACCATAAATGTAACCTAGCAGGGAGTCAGGTTGCACACACAGGTAGGAAAACGTGCGCCTAAGTCCCTGTGGCACCACATCTATCTTCGTCCAGTGGCTAGAACCCTACTATCTATGCCAGACGCTCACTAGTTGCTGGAACTCGTTCTACTCGAACACACAACTTGTGCATGACTGTCTGTGTGGCAACACTTCACCAGCCGTTGCTTTGACCGTGCTGAATCTGGTCTTTGTCTTCCATCATCTGGCATCTGGTCATATCTGAAATGAACTACATCTTCACTTAGGCCGGCAATGGATAAATAAAGAAAAACCCTGGATCATTTCCTTATAAACAAATAAAATATTTATTTATTAAATATTCTTAAGATATACAGGGTACACTTGTATAAAGTTGAGCTCTTTGGAATGTTAACGGCTTTCTGATGCAGGACGTTTTCACTTAAATTCATTTAGACAATTTCCCAGCAAGGAATAAGAGCCTTTCAACTTAGCTCCGGGGTTCTGCTCCACCTCCTTGCCGGCTGGATCCTAAGGCGATGTGCACTCCTCGATGCCAGCCAACAAAATCTCTCTATATCTAAAAACACATACGTTTTTATTAAATCAACTTCTTCCCTTCCCATCTTTTCGGGATCACTATTTCTCCTCTGTCGTTTGGATATTATCCTTTATCTTTCCCTCTCAATTTCCTTTTCTTTCTCTAATCTTAATGATATCCCTTTTCAATTGCCGTTTCCCTCTTTTTCCATTTCTAACTCATTTTCCAAAGAAACTGGCTAATCGATCACTTGCCAGGTGGTCCGGCATTTGAATATATAAAATCTTGAATAGAAAATCCTACCTCAATTTATAGTTTGTTCTATACGCTTGACGACAAAAGCCTGGTTTTTGAATCTAAATTCCTTATGACTTTCTGATTTCATTAATTATTTAAAATGTACTTTCTTCAAACACCCCCATTGTCGACCATATCGGTAACAAAGACACATTCCAGTCCTCTGGAGAAAAGAAAGAATCTCATGTCAAACACTCCACCCAACCTTTAGCCCGGGGGAAAGGTGAATTGGTATTACTAGGATATGCAGCATCATTATACAATTATAAAGATAAATAAAAGATAGAACATCTCTCTAGGGCAATTGCTCTTGACATCTCAAAGGCCTTCGATAACGTATGGCATAAAGGCCTACTTCACAAGATTTCAAGCTACAGTATAACTGGAAATGTTTTCTCAATTATTAAATCATTTCTCTCTGATAGGCTCACAAGAGTAGTGGTCGATGGGCAGAAACCAGAAGCCCACAGTATTAATGCTGGAGTCCCTCAGGGGTCCATCCTGAGTCCAACTCTCTTCCTAATCTACATCAATGATCTCCCAAAACACATACTTAAATCATTCGTTGACATCTATGCTGATGACACGACCATCTATGGCAACACATCAAAGGCCGTAAATGACAAAGTTATCTCAGATTCTCTCTCCTCTGATGTTGAGCGTGTGGTACAGTCGGAGAGAAGATGGCTGGTTACTTTTAATGCATCTAAAACCAAGCTCCTATCTTTACATCATCAACGTTCTGATCCCCATCTGGCATCAATTGAAATGGGTGGCTCTCGTCTACAGGAAGCTCCATGTTTTGATAAGCTTCTGGGCTTGACCTTTACTCCTGACCTGAAATGGAACACGTACATCAAGTCAGTTGCCAAGATCGCCGGAAAATGGTAGGATCCTTCTACCGCTCCAGAAGATATCTCACCCCTGATGCAATTCTCTATCTGTATAAAAACCAAGTACGCCCAAGGATGGAGTACTGCTGTCACATCTGGGCAGGAGCTGCTAAAAACAGTCTATCCTGCCTTGACAGAGTACAAAATAGGCTTCGTGACCTAGTGGGTGATGCCCTTTTCTCTTCCATGCAACCTCTCTCCCACAGGAGAGACGTTGCGAGTCTGTCTTTGTTTTATCGTTACTACCATGGCAGGTGCTCGTCTGAACTCCAATCTCTGGTCCCCTCTCGCCAATCTTTCACGATAAACACCCGCCTAGCTGAAACCACTGTCAACAATTTTCCCCACTCCTTATCTGTGCCTAAATCAAAACGTAGATTCCATGAACAAAACTTCTTTCTTAGAAGTGCACGCCTGTGGAACTCTGTTCCGGTTGCCTGTTTCCCACTTGAATACAACCTGGATGTCTTCAAGTCCAATGTAAACAAATTCCTGATGAGCCGCCTTCTTAAGTAAGACACTTTATCTCCAACACTAACGTACTGTACACACAATAACTCTTATCCCCGAGTGGCTTCCGGGCCTTGATAAGTGCTGACTTCCTTGTAGAAAAAAACATAAAAAAGGGGTCTCTAATTAGAGACTAATTTGGGAATTAATTCTATCCAATGTAACGACATTGTCCAAACGATAGTGACAAATAAAATAGGAAAATATACGGTGACATTGTTAAAATAATCATGCAAAAATAATCTTACTTCATTTGTAAAACCTGAAAGCAAAGAAGCATATGAAAATGGGCATTTAAAAATATGTTTTCCTTTTTTCTTTTCTCAGTTCTTTTCTTGAGAGGCAATCTCACAATCTTCTATAACTGTTGGAATTTTTTTTGTACCAATAATGGTGCATCCCCCACCTGTTTACATTTATTATTTTTTATCTGGTTCTTATATATGATTTTCTGTATTTTGTATCCTTTATGATTTTTAGTTTCGTACATTTTGGATTCGTATGAAACTCCCTTTAATTTGGAGAAAAGAGAAATGCTAGCTCTGTAATGACGTCACGAGCCCAGCGCGTATTTCGTCCTCTTTTGAAATTCTGCTGACGTGGAGAGTGAACGTGTTGTTCATTGCCCGGCGCTGAAAATGGAATTTTGATGAGCCCTCTTTCAAAGAAGAAAACCAGGCAAGAAATTAATATCCGGTTACGTGACGAGACGTACTTCTGGAAACTATTTACGTGACTACGGTTTTGCACGTATTTTACAAGGAGTGAAATTATTTTAAAGAAAGTACATTTGACGTGAGAAGGAATTTTGGAATTTTCTATCCGGACAAGCGATGAGGTCTTGCTTCTGAAATTCATCTGTGTGTCTACGGTTTGCATGCAACATGGAGGGAAAGAAAATTCTAAAAGAACTTTAAACAAAAAAAAGAAAAAGGCACTTGCCTGACTGGCTTTCAATTGTGAGTACGCTCCTAAAATTAATTTCATATGCGAGTGTGATTAGGAGATACTATTTTGTATATTCTTATTGTATTCGTTACTGGATACACACATCTTTATAAGAACCAGTGTTTTTATTTTTTTCATTACATGTTACTTTTTTCATAATATGGCGTTTCATAAGTTAAATGCCCGCAAAGGGAAAAATTTCTGTATATTAGTACCACCGAGGAAGGACATCTTCCAGCTATTAGGGAGGCAAGATATGATCTGAAAATCACCCCTTCTCAGGTGCATGCCATTATAAAAAATCTTGACACTGCAAAAGCTTATGGACCTGACCTCATCCCAGCTGTGTTATTAAAAATGTGCTCTGCCGAAGTAGCTCCGATCCTCTCCAAACTTTACAACAAATGCCTAAATGAATTTTGCTTTCCTGCCTGCTGGAAAACTGCTTCTGTTGTACCAGTTTTCAAGAATTCTGGCGAAAGAATTGACCCAGCAAATTACCGCCCTATTAGCCTCCTCCCACTTTTTGCCAAAATATTTGAGTCCATAATTAACCAAGCTCTAGTCCATCACCTTACAGATGCTAAACTTCTTATCGACCAACAATATGAATTTAGGCAAGCCCGTTCCACAGCAGACATTCTAACTGTAATCTCTGAGCATATATACCATTCACTTGACAAAGCGGTAGCTCTAGATATATCTAAGGCTTTTGACAGGGTATGTCATGAAGGTCTTCTCAGGAAAATCAGATCATACGGTATCACTGGTAGAATACTTAACATAATTAAATCCTTCTTAGATAAGAGAAAAATCCAGGTTGTCCTCGATGGCCGTACATCTAAACAATATGATATAAATGCGGGAGTGCCTCAGAGGTCTATCCTTGGACCTCTATTATTCCTAATATTCATAAATGACCTCCCTGACAAAATTGTCTGTGAGATGGGTATATATGCTGATGACACTACGCTCTATAAGAGGCATGACAGGAAAACAAATGAACACATATCTAAGGAAATGGCAGAAACACTAGAGAATGACCTCCAATCTGTAGTGGAATGGGGACAAAAATGGATGGTCACATTCAATACTGCCAAGACTAAACTTGCTTCCTTCAATAACTACAAGAAACCTTCTCTACCACCAATAGCAATGGCCAAAGACTCTTTATCTGAAAAAACATCTTTTAAACTCCTCGGCCTAACATTCACAGGAAACATGAGTTGGAAAAATTACATTGAAGGCATTGCCAGGACCGCTGCAAAAAAGGTAGGCTCTCTCTACTGTGCTAGAAAGCTACTGACCCCTGAAAGTATCCTGTACCTCTATAAGGCCACCATTCGCCCATGTATGGAGTATTGCTGTCATATTTGGGCCGGTGCATCTCCTATTAGGTCCTGAACTATCATCCAAGCTTCAGCCTCTGTCCCATCGACGCAATGTAGCATCCCTCTGCCTGTTCTACAAGTACTTTAACGGTGTATGTTCCGACGAGCTGCAAGCACTTGTACCCCCTCTATGTAAATACCCCCGACAAACCCGACAAGCAGTACAATCCCACCCCTTCATAGTAGAGATCCCTAGATGTAAGAGAGCCTTCTACTCCAGTAGTTTCTTCCCCAGAACCGCTAGACTTTGGAACTCCCTGCCAGGTTCCTGCTTCCGAAACTGTACTAACATGCAGAAGTTCAAGTGTAATGTGAACCGACATCTTGCTGCCCAACTCCCCACCTAGTACCCCTGTAGCCTGTGTCCTTAATAGTAGCCCCCTACATCAAAGTGGCAATGTGCCTTGTTTGGGGTGAAAATGTAACAAAAAAGAAAAAAAGAAAAAAAAGGCATTTATTTTAGAGCTTGGAAAGTATGAGGGCTAGCTCAGTTAAACATTTCTTAATTAGTATAGCAGAGATGAGATCAGGCCCACACGCTTTTGAAATGTCTAAGTGTTTTATGATATTGCAGACATGAGAAGGGGTGATTTTTACATTATCTAATGTGGCTTTAGTCTGCATAGGGAATTTTGTGAGGGAGTTGTTTGTTGGCTCTAAAGTGGAGTTTGAGGCAATCGCCAGGATAGCAGTTCTGCTTTCTTCGTTACTGTGCATGCAACCTTCTGGTTGTTGTTCAGTGGAGGAATTACTGATTGTCCTTTATTCACTAAAAATAGTATAGATTTTTCTGAAATCACGAGTTCTTATCTTTGGCGATTCTATGTGTTCCCTGATTATTTCAGCATGTTTTCTTTTGACTATCACTATTTCTCTCTTACAATGATTTCTAGCACCTACGAATTTTGCCTATTTGTATTTGACTTATGACGTACAAACTGACGGAATACATGCTGTCTTTGTGCCATAGCAGCTGCACAATATGTAGTAAACCATGGGGGTGAATGGGGCTTGCTATATACTTCCGTGTGGGAACATGTGCTTCGATTCCCGCTTTGCACCATTCAGTTGTCTCATTGGCACACTGTTCAGCAGGAAGAGAGAAGATATTGGTCCATGAGGTATCTCAGATGAGTTCTCTAATGGTTCCCCAGTAACCCCTGTAGTAGTTCTTTGTTGTTTTGAGCAATGGTTCCTCACCTTGAGGTTGGGATTTAAATGTGATGTCAACTGATACCACTATGTAGTCTGCGTTTCCAAGTGGACTGTGGGCATTAGTCACACAATCCTCAGGTACTGTAATGAGGAATAGGTCTAAAAGTGAAACCTGCTGAGGTTCACAATCTGGTAGGCCAGTTGGGAAGGTTACTGTCTGTTTAAGTTGAGGAAAAACGACAGAGAAAATATAACGCAGTGATGAACTGTTAGCCAAAAGCACATAAAAGCCTGGTCATCAGATTCAAGATTTTTCTCTCTAGTTTAAGGGAGGGTGCTACAAATATAGGCCCTAAGTGCGTGCATACATCTATACGAGTCCTTACGGCAAAGAGGCAGGTATCTTGTCATGTTAAAGTTATAGGAGGGGATTGAAGAGTGTAAGTTTGTTTCACTTAATGCTAAGATATCCAGGAAATTTACTAAAAGGTAAGAATCTACATCATCTATATTACTTCTAAGCCCACAGATATTTGTGAAAGCGAGCCTCAAGGGCAGAGGCGAATTAATTTTGTTTGGGTGGTTGTCTGGTTTTATCGTGATATTTGTTTGGGTTGTCATTTAATTACGTTTTTGTTTAATGTTAGGTTAGGGGAAAGTGGGCCTGTTTTGACGCCAAGTATACACACACAGTGGTCCATTAGCCGAGTCCAGTCTAGAATGTGTGCTCTCATGAAAGCCAACCAGATATAGCAGCAGGGTCCCTTTCCATGCACGACATGGCTCTACAACTACCCTGATATTACACATCTGACGATAGAGCAGCTAGTCTAAGCGTTACCAAAGAGTTAGGGATATCCTGTACTGACAGTCGGAAACAACAGCAAGACAAACTGCCAATCAGTTACCCTCAGCATTTCAGACAAGACTGGCCCAAACAAGTTTTGTGAGCACAAGTGGCATGCAAGCAAATATTCTTAGTTTCTGAGAAAAAGAGAGAAATTTAAAATAGGGAATAGGGGAATGGAGTTCAATGTCCTAGTCAGGAAATAAGGCCAAGCACAGGGTGACTCTGGTGAGTCCCTGGTATTGTACCCCTGGCCTGGCTAATAGGCAAAGAAGAAGTGTGAAAGCCGGCGATAGGAAGAGCATATCTTCTCCTTAAGTAAGTTAGGTTTGCAAGCCGGGACTTTATTCGAGTCATCAGCTCCAGAAAGGTGGTAAACCATGACTGAGGAGGCCTCCCTCTCTGTTTTCTTATCAGTTTTCCTTCTCTTAGATGGATGCTCTGACAAGATCTACGGGTCCATCACACTGAGAGGGCTAACCATGCACCTGATTTCTACACCAGGTATTTCTGCACCCTCGTATGGATGAAGATATTGACTATCTTATTTTAAAGTTGTTCTCTATTCTATATAAATAAGCGCAGGCTTGGAGATAGATTCCCCTCTAACATTTACAAGAAATTTTATCTTTCAAGTACTGTGAAAAAACTAATCTGCTCTAGCAACTAATTTGTTTTAAAATAAATGAATAGGATATTAATAATTATTTGAATATGTAAGAGAATATAAAGCAAGGACAACAAAAAAAAATGGTCGGGCTAAATCTGCATAAAGAGGTTCCACACAACACAGATATATAGATGCACTTAACTTGGTGTTCTTCGAGTGACCCATGTTGGTCAAGCTAAAAGACCAGTGTCTCCACGTGGAATGAATTGAGGTGCAAAAATAAGCGTTTATTTGAGAGCAGTAAGATAGAGGGAAGGAGGATCTGCCTTAAGAGCCAAATGTGTGCTTTGATTTTTTTTTTAATTCAATTTTCACCCCAAACAAGGCACAGTGCCACTTTGAAGCAGGGGGTTACTATCAGCGACTTAATTTGCAGGGGCATTATGAAGGGAGATGAGTAGAAAGATGTTTGTTAACATTACACTTGAACTTCTGCATATCAGTACAGTTGGGAAAGCAGAATTACGGAAGGGAGTTCCAGAGATCTGCAGTTCTGGGGAAAAAACTATTGGAGTAAAAGGCTTTCTTGCACCTAGGGATCTCTACTGTAAAGGGATGAGACTTAGTAGCTTGTCGGGTTTGTCAGGGTAGTTACGTGAAGGAGGTACAAGTGTTTGCAGTTCGTCAGAGCATTCACCATTAAAGTATTTGTAGAACAGGCATAGGGATGCAACATCTCGTCGATGGGACAGAAGCTGAAGCCTAGATGACAGTTCAGGACCTATCAGGTTGGCGACTGTCTTTTGAACCCTGTCCAGGAGCGAGAGACAAGCAGTAGATGCACCAGCCCAGATGTGACAACAGTACTCCATACATGGGCGAATCTGGCCTTATAGAGGTACAGGATACTTTCAGGCGTAAGTAGTTTTCTAGCACAGTAGAGGGAGCCAACCTTCTTTGCAGCAGCCTTGGCAATGCTCTCAATGTATCTATTCCAGTTCATATTCCCTGTAAACGTTAGGCCGAGGAGTTTAAAAGAAGTACTTTCAGGCAATGTGTTCTTGGCCATTGCTATTGGTGGTAGAGAAGGTTTCTTGTAGTTATTGAAGGAAACAAGCTTAGTCTTAGCAGCATTGAATGTGACCATCCATTTTTGTCCCCATCCCACTACAGATTGGAGGTCATCCTCTAGTGTTTCTGCCATTTCCTTGGATATGTGTTCATTTGTTTTCCCCTCATATCTGTTATAGAGAGTAGTGTCATCGGCAAATATACCCATCTCCGATACAATTTTAATACTTCCTTCTTTCATTTAAGTAAAACGGTATAATTTTCGATTTCTGTATTAATAATTTAAAACATACAAACTCATTTAACAAAGGGGATGAATACTAGAAAAGAGATGCGTATTTCCACTTTTTTTTATTGTGTATATACATATATTTTTATTGTGTATATACATATATTTTTATTGTGCATATACATATATTTTTATTGTGTATATACATATATTTTTATTGTGTATACACATATTTTTATTGTGTATATACATATGTTTTTATTGTGTATATACATATGTTTTTATTGTGTATATACATATGTTTTTATTGTGTATATACATATGTTTTTATTGTGTATATACATATATTTTTATTGTGCATATACATATATTTTTATTGTGTATATACATATATTTTTATTGTGTATATACATATGTTTTTATTGTGTATATACATATGTTTTTATTGTGTATATACATATGTTTTTATTGTGTATATACATATATTATTATTGTGTATATATATATGTTTTTATTGTGTATATACATATATTTTTATTGTGTATATACATATGTTTTTATTGTGTATATACATATATTTTTATTGTGTATATACATGTTTTTATTGTGTATATACATATATTTTTATTGTATATATACATATATTTCTATTGTGTATATACATATATTTTTTATTGTGTATATACATATATTTTTATTGTGTATATACATACATTTTTATTGTATATATACATATATTGCTAACTATTACTAATACATTACAAACAAATGACATGCGAAAAAAATCTGGGTAAATAGTTTCAAGGGGGTTAATAACACAGAATATTGCAATGGAATAAAATAATAGAATAGAAATTAATTTTTTAGTATTATCGATTTTAAACGTGGATTAAGGGATGGTTAAAATTTTAGATAGATTTAAAGCTTTTTTTTTAAATGCAAGTCCATCTTACAAAATTTCATTATCATATTTTATTGTATAACATGGGGAGTAGACTCGCCAGTTAAAATGAATTCGGATAAGTATGGGAGTTTGGAATTGTGGTTTAAAATACACTATAAATACATCTAAAAACACAAACTAAGTTTATAGAATAAGTTAAATAACAAAGGGATTAAAAAAAAATTACAATTAAATTATATTATGCTTTCAGAAACCTCTTTAGGCCATGGCATTTCGAAGCGAAACTCTTCTCTTCAGAAGAGGGGAGTAAAGAAACATATTATACAGAGAAGAAATTTTTTAAAAGATAATATTGCCTTTATGGAAAGAGGGTCAAAGGAAAAACATGAAGCTGTACTGAGACTAAAGCCGATTCTAGAATTACCAGCAATCACTGTAAAAGAGTAATAAAGAATGCGAGAGAGTTGTATGCTCAGTCTGTTAAGTTCAAAGTAGCTAAGCAGCGGCTTGGTTACCACCAGTTCTGGCAAATAGCAAACAGGATCCTGAACAGAATCATGTGCTCTATCCCAACCATCATCAATGGACCTGAGGTAATCTCGTCAGCATCAGACAAAGTCAAACTATTTGCTAAGAACTTTGCAACTAATTATACCCTATGCGACTAAGGTAATCAACCCATCATATTTCCTATTTTATCAGAAAACACACTATGTGACATATAAATATCTTTGCGTGATGTTGCCAAACTAATCAAAAACCTTGATTCCAGTAAATTCCTGATGGCATTTCAATTATAGTGCTGAAAAAGCTTCAACCAGAACTAGTTCCCATACTTACAAAGCTGTTTAAGCGTTGTCTTAAAGAGAATTGCTTCCGAACACCCTGGAACATCTCACCAGTATGCCCTGTATTTAAGAATTCAGATGATCGATCATCTTCCTCTCAGTACAGACCAGTAAGTCTCCTGTGCCTCATAAGCAAGATGCTGGAATCCATATTAAATGGAGAAGTAGTTAACCATCTTAGCAAAAATAACCTTCTTAGTAACATGCAATATGGTTTCCGTTCTGCTAGATCCACAGCAGATGTGGTAATGGTTATATCTCATAGGATTAGTGAATCTCTACACGGAGGCTTCCTTTCTAGGGCAATTGCTCTTGACCTTTTATAGGGTATGGCATAAAGGCCCACTTCACAAGATCTCCAGATACAGTATAGCTGGAAATGTTTTCTCAATTATTAAACCATTTCTCTCTGATAGGTTTATACGAGTAGTGGTTGATGGGCAGAAATTGGAAGCTCACAGTATTAATGCTGGAGTCCCTCTCTCTTACTGATCTACATCAATGATCTTCCAAATCACATCCTAAGATCATTCGAAGACATTTATGCTGATGACATTACCATCTATGTCAACACATCAAATTCTGTAAATGACCAAGTTCTCTTTGATTCTCTCTCCTCTGATCTGGAGCATGTGGTGCAATGGGGAAAGAAGTGTCTGGTTAATTTTCATGCATCTAAAACCAAGCTTCTATCTTTATATCATCAACGCTCTGATCTCCTATCTTGCATCAACTGAAATGAATGGCTCTCGTCTTGGGGAGGCTCCATGTTTTGACAAGCTTTTGGGCTGGAAAAATGGTGGGATCCTTTTAGTGCTCCAGTAGATATCTCACTGCCGATGCAATTCTCTACCTAAGAAAGAGTTAGGTACATCCACAAATGGAGTACTGTTGCCACATCTGGGCCGGAGCTGCTGGAAAACTCTTATTATGCTTCAACAAACTTCAAAATAGACTTCGTAACCTGGTAGGAGTGCCCTTTTCTCTTCCCTGCAACCTCTTTCCCACAGAAGAGACGTTACGAGCCTGTATTTACTCTATCATTATTTTTATGGCAGCTGCCTGTCTGAGTTCTAGTATATGGTCCCCCCTCACCAAACTTTCAAGAAAAATACTCGTCTACCTGAAACCACTATCAATAATTTCCCCCACTCTTTTTCTATGTCCAATCCTAAACGTAGATTCCATGACCAAAGCTTCTTTCTTAGAACTGCACGCCTGTAAAACTCTCTTCCATTTGCCTGCTTTCCAGCTGACTACAAGTTGATCATATTCAAGTCCAACATAAACAAATTCTTGATGAGCCATCCCCTTAAGTAATCCAATTTACCAAATTTCCACTACTAACGATTACTAGGATATTGTGCTATTGACCTCTGTACACTCATTAACCATTATCCTCGAGTGACCTTTGGGCCTTGATAAGTGCTGACTCCTATGTAAGAAAAAGGTAAAAACTATAAAGGGCTATAGTGCCATGGGTTGCTTCTTATTAATTTATGCTTGTTATTTTTTTGGGTGGGGGAGATAAGATTGTAATTTCTGAATCGATCCCAGAATAATCCAATTGCCAAATTCTATTTGGTTCAGTAACTGGATAACTTTCAGATTACAATTCGATTGTTATCCAATGTAATCCACAATGATCCCACTCAAAGACAGAACTTTCATTGATCTTGTGTGACATCACAACCAAAACGAAAACAGCTGTCCAGACAGGATTTGCAGTGATCTGAAAGACCAAAATATCTTGATGAAGTGGAAGCATTACAGTACAGTACAAAATATGAGATATCTCTAAAAATAAAAGTAAAACCATACAAAAACTGCTAAATTGTGCAAACCACTGCTTATGAAGCAATTAAGTTATTGCTATTCACCAAACGTGTTTTCCTGCTCTTATTTACTTATACTGCTTCCCTCTTTTTAGAAATCATAATTTCTCATTCTGTGACTAAGTGTAATGTTTAAATATAAGGCCTATATTGGCCACATGTATGTTCTTACTGATGCATGTTACTAAAATAACTGGCACAAATGTCATTTCTAAATGCCTGCTTTAAAGGGATAATGCTTTGCCTCCAAACGCCTTCCTGTCTGTTTTGCATGAGAAACATTAAAAATCCTTATACTCTTAAATCCTCCCCTAATCCCTGTATATCTATATTGTATATTAATGCTGTATTCTTGTAAGTTATATCATCTCTCCTGTTTCAACTGGACAAAAAAACAATTGCTCTTCTCCCCAAGCTGATATAAAGTCACACACTTTGCACGTACATTGGGAGGAGGCTTAAGCTTTCGGTCCTAAACTTTAGTAGGCTGACCTTTTCAAAATCGATAAATACTAAACATGTATAGATTTCTATTGCTAAGGGATGCATTAGCTTAACCTATATTTATACTCTATAGAATATCCTAAAAATAGATTAATAGCCACTAATAAAGCTGACTGGGATGCAATTAAAAATGATATCAGAGACGCCCCATGGGGAAATATCTGTTCTCTTCCTGCAGAATAGTGCGCAAATGAGACTACTGAATGATTCAAAACAGCAATTGAAGCACATGTTCCTGCACTGCAGTTCTATAGCAAACCCCAAATGGTTTACTTCTACATGCGCAGCTGCCATTGCTCAGAGGCAATATGCGTACTGTAGATTTATCCAGCATAAATCCTGTACAAACAGACAAAGTATATAGAAGCTAGAAGTAATTGTAAGAAAGAAGTAGCAACAGCTAAGAGTGAATATACTGAAACCACCAGGAAACGTATTGAAGCGCAGAAATTAGGAACTCATGATTTCTGGAAAATCTACAATAGTGTAGTAAATAATGGGCAATCAATAATTCTCCCACTATCCAACAATCATGAGGTTGTTTGCACAGCAACTGAAAAGCTAACATGTTTGCCCATTATGTTCTCTGAAACTCTACCTTGAACCCAGCAAACCATTCCCTCCCTGATTTTCCTCTGTGGACAGAAACCACACTAGGTGATCTGAAAGTCACTCCTTCTCAAATACATGATATTATAAAAAATCTAGACATCTCAAAAGCATGTGGACCTGATCTCATCCTGGCTGTGCTATTAAAAAAATCCCCCACTGAGGTTGCTCCAGTTTTCTCTAAACTCTTTAACAAATGTCTTAACGAATCTTGCTTTCCTGACAGCTGGAATGCTGCTTCTGTGATACCAGTTTACAAAATCTCTGGCAAACGAACTGACCCATTAAATTATTGCCCAATTAACCTCCTCCCGCTTTTCGCCAAAATATTTGAGTGTTTAATTAATCAAGCTCTAGTCCACCACCTTACAGCTGCCCTCGATGGGCATACGTCGAAACAATATGATATAAATGCAGGTGTACCTCAAGGATCGACCCTTACCTGATAAAATTGTCTCTGACATGGGTATATTTGCCAATGACACTACGCTCTATAGCAGGCAAGTGGGAAAAACTAATGAGCACATGTCTAAGACAATGGCGGAAACCCTAGAGGAAAACCTTCAGTCTGTAGTGGAATGGGTCCAGAAATGGATGATAACGTTCAAAGCTGCCAAGTCAAAGCTCGTTTCCTTTAATAATTACATGACACCGTACAAACCACTATTAGCTATGGCTAAAGATACATTATTTGAAAGTACTTCGTTCAAACTCCTCGGCTTAACATTCACAGGGAACATGAGTTGAAATAAATACATTGAGACCATTGCCAAGGCTGCTGCAAAAAAAGGGGGGCTCTCTTTAGAGTGCTAGAATGTTACTTATGCCTGAAAGTATCCTGTACCTCTACAAAGCCACCATTCGCCATGTATCGAGTACTGCTGTCACATTTGGGCTGGTGCATCTGCTTCTAGTCTCTCGCTCCTGGACAGTGTTCAAAAGAGAGTCGCTAACCTGATAGGTCCTGAACTGTTATGAAAGCTTCATCCCCTGTCCCATTGATGAAATGTTGCATCCCTTTGCTTGTTCTACAAATATTTTAATGGTGGATGCTCTGATGAACTACAAGCTCTTGTACCTCCTCGATGAAAATACCCCCAACAAACCCTACAAGCAGCAAAGTGCCACCCCTACACAGTAGAGATCCCAAGATGTAAGAAAGCCTTCTACTCTTACAACTTCTTCCCCAGAACTGCTAGACTTTGGAATTCTCTTCCGTAATTCAACTTTTGGAGTTGGCAGTCATGGTATGAGCGCAGCTGATATATTTTTCAACCACCGGTCTCCCATGGCGGATCACTGAGCGGATGAATCAAGAACGATCAACGGTCAGGGATCAACACCCAGTTAGCGGGTACTGCGGGGCAACCTACCACTGCTCCAGCTGTCGCACTCCTGTGCTCCGCTGGGGTCCGCAATGTTGGGTCCAGAGGTGGATGTTCTGTTCTGGGCATGCACTCATCCACTACTTCCCTGCCCCGGCGCTTGACGTTTCAGGCAACTACTATGGATATGTCAAGAATAAATTCTCAGCGACTGGCAATTCGGGAGCCCCCTGCAGTCGGGGGTGCTGTCGTTGCTCGGCAGGGCCCGCGTTCTAGGCAGGCGCGCCCCGGTCGACATCCTGCTACTGCCTCCCCACTACACCTGGCCTGCTGGAATGTCCGCTCCCTTGGGGTGACTTCCTCTCTTGACAGTTTTCATCCTCGGAAGTCTGCTGTTATCGACCTGGAATTACTCCGGTTGGGGGTGGATGTCTCAGCACTAGGCGAGACATGGCTCACTGGAAATGGCTCCATACGTGAAGCTAACTTCACATTTTACTGGACTGGCTACCCTGACTTGGAGAGACCAAAACATGGAGTGGGTTTTGCCATCTGCAACAAGCTGCTCAGCTTTGTCGAAACTCCCGTCGCCATCTCTCCCAGATTAATGTCACTACAGCTACACACCACCTCTGGTCCAGTGTCCCTATTGTCTGCCTACGCCCCAACCCTCACCTCGCCGGATGACCAGAAAGATGCTTTCTATCTCCAGCTGAGTGAGACCCTCTCCAAAATCGACCGCGGTCACCGCATAATCATCCTGGGTGATCTCAACGCTCGAGTAGGCAGTAACACCAATGCCTGGCCTGATGTCCTGGGTCCTCACGGAGTGGGCTCTATGAATGAAAATGGACAGCGTCTTCTGGAACTCTGTGCTACACACAGGCTGTGCATCCCATCAACCTTCTTTAAGGGCTCACCGTGGTCGAAGATGACATGGCAACACCCACGCTCTAAGCGCTGGCACCAGCTGGACCATGTGATCACTCAAAAGAAGCACCTCCAGGATATCATCCACTGCAGGACAATGCACTCTGCGGACTGTGACACAGACCACTCACTTGTGCGCTGTAAGCTTAAACTAAAGCCAAAGAAAATCCACCTGTCTTGCTCAAAACCACTTTCAACGCTCAATGTTCTTGCTACTAAGTCCAAGGAGAAATGCCAACATTTTCAAGCTTCAATACAATCCACCTTTGTCCAGTCTGCACCCCCTCAGGATGCTGCCTCTGCCTGGCTGCGGATTCGTGACACTGTTGGAGTTTGCGCACTCTCCAGTTTTGGTAGACGTACAGTAAAGCAGCCGGACTGGTTCAGACACCACGCGGACACACTCCATCAAGCACTAGCAGAAAAGAGAGCGGCAAGACTGGCTGTGATGCAGGACCCCTCTCCTCAAGCTACTAGCCTCTGGAAGCAGAGCCGCTCAAAAGTGCAGCGCCTAACTCGAGAGGCTAAACACAACTATTGGAGTGACATCTCCAAGCGTGCTGAAGACTGCTCTGCCACCGGCAACACCGGTGGCATGTACCAAGCTCTGAAAGAGGCTCTAGGTCCTCCTGTGAAGAAATCATCTCCTTTGCGATCTCTGACCGGTGAACTACTCACCAATCCTGATGATCAGCTTGACCGTTGGGTGGAGCACTACAGCTCACTGTATGCTCAACCTGTAGCAGCTAGTGAGGCTGCTATAATAGCTGCTGTTCCCCAACTACCAGTCCTCCATGAGCTAGATTACGACATCACCATCGATGAAGTACACAAGACCATCAAGCTACTGAGGAACAACAAAGCCCCCGGCGTGGATGGGCTACCTTCAGAAATCTTCAGATGCGGTGGTGACTCACTAACTGAGGAACTCCATCATCTCTTCTCAATCTGCTGGAATGAAGGTACTATTCCCGATGAACTTCGTAACGCCAACATAGTTACCCTGTATAAGAACAAAGGGTTTCGCTGCGACTGCAACAACTACCGTGGCATATCTCTACTTTCCCAGCCTGGAAAGATCTATGCCCGCTTAGTCCTGCCACGTCTCCAGATTATTGCCAACAGAATTCTTCCTGAGAGTCAATGTGGCTTTCGACCTGGCCGCTCTACCACTGACATGATCTTTTCTGTTCGTCAGATCCAGGAGAAATGCATTGAGCAAGGCCGTCCTCTCTATGCAGTTTTCGTTGACTTGACGAAGGCCTTTGATTATGTTAGCAGATCAGGGCTATTTCTAGTCCTCCGTCTACTGGGCTGCCCTCCCAAACTCCTGAAAACCATACAAGAATTTCACGATCAGATGAAGGCTACAGTACAGTTTGAGGGCTCTCGTTCTAAAGAGTTCCCCATCTCTTGTGGTGTCAAGCAAGGCTGCGTGTTAGCTCCTACTCTGTTCGGAATATATTTCTCAGCTGTTCTGCGCCGAGCCTTCCCAAACCCAACTGGAGTGCTCCTTCACACTCGCAGTACTGGAGGCCTATTCAACCTGGCCAGGCTACGCTCAAAAACTATGGTTAACCGCGTACAGATCCGTGAACTCCTGTACGCTGATGATGCTGCCTTCATCGCCAACTCGGAGGTTGAGCTTCAGGCAATGTGCTCCTCCTTTGCTTCTGCCTGCGAGGAGTTTGGTCTCAAAATCAGCCTAGGCAAGACGGTGGTCTTTGCCCAGCCTGCTGGGCTTTCACCCATAATAACCGTAAACAATCATGTACTGTCAAACGTCACCAAGTTCACTTACTTGGGTTCTACAGTTGATAACACCAACAGTCTTGATTGTGAACTGGACTCCCGCATTGGAAAGGCATCAACAACTTTCGGCAGGCTTAGTGAGAGAGTCTGGAAGAACAAGTCCCTCTCGCTACACCTAAAGATCAAGGTTTACGAGGCCTGCATCCTCAGCACTCTCCTGTATGGCAGTGAGACTTGGTGCACCTACCGCCGACACGAACACCGTCTGAACGCCTTCCACTTCCGATGCCTGCGCACAATTCTTGGATTCACATGGAAGGATCATGTACCAAACACAGCTATCCTCTCCACGACCAAGAGTACTGACATGTACACAGTGCTGCGCATCCGTCGCTTACGTTGGGCTGGCCACACCTGCCGCATGGACGACAGCCGGCTACCAAAAGCACTTCTCTTTGGAGAGATAGCTGATGCCCCTCGCTGTGCTGGCAGGCCACGCCTCCGCTACAAGGATGTCCTGAAACGTGACCTCCAGGTCTTCGGCATCCCTCACAACACTTGGGAAACCTCTGCCGGCAACCGAGCAAAGTGGCAAGCTGCTATAAGATCTGGTGCCAAAAGATCCTGCCAGCAATACACAGACTTCCTGAACTGTAGAAGACTGAAGCGCCTTGCCAATCGTCGTCCTCGACGTTAAGGGCCTATGTATGTATGTAATTCTGCTTTCCCAACTGTACTGACGTGCAGAAGTTCAAGCGTAATGTAAACAGACATCTTGCTGCTAAACTCCCTACATAGTATAGTACCCCTGAAACTTAGGTCCCTGATAGTAGCCCCCTACATCAAAATAACAATGTGCCTTGTTTGGGGTGAAAATATAATAATAAAAAAAATAGAAAATGTAATACCCCCCCCCCTGGTAAAAACCAAACAGGAAAACCGTGTAAAACAATAAATTAATTGGACTTAAGGAGTCGGAGTCGGATAAAAAATTCCGACTCCGACTCCGACTCCTTGTACTCTTAGAAATCCGACTCCGACTCAGACTTCAACTACAACCTCCGACTCCTTCCGACTCCGCAACCCTGCATTTTAGAATGAAATTAAATATAAAATGCAGTTTCTGTAAAATATATGAGGGGAAATATTTTTTTAGTGCGTGTTCCTTCCTATATTTATTTTTTTCGAAATTCGAACAAAATATATTTAAATCTATCGAAATTTCTATTTATTATGAAACATAAGAGTTCAAACAAGTAAAAAATATTTATTTTTTAAAAGTTAAAATACACGTATTGAACAAAAATTTACCTTGAATTTGCAATGCAAAAATTGATATAAACTTGATATTATTATGTTTTTTTAAATAGCGTTTTTTCTAATTAATATATACTATAATCAGTTGAATTGCCAAGAAAATTAACTTCTTAAAAATTAACTGATTTTTAAAATATTAAAACGATGAAAATTCCATTATTCCAAATGTCCGCTACAACATAGATTTTTTAATTAATTGTGTGAAAATTTTTTGAATATAAAATTATAATATAAACATGACTCTTGCCACCTATTTTATGGCCAGATTAAAACCGATTCAAAATTAATATTGCGTAAAAATCCAGTTTTTCTACATGTACTTCGATATTCTTGTATGTTTTGTTTTATGAAATAAAATACGGAAGCCAGGAGTCAGGACTGAACAAAAATGAATTGGTTAATTGAAAACATTCACTTCCGCAGTTGAGTTCGTCGTTCTAAAACTTCACAGCTAAACTCGATTATTCTGTTAGTAGTTACAAAAAAGTAACCAAATCTACCAAAAATAAGTTGTTAAATTATTTTTATAAATCTTTTTCTTGTGTTTTACATCTAATATTGAGGTTTATTAAACTTTTTTTTTTCCAATTTTAGATACTTTAAAAACTTATTTCGTTAACGTTTGTTTTTAATTTTAGTAGTAATGAAGTGGTCGGAGGCACCAAACTGGTTAAAGGGAAAATTATTCCCAAGTAGCATTCAGGGGGGAAAATGGTCTTTCGTATAAATAATTTAAATCATTCCAAAGTATCGAAAACTTTAATAAACAAATAACATTGTAGTGAACTAACAAAGTATTTTATTGTCACTTTTGCTCTTCCGTAGATGTCAAAAAAGTCACTTAACATTTTATTTTTGTGTTATATTTTCTACCCCCACTGAACCCCCCCCCCGATTTTACTTAATTATTTCTAACGATAATAGTGAATCTTTTTTTTTTTTTTACATTTCGATGATTTAATCTTTAAGTAAACTATTTGAATGCAAAATAAATTCCTATTAAATTAAATTACAGTAGTAAATAATAGTTAAAAAATCGTTCGCCGTGGCTCGCATCAAGCACATCAATTGATAACGTCACCAGATCATGTGTACATTCTGGAAAAGTTGACATAAAAATGGTAGTGCCAATCAATAATCATCCGCTACAAAAATTGCAAATAGCTGAAAAGAAAACAAAATATGAAGATGTGTGTGTGCATTGTACACCTCCGCCAAAATATGCGATTTTCGATTGGGTGACACTTATTATTAATACAATTTTGTTTGAATTTTCTGTTTTTTTTTGTTGTTTAAATCTACAACATTGAAGTTTCGTATCATTACTTGAATCAGACGCCATCTTTAATCTGCCAAGTGATAATGGTCTGAATCATCGACTTGTTATTGCTTGAATCGACTTTAAAAAAAATTTTCTGATGACGTTTATCCCCAAATAAGGCACAGGGCCACTTATTCCTGAGAGGCTATTATTTGGGACTAGATTTGCCGGGACATTATTTATGGAGTTGCACAGCCAGATGTCTGTTCACATTACACTTGAATTTCTGCATATCAATATACTCAGGGAGCAGGAATCTGGGAGGGAATTCCAAAGCGTAGCAATCTGAGGAAAAAAGCTACTCTGAATAGAAGGCTTTACGGCATCTAGAGATCTCTACAGTGTAGAAGTGGGATTTTACTGCTAGTCGGATTTTTCGAGGGCGTGGTTGTCGAGGGGGTACTAGTGCTTGGAGTCTGTCATAAGACTTGCCATTTAAATAGTTCTAAAACAGACACAAGGATGCTACGTTTTGGCGATGGGACAAAGGTTGGTTTAGTTAATAGTTCAATACCTATCAGGTTGGCGACTTTTTTTTTTAACCTTGTCTCAGAGCGAGAGACTAGTGGTAGATGCACCAGCCCAGATGTGGCTACAATACTCCATGCATGGTATGCGAACCGTGGCCTTGTAGAGAGCAAACATGGCACTCATTTTAAGCAGAGCATTCTCATTGACAAATATTCAAGCAAAATGGTAAATACAATAATTTCTGTAGTCAAGATAAGACAAGAATCTCATTTCTAACATTTAATAACAACTTTATTTATTATCCTTTTTGTATGAAAAGTGTTAGTATTGAGAAAGGTTTATGTGTAGAGACGTTGATGAAAGATTAGAACGACCTATTGAAAGAAAGAGCTCTTGGATGTGTGTTGCAATTAGTAGTAGAAGCAGGCATCCATGTATAGACGAGGACCAAAGATAAAAGTCTTATGGGAGAAGGAGAGTGCACGTATGCACTGCATTGAAGTTTGTATATAGAGGTAAATATATTGCCTTATTTTTTACTTGCCAGTTCGGAGCCCACACAAAGTTGTGTCCCATCAGGGTAATGTGTTGTTAGCGAGAGCCGGCAAGAAAGAAAGAGAATTGCTATCGGTTTGAGCCTTTATAAACACGTGATCAACTCACCTGAGTGATGATTTTTGATTAGACAAGACAGAAAAAAGTTGACTGCTATAACCAATCAACAATAATGTAAGGAACAGAACATATTCAAACTCTTAAGCCGTAAATATACGATGCTTCTGCTGCTACACTGCTCATTGTCTTAAACTTTTCTGCTATCTCATGCAACTGGAATTTACTGTTGTTTATGATAGAACAGGGTCAAAATAACATTATTAAGTTATTGTTTTGCTTGAAGAGTATTTTTCCATCGGGCATCTAATTCAGAGTTTTCTATTGTTTTGAAAACTTTCATTTAAATAAGTGTTATTTGTAAAGTAATAATCCAATTGGGCTCTAATTTTGACATGTGCCAATATGAAGGTTAAAACGTTATAAAAAGTTTGAGGGGTGGCCAATAAGTAATGCCCTTGACCCACTTCCATTTGTCTGATCTAGCTGAAATTTTGCATTTGCAATGATTTATATCTCTACGGATTATGTGGCAAATTACAGATCTGAACTCATTGTGGTTTCTGTTTTACAGGTGTTTGAACTGAGTCAGGTGTGAAATGGAGCCTGTTGAGCAGTGGTCCGGTTTTTGTATTTGAAAGGACGCACACCACAAGAAACTTTTGCTGAAATGAAAGAAACTTATTGTGATAATGCCCCATCATATGACCTTTTAAAACGTTGGCATCGTGAATTCAAACATGGCCAGAAGTCTGTGGAAACAGCTCCCAGACCTGGTCGCCCCCCTTTTGCCATTGATGAGGCATCTGTCCGTCAAGTTGAGGCTGCCATTTTCGAAGATCGTAGCATTACTATTCGCCAAATAGCCCAAGATGTCAAGATCAGTACAGTTTCTGCGGAAACTATCATTAATTACCATTTGAATATGCATAAGGTGTCTGCCAGATAGATTCCCAGGTTGCTCACACCATTCCAGAAGCGAGAACACGTCGATTGCTCGAGGATGAATTTGGAGATGTGCCAAGAAGATGAGTCAAAGTTTTTCAAAAGACTGATTACACAGGATGAAACCTGGATCCATCACTACGATCCAGAGACCAAAGCCCAGTCAATGCAGTGGAAGCACTTGGACTCATCACCCCCAAAGAATTCAAGGGTGTAGCCCTCCGCTGGCAAGGTCGTGCTCACATTCTTCTGGGACCAGGACAAAGTAGTGATGACAGATTTCCTGGCAAAGGGTACCACAATTACAGGAGCCTATTATGCTTCACTTTTGAGGAAATTAATGGAAGCTATCAAAATCAAGAGGCGGGGTAAGATCAGCAAAGGTACCCCCTCCTGCAGGACAACGCTCCGGTTCACAACTTGCATGTCGCCAGATCAGAAGTACGAGAGTGTGGTTATGAAATCCTCCCCATCCTCCCTACTCTCCTGACCTTGCACTCTCATATTTTCCAGTCATGAAGTTGTTTTTGAAAGGAAAGCCCTTCCCAGATGATGCAGCCTTGATTTCTGAAGTCACGTCGTGGTTGGATGACCAATCCGGGGTGTTCTACAAAAACAGTCTCCAGAGCTGCATCAGGCGATGGGAGAAATGCATAACTTTGGGTGGTTCCTATGTAGAGAAAGACTAATACGTGTGCCAAGTGTCGTCGCTCTACTGCTATGGGAAGTGGGTCAGGGGCATTACTTTTGCACGCCCCTCGTTTATGGATATTATTTTGTTAGTGGCGCCACCTATACGTCAAAACCATAACTTATTGATTTATCTGATAGGCATGTGTACTTCTAGCACTGAAATCTTATTTGCACTGCAAACTTTCTAA
This sequence comes from Euprymna scolopes, assembly GCF_053919585.1. Lineage (NCBI taxonomy): Eukaryota > Metazoa > Mollusca > Cephalopoda > Sepiida > Sepiolidae > Euprymna > Euprymna scolopes. Next base: position 2,582,608 of record NC_136495.1, read on the forward strand.
AAATACAAAAACATTAACTTTTCTAAAAAAAACAAAACAATTTACTCACTCTTGTCTTTTTCACCATAAAAATTTGTAGAGATATTATGGGGGATTATTTATCCCAGTAGTATTTAATGGTGCCCGGGAGGTTAGTAGTGTCTGGAGTTGATGTAAATGCCAATCTGGGCACGGGTTATGAGAAGATTTTTAGATGATGAGGGGATGTAATTTGATATGCATTGATTTGCATATCAATGAGGCTTTGTTCCTCAAAAAGACGTTATAAAAGACTAAAGTCGAGAAGTTAGGAGGTCGAGTTCTTAGAACTGAGTAGATAAGACAATTTCTTTCTTGTTAGACTAACATCGACATTTTGTTCCAAATTGACAATTTTCTATAAAACACAAAACATTTAACTTTTCTAACAATTTACTCTAAATATCTTTCAAACACTCTAAATTTATAGAGATATTATTGGAGATTATCTATCCTCGGGAGAAAGTTAAGTTCAAGGTATATAACAAGAGAATAGTTTACTTTTTTCTTGCCGAAGTCAGATAATGCTGATAAAAAGCAGCACAGAAGAAATACGCGGCTGAGATAAAAATAATAACTGCATTGACTTATTAAATTAAAAAAAATAAGCCGTTGCAAAACTAAGTGTGTGTTTGTAACTTTAGAAGTCCAACTAAAATAAAAAAGTTCTTTTATGTACAAAAAATAGATGCGATCCCATTCGAAAAAGAAGAAAATTATGAGTTTTTGTATTCAGACCGACAAAATGAGATTTTTGCTGATTGATCAAGGAAAATCATCTTGCCCAATCAAACAAAGATTTGTTTTAGTATAGTTTAGGGGTGAGAAAATTAGAAGTAAAGATTTTTTTATTAATAAAATTCTTGCAAAAGTCGGAATGATTCTGAATGTATGTATTTAAAACGAAATGAAGCGACAGATTTTGGAGAGAAGGAAAAAAAAAACAATGTATATTAATTAAACAATTTTACTAGTAATAAAGAATGATATACATAACAGAATCAAGTGTTAGCTCCAGGAGTGAGCTCCTTGATATCTTAAAACTTACTGAAGTTAAATTAAAAAAAAAAAATAGATGACGTATGAAGTGAATAGTATCAGTAAGTAAAGAATTGCCTTTTAGAAAGGTTTTATTAACTGTAAAATACACGTACGCTCTTGAAAGGATCGAGCGGGAAAATGAAACAGAGGGCGCTTTTATTATGAATGTCAATCCCAAGGGGGATAACTCTTAACAACAAATTAAATCATAACATTTTCCCCGTCCTAAAGTATTCAAGTAAGGGGTAATTAATTATAGACAAATTTTTTTTTTTTTTTTTTTTTTTTTTTTTACAATCACATAAGAATCATTTTATTTACAAATAACATATGAACCCAAACTGCAGTTTTTTCAGTATTTAGTCACAAAATCCTTATATTTACTAGGGAATTGTCGAACTCGGGACGACCTCCGCACAGATTGGCAGGAATGCTGATTTCCAGTATTATCTTTTAGTGAAATCTGATTTTCTTCAAGATCAGACGATTGATTTTTGTCTTCCTCATGACCAATGTTTTCATTAGTAGAAGGTTCAAATAAAGTCTCTGAAGTAGTAGGATTATTATTAGAGTTTTCTTCATTTGATGAGTTTGGAGCTAAGTCTCGAACGTTGACAGTGGTTTCAGTACCAGAAGGTAGTTGAACATAAGCGTAGTGGGGGTTGACATCTATTAGGGTGGCAGGCGTTACAGGAGGGTCATGTTTACTTGTTTTAGTGTGGTTTCTAATATATATTGGGCCTGGTTTAACCCAAGAAGGAATTGAAATTCCGGAAGCAGATTTACGACTATATTTAAAAAGTCTATCATGGGGAGTCATATTAGTGGCAGTACAAAGTAATGATCTAATTGAATGAAGTGCGTCCGGTAGTATGTCTTCCCAATAAGGTAGTTTCATTTGATTAGAATGTAATGTTGTTTGAATGGCCTTCCATAAGGTACCGTTGAGTTTTTCAATCTGTCCATTACCTTCAGGATGATACCTACTTATTTTAGAAGTAGCAATTCCTTTTTTGTGTAAAAAATCCTTTATTTCTCTTGCTAAGAAATCAGAAGCACGGTCAGTATGTATCATGTCAGGCAAACCAAAAATTGAAAAGAGTTTGTTTAGACAGTGGATAATGGTTTTGCTTGTCATATCTCTGCAAGGAAAAGCGAAAGGAAAACGGGAATACTCATCAATTAGAGTAAGTAGATATTTGTTGCCATGTATAGAAGTAGGTAGAGGGCCTTTAAAATCAAGATTTAATCGTTGAAAAGGTAATATGGCTTGAATGAGAGTCCCTCCATTGGTATTGGCGAATTTGGGTTTCAGTAATTGACAGGATGAGCAAGAGTCAGTAATATTCTTAATTTGATCCAAAGTAAAAGGGAGGTTCCTCGTTCTTATAAAATGGCTTAATCTTGAAACACCAGGATGACATAATTGTTTATGTAAATCACGAAGATCTTGTAGATTGTAAGTAAGAGCAGAGATGCGAGAGAATGTGTCAGCAGCAATATTTTCAGGTCCAGGTCGATAAACTATAGTGAAATTGTATTGGGATAATTCTATACGCCAACGACATATTTTGTCATTCTTAATTTTAGATTTTCTTTTATTGTCGAATATGAAGCTGATGCTCTTCTGATCTGTGATGACTTTAAAGTGCCTGCCGAGTAGAAAATGTCGCCACTTACGGAGAGCTTCTACAATAGCGGCTGCCTCTTTTTCTACTGCATGGTGCTTAATTTCGTTAGTATTGAGAGTTCTTGAAAAAAATGCAATAGGACGACCTTCTTGATTTAGTGTTGCAGCAATGCAATAGTTACTAGCGTCCGTTTCTACTTCAAATTCTTTATTTGGATCTACCGTTATTAAAGTGGCGTCTTTTAGATCATTTTTCAATGTTTGAAAAGATTTTAATACAGATGGAGGTAGTGGAAATTCTTTGTTTTGATTTAGTAATAAAATTTTATCAGAAAATTTTTTAATGAATTTGCAGTAATAGGAAAACATTCCAACTATTCTTTTTTGAGATTTAAGATTCAGCGGAGGTGGCATTTCGAGTAATGGTTTTAGTCTTTGATAATCGGGAGCTATTTGATTATTTTCTATGGTGTAGCCGAGTAGAGTAATAGAACTAGAAGAAATTATGCTTTTATTTTCATTTAAAGTGATGTTATATTGTTTAGCAATTTTGTAGAATTTTTGAAGATTGTAATCGTGTTCTTCTTGATTTTTCCCACATATAGTTACGTTATCAACATACACAAAGGTATCGGTTAGATTTTCTTTTTCTATAATATAGTCTATGCTCCTCTGGAAAGCACTTACTCCATTGGTGACGCCAAAAGGAAGACGAGTAAATTGAAAAAGTTTGCCACTTACTTCAAACGCAGTGAATTTACGATCAGCATGATTTATAGGTATTTGGTGATAAGCAGATTTTAGGTCGAGAGTAGAGAAGATGTTATATTGAGCGATGTCGTCTACCATCTTATTGATATTAGGCATTGGGTAAGCGTCTAGTTCCGTGAATCTATTGATGGTATCGCTGTAGTCGACTACCATTCTTTTCTTATGATTCTCATTCGAAGTTACGAGAACCTGCGCTCGCCACGGAGATATCGAAGGTTCAATTATGCCTTCTTTCAACATTCTAGCAGTCTCTTCTTTTATGAATTTGTTGGCGGCAAAAGTGTAACGTCGGGATTTTGTCGCAATAGGAGTAGTATGAGGAGAAAGATTAGAAAAGAGAGGAGGGGGTGGAACGTTTATGGTAGGAAAAAAATTAATCGTGTTTATAGCTCCAATTATAAGTTTGTCTCTAGGACCGTCGAATTTAAGTGTTACTTTTTTATATTTTTTTAAAATATCTTTTCCGATTATTAAATCAATGAAAAGGTTTTCAATGATTTCAATTGTTATTCCAGAATGGGTTTTATCTTTCAGTATTAAATCCACGACAGCTTCGCCAGTTATTTTAGCATGTTGATCGGAAGCAGCCAGAGCTATAGTTTTGTTTTTAGGTATTGTGAAGAGTTTAAGTTTTTTAGCAGTATTTTCATTAATGAATGTTTTTACACTGCCGGAGTCCACCATAGCGTTCACGAAGTGCCCGTTAATTTGGCATTGAGTGAATGTGACATCTTTGGAGTTAGTTCCTAGTCAGGATAGAGAAGGTGAGGGGTAGTCAGAGTCGTCATAAAGAACAGCAGTATGAGTGTTAGAAATAGAAGATTTACACACTTTAGCCCAATGACCATTTCTTTTGCATTTTTTACATTCGGCGTTTCGTGCAGGACATAAATATCGAGGATGACGTGATTTTCCACAGAAAAAACAAACCCCTTTTGGATGCATATTTTCTTTAGTCACAGCTATACGATTGTAGCCCGAAGGATTATTTGTAGCTGCTACAGTAAAGTTATTTGCGTAGCTTATCGAATGCTTTTCTGCTTGTTCAAGAGATCTGGCCGTGGCATATGTGTCTTGTAAAGTCAGGATGGGTTTTTCTAACAGTCGTTGTCGGATGGACGAAGAAGAAATTCCGCCGATGAAATGTATTGATTTTTGTTTTCTTCAGCAGAAACCGCTTCGAAGTTACATGTTTTGGCAAGCATTTCCAATTGTAGTATGAAGGCATCTATATTTTGTGTTGTTTGTTGCTTCGTCGTCATCAATCGATATCTATTATAAACAATATTTTCAGGTTTTAAATAAGCGACGTCCAATGTTCTTAATGCACTATCGTAGTTGGTTTTATCGCTTATTAAATCGAAAACAGAGGCTGAAATACAATTGAGCAAGGCAAAGAAATTATCTGAAGTGTTTTCGATTAATCCGTTATTATGTGAGCGGATATAATTCTGGAGGGTTAATTTCCAATGCCTATAGGATTTTTCGGAATTAGGGCATGTAGGTTCCACCTCGAATCTGTCGGGACGTAAGATTCGATCCATTATTTTTATTTTTTTATTTTTTTTTTTACAGTTAATAAAATTGAAGTGAATAGTATCAGTAAGTAAAGAATTGCCTTTTAGAAAGGTTTTATTAACTGTAAAATACACGTACGCTCTTGAAAGGATCGAGCGGGAAAATGAAACAGAGGGCGCTTTTATTATGAATGTCACTCCCAAGGGGGATAACTCTTAACAACAAATTAAATCATAACAACGTACGACAAAATAAGGAAGTTTGTGCATATGTGTTTGCACAAGATCTTATTTGAGAGAAATTGTGTGATTAACTCATGAGAAGTTTCCTTCCGAATAATTTTATTGAAATACAAATGTTATGTACGCCCATAACCCCCACACATACACACACACACACACACACACACACACACACATATATATATATATATATATATATATATATATATTGTGTACTACCTTTGTAATGTACGTATGTGTATCTAGGCCGTATTCTCTACTGACTTAGTGATGTATATGCGAGTGCATATATATATATATATATATATATATATATATATATATTGTCATCCACATACAGTACTGTTTCGTTGTATCACAACTCATCAGTGAGGCTAGACAAACACCTTTCCCTAGCGGTGGATTGAACATACAATCGTCGCAATGACAGTCGGCAGCTCTCACCATTCGGCTACGAATCTCTGCCGTAAATATATATATATATATATATATATATATATATATATATATATATATATATATATATATATATATATATATATATGTTTGTGTGTGTGGGGGGTCTGTGTGCTTTCATGTGTGCGAATGTATAGACATATGAATGAAAATAAGGTCGTTGCGAAGAGCAAAATGGCACAGGCGACTGATAAAAGAAAGAGCACGTAAACGCTAAGCTTTCATTTCAAATCCTTGTGGTTTCACAAAGAAGTTATTCGGTTAGACGCAGAGTGGTAAGCCCAAAATGTATTGGTTTTAAATGTATGAGTTTTAAATGTATTAGTTTAAACTGTATTAGTTTTAAATGTATTGGCTTTAAATGCATTAGTTTTAAATGTATTAGTTTAAAATGCATTGGTCTTAAATGTATTAGTTTAAAATGTATATGTATTGGCTATAAATGTATTAGTTTGAAATGTATAAGTTGCAAATGTATTGGTTTAAACTGTATTAGTTTAAAATGTATTGGTTTAAGATGTATTAGTTTTAAATGTATTAGTTTTAAATGTATTAGTTTTAAATGTATTAGTTTTAAATGTATTGGTTTTAAATGTATTAATTTTAAATGTATTGGTTTTAAATGTATTAGTTTTAAATGTATTGGTTTAAAATGTATTAGTTTTAAATGTATTAGTTTTAACTGTATTAGTTTAAAATGTATTGGTTTAAGATGTATTAGTTTAAAATGTATTAGTTTTATGTATTAGTTTTAAATGTATTAGTTTTAAATGTATCGGTTTTAAATGTATTAATTTTAAATGTATTGGTTTTAAATGTATTAGTTTTAAATGTATTGGTTTATAATGTATTAGTTTTAAATGTATTAGTTTAAAATGTATTAGTTTAAAATGTATTTGTTTAAAATGTATTAGTTTTAAATGTATTGGTTTTAAATGTATTAGTTTTAAATGTATTGGTTTTAAATGTATTAGTTTTAAATGTATTGGTTTTAAATGTATTAGTTTTAAATGTATTGGTTTATAATGTATTAGTTTTAAATGTATTTGTTTAAAATGTATTACTTTTAAATATATTGGTTTTAAATGTATTAGTTTTAAATGTATTAGTTTTAAATGTATTAGTTTTAAATGTATTAATTTCAAATGTATTGGTTTTAAATGTATTGGTTTTAAATGTATTGGTTTTAAATGTATTAGTTTTAAATGTATTAGTTTTAAATGTATTTGTTTTAAATGTATTATTTTTAAATGTATTAGTTTTAAATGTATTAGTTTTAAATGTATTGGTTTTAAATGTATTGGTTTATAATGTATTAGTTTTAAATGTATTGGTTTTTAATGTATTGGTAAAAAATATATTTGTTTTAAATGTATTAGTTTAAAATGTATTGGTTTTAAATGCATTAGATTCAAATGTATTAGTTTTAAATGTATTGGCAATAAATGTATTAGTTTGAAATGTATAAGTTGCAAATGTATTGGTTTTAACTGTATTAGTTTAAAATGTATTGGTTTAAGATGTATTAGTTTTAAATGTATTAGTTTTAAATGTATTAGTTTTAAATGTATTAGTTTTAAATGTATTTGTTTTAAATGTATTAATTTTAAATGTATTACTTTTAAATGTATTACTTTTAAATGTATTTATTTTAAATGTATTGGTTTTAAATGTATTACTTTTAAATGTATTACTTTTAAATGTATTACTTTTAAATGTATTGGTTTTAAATGTATTAGTTTTAAATGTATTAGTTTTAAATGTATTGGCAATAAATGTATTAGTTTGAAATGTATAAGTTGCAAATGTATTGGTTTTAACTGTATTAGTTTTAAATGTATTGGTTTTAAATGTATTAATTTTAAATGTATTGGTTTTAAATGTATTAGTTTTAAATGTATTTGTTTATAATGTATTAGTTTTAAATGTATTAGTTTAAAATGTATTAGTTTTAAATGTATTAGTTTTAAATGTATTTGTTTAAAATGTATTAGTTTAAAATGTATTAGTTTTAAATGTATTGGTTTTAAATGTATTAGTTTTAAATGTATTAGTTTTAAATGTATTGGTTTTAAATGTATAAATTTTAAATGTATTGGTTTAAAATGTATTAGTTTTAAATGTATTGGTTTATAATGTATTAGTTTTCAATGTATTAGTTTTAAATGTATTTGTTTTAAATGTATTTTTTTTAAATGTATTAGTTTTAAATGTATTAGTTTTAAATGTATTGGTTTTAAATGTATTGGTTTATAATGTATTAGTTTTAAATGTATTGGTTTTTAATGTATTGGTAAAAAATATATTTGTTTTAAATGTATTAGTTTAAAATGTATTGGTTTTAAATGCATTAGATTCAAATGTATTAGTTTTAAATGTATTGGTGTTAAATGTATTAGTTTTAAATCTATTAGTTTTAAATGTATTATTTTTAAATGTATTAGTTTTAAATGTATAAGTTTTCAATGTATTTGTTTTAAATCTATTAGTTTTAAATGTATTAGTTTTAAATGAATTGGTTTTAACTGTATTAGTTTTAAGTGTATTGGTTTTAAATCTATTAGTTTTAAATGTATTAGTTTTAAATCTATTAGTTTTAAATGTATTAGTTTTAATTGTATTAGTTTTAAATGTATTGGTTTTAAATGTATTAGTTTTAAATGTATTAGTATTAAATGTATTGATTTTAAATGTATTAGTTTTAAATCTATTGTTTTTAAATGTATTAGGTTTAAATTTATTGGCTTTAAATGTATTAGTTTTAAATATATTAGTTTTAAATGTATTAGTTTTAAATGTATTATTTTTAAACGTATTGGTTTTAAATGTATTAGTTTTAAATGTATTGGTTTTAACTGTATTAGTTTTAAATGTATATGTTTAAAATGTATTTGTTTTAAATGTATTTGTTTTAAATGTATTAGTTTTAAATGTATTAGTTTAAAATGTACTGGTTTTAAATGTATTAGTTTTAAATGTATTTGTTTTAAATGTATCAGTTTAAAATATATTTGTTTTAAATGTATTAGTTTAAAATGAATTGGTTTTAAATGTATTAGTTTAAAATGTATTGGTTTTAAATGTATTAGTTTTAAATGTATTAGTTTTAAATGTATTAGTGTTAAGTGTATTTGTTTTAAATGTATTGGTTTTAAATGTATTAGTTTTACATGTATTAGTTTTAAATGTATTGGTTTTAAATGTATTTGTTTTAAATGTATTAGTTTAAAATGTATTAGTTTTAAATGTATTGATTTTTAATGTATTAGTTTTAAATGTATTGGTTTTAAATGTATTAGTTTTAAATGTATTAGTTTCAAATATATTGGTTTTAAATGTATTAGTTTTAAATGTATTAGTTTTAAATGTATTGATTTTAAATGTATTGGTTTTTAATGTATTGGTTTTTAATGTATTGGTTTTAAATGTCTTAGTTTTAAATGTATTAGTTTTAAATGTATTAGTTTTAAATGTATTAGTTTTTAATGTATTGGTTTTAAATGTATTGATTTAAAATGTATTAGTTTAAAATGTATTAGTTATTAATGTATTGGTTTGAATGTATTAGTTTTAAGTGTATTGGTTTTAAATGTATTAGTTTTAAATGTATTAGTTTTAAATGTATTAGTTTTAAATGTATTAGTTTTAAATGTATTAGTTTTAAATGTATTAGTTTTAAATTAATTGGTTTTAAATGTATTATTTTTAAGTATATTGGTTTTAAATGTAATAGTTTTAAATGTATTAGTTTTACATGTATTAGTTTTAAATGTATTAGTTTCAATTGTATCAGTTTTAAATGTATTGGTTTTAAATGTATGAGTTTTAAATGTATTAGTTTTAAATGTATTGGTTTTAAATGTATTTGTTTTTTTTTTATTACATTTTCACCCCAAACAAGGCAAATTGCCACTTTGGTGTAGGGGGCTACTATCAGGGGAAACAACTACTGGGGTACTATGTAGGGATTTGGGCAGCAAGGTGTCGGTTCACGTTACACTTGAACTTCTTCACGTCAGTACTGTTGGGGAAGCAGGGACCTGGAATGAAATTCCAGAGTCTTGCGGTTCTGGGGAAGAAACTATTGGACTAAAAAGATCTTTTACATCTAGGGATCTCTACAGTGTGGGGGTGGGATCTAGTAGCCTGTCGGGTTTGTCGAGGGTGCTCGCGTCGTGGGGGCACAAATGATTGCAGTTCGTCAGAGCATTCACCACTTAAATACTTGTAGAAAAGGCAGAGGGATGCAACATTTCGTCGATGGGACAGAGGCTGAAGCTTAGATGCCAGTTCAGGGCCTATCAGGTTTGCGACTCTCTTTTGAACCTTGTCAAGGAGCGAGAGACTAGTAGCAGATGCACCAGCCCAGATGTGGCAGCAATACTCCATACATGGGCGAATGGTGGCCTTATAGAGGTACAGGATACTTTCGGGTGTTAGTAGTTTTCTAGCACGGTAGAGAGAGCCTACCTTTCTTGCAGCGGCCCTGGCAATGCCTTCAATGTAATTGTTCCAACTCATGTTTCCTGTGAACGTTAGGCCAAGGAGTTTGAAAGATGGACTCTCAGATAAAAGTCGTTGGCCATTGCTATGGGTGGTAGAGAGGGTTTCTTGTAATTATTGAATGAAACTAGTTTAGTCTTGGCAGCATTGAACGCGACCAACCACTTTTGTCCCCATTCCACTACAGATTGAAGGTCTTCCTCTAGTGTTTCTGCCATTTCTTTAGAAATGTGTTCATTCGTCTTCCTGTCGTGTCTGCCATAGAGTGTAGTGTCATCAGCATATATACCCATCTCAGAGGCAATGTTGTCGGGGAGGTCATTTATGAATATCAGGAACAATAGAGGTCCAAGGATAGAACCCTGGGGCACTCCCGCATTTATATCATATTGTTTAGATGTGCGACTGTCGAGGACTACCTGGATTTTTCTCTTATCTAAGAAGGATTTAATTATGTTAAGTATTCTACCAGTGATACCGTATGATCTGATTTTACTGAGGAGACCCTCATGCCATACCCTGTCAAAAGCCTTAGATATATCTAGAGCTATCGCTCTGCCTTCCCCCGCTTTGTCCAGTGAATGGTATATACGTTCAGAGATCACAGTGAGGATGTCTGCTGTGGAACGGGCTTGTCTAAATCCATATTGTTTGTCAGTCAGTAGTTTAGCATCTGTAAGATGATGGACTAGAGCATGGTTAATTATTGTCTCAAATATTTTGGCAAAAAGTGGAAGGAGGCTAATGGGGCGATAATTTGATTGGTCTGTCCTTTCGCCAGAATTCTTGAATACTGGTACAACAGAAGCAGTTTTCCAACAGCCCGGAAAGCAAGCTTCATTAAGACATTTGTTGTAGAGTTTGGAGAGAACTGGAGCTACTTCGGCTGAGCACTTTTTTAATAGCACAGCTGGGATAAGATCGGGTCCACATGCTTTTGAGGTGTCAAGGTTTTTTATGATAGCATGCACCTGAGCAGGGGTGGTTTTCAGATCGTCTAGTGTGGCGTCTGTCCGCATAGGAAAGTCAGGTAAGGGGTGGTTGGAAGGGTCCAGTGTGGAGTTTGAGGCAAACCGACTGGCAAGCATGTTAGCCTTGTCGGTTGCTGAGGAGACAACCTCGTGATTGTTGGTTAGTGGGGGGATTGTTGATTGCCCATTATTTACTACACTGTTGTAGATTTTCCAGAAGTCTCGAGTTCCTAGTTTTTGTGCTTCGATGCGCTTTTTAGTGGTTTCGTTAAATTCTCTCTTAGCTGTCGCTATTTCTTTCTTAACGTTATTTCTAGCTTCTATATACTTCAGTCTGTTTGAACTGGACTTATGTCGGTTAAACCTACGGTATGCATGCTGCTTTTGAGTAATGGCAGTTGCACAAGTCGACGTAAACCATTGGGGAGAGTGGGGCTTACTATAAAATTTCCGCATGGGAACATGCGCTTCGATTGCAGTTTTGAACCAGTCAGTGGTCTCGTTTGCACATTGTTCAGCAGGGAGAGAGAAAATATTTTTCCATGGAGCATCTCTAATTAGTTCCCTGATGGCTTTCCAGTCAGCCTTATTATAATATCTCGTTGTTTTGAGCACTGGCTCTTCAGTTTTGGGTCTAGAGTTTAAGGCGATTTCAACCATTATCACTGCATGATCAGCGTTCCCGAGTTGGCTCTGGGCCTTCGTTATGCAGTCATCAGGAACTGTGGTCAAAAACAGATCTAGAAGTGATGCGTGTTGTTCTTCCTGGTCAGGGAAACGGGTTGGAAACGTAACAATTTGTGATACGGAGTGAGATATAGCGAAGCTATGGGTTGTGCTGCCCGCTGCATCTGTGTGAGTAGAGAATCCAAGCCAGTTTTTGTGGTGGACATTAAAGTCACCAAACACATGTATTTGTGCGCTAGTGTCGAGGGACAGTGCCGTGTCTATGCTGTCAGATACTTTGTTTATTATGGAGCAGTCCTGAGTCGAGGGAGAGCGGTAGAGAAAATAATAGTAGCTAATACTGTGTTGCACGTTTAGTCTAAAGCACATAAAGGCTTGATCATCTGTTTCTAGGTTTGTTTCTCTAGTCAAGGGAAGGGTATTACGAATGTAAACTCCAAGTCCGTGCATATGTCTGGCAGAGTCCTTACGGCAGAGTGGGAGATATCCAGGCATGTTAAAGTGGTTAGAGGGAATGGAGGAGTGTAAGTTAGTCTCACTTAGTGCTAAGATATCCGGGGTATTTGTTAAGAGAAATGCTTCAACATCAGCAAAGTTAGTTCTAAGCCCACGGATATTTGTGAATGAGAGCCTTAAGGGAGGAGGCAAGTTGAATTTGTTTGTCCCTAATCCTGGTTTAAGCTTATTTTTAGATTGTACTGTCGTCATATTTTTTTTTTTTTAAGAGTTTCGGTAAGGGGGAGCTAAACAAGAGGTTATGCGGAGCTTCAGACATGCATCACAAGTAGACCATCAGCTGACCTTTCTCCAATTAGGATTGTGGCCTCAGGAAAGCCCACCGGGGATGAGTGCAGGGTCCCTTTCCATGCGCGTCATGGCACTGCAAACAACCCGATATTATTCAACTGTTGATGGAGCAGCCGCTCTAAGCGCTACCAAAGAGTTAGGGCTCCTGTACTACCAGTCGGGAACAGCAGCCAGGAACTGTCGATCCGGTACCCTCAACCCTTTAGAAGAAGGTCAACCCAATCTAATCGCTCAGGCATATCTTATACTCAAGCACTCCCAAATGTTCAGTTTTAGGGGTGGGGCATGCTGGGAATGGGGAAGAACGGCATTCATTGCCCTAGCCAGGAAACAAGATCTACCGCTGGGTGTTTCTGTCGACTCACTGAGATAGTGTCTCTGCGCCTGACTAATAGGCAAAGAAGGAGTATGGAAGCCGGGCGATAGACAGAGCCTATCTACTCCTTAAGCAATTTAGGTTTGCAAACCGGTGAATTTGTTTGAGTCACCAGCTCTAGGAAGGTTGTCATCCAAGACTGAAGAGGCCTCTCTCCCCTTTGGTTTAGTTTCAGAGTTTTCCTTCTCCTAGACGGATGATCTGGGAAGACCTACTGGGTCCGTCAGCCCTGAGAGGGGTTTCTCCGCGCCTAGGTTCTAATCCAGGTATTTCTGCGACCCCGCGTTGTTAGTGTTACTGGGTTAGTTTGTGGGGGATTATATCTCTACTGATTAGTTACACTCCTCAAAGTGATTTAGGGACATGCTATTTACTTGTTAATGGATAAAGGGGGTGGGTGAAGTTCATGCAGTGTAAGCGTCTATGTTTGTAAGAGGGCTTGTTAGGGAGGAGATAATGTGATTTTAGTCTTACCCTTTTTTTTATTAATGTTAGCTTAGGTCTAGTATAGTGTTACAGTATGAGTAGGTATTAAGAATTGAGCTACGAGTTGTGCCCGAGCTATTTTAGATGATAGGAGGGTTAAGATGTAAGTGCAATATAGCATGGATAAGACAGCAAGTTTTGAGTCATGCGTAATTAGGTGAATAGATATATGGGCAGGTTTTAAGTAGGTGCGAATAGAGTTGAAGTTGTAGGTATTTTTATAGTAAGAGTCATGGGGCGTTTTGCATAACAAGGAGTGTCGTTTCAATAACGTAATTAATCGTTGCAAAACTCGAGGAGACAGTTGTGTAGTGCATATCGCTTTGTTTCTGAGTACTTTGGCTGTTAAGTACCTGCCTTTGTGTGCATAGGCTGTTAAGTCCCTTAATGGATAGGAATGAGCTGTAATGCATGCCTTAGAGGTAGAAATGTATAGATGTTTAGTGATGGGTATTAAAACAGTTTGCATGTGAGGGATTAGGGGCTGGAAGTTAGCGATTCCACTACAGATGCGGAGCAATGTGGGAGTTTAGTGGCGGATAGGTTGGAAGGAGTAGATTGTTAGCGTTCAAGAGAAGAGGGGTTATTTATTTACAGATGGATTTCCATTAGGATTTTTGAGTTACAGGTAAGGTTTAGTTTGAAGAAGGGAGGAATTTTTTTTTTTTTTATGCATGCAGGTAAGACAAACGCAATCGTCTTGGAGGTAAAATGTATAAGATTTCGTAGCTAGCTATTAGGTTTTTCCCTCCCAGTTATAGGGACAGCTAGTTCGTTGGGATTTGGAATTGTAGTCATTAAGGTCAGGCGCAGAGTGTTGCATCTATTCAGAAAATTAGCCCTAGTATCACAGCTGGGATTATGTATATTGCAGTTACAAATATAGTGCCAGTCAAATTATGAGCCACGTGCAGTAGTTTGGTATGGTATGGGTATCATGGAGGACACTTAAATACAAGCAAGCGTACGGTGATTGCATATATTAAGTATACTACTTAATAAAGTTCTTCTGTCTTCTATAGTAGAAAGAAAGGTGGTCCTAGCTCTTCTATATTCTTGCATAAGCTATTCGTTATCGAGTAGAGTTCTTCTGACCATAAAAACGGCTCGCGTGGGACTAAGTGTTAGAGACCATTTTTACGCATATGTAATTAAAATGCATTAAATAAATACATTTAAAGAGAAGGTATACACAGTTGGTAAAAGCAAAAAGAGAAATAAATAAACAAAGTGAATAAATAAATAAAAAATAAAGTAATAGAAGAAACGACTCGCATGGAAGCAAAGAGTTAAAGACAATATATGCCCATATAGTTAAAATACATTAGTCAAAATTAAGAAAAAAAAAAAAAGCAGTTGCCATTTTGGTAATATTAGGATTTGTTAAATTAACTTAGCTTATATTGTTTGCCCATCTTCAAAATTGTCGCGTCTGTCAGCGAGCGTAACCCTCTTTTTAGTGTGACGGTAGGGGGGGCTTCACTTCCTTTCCCCGGATTTTATATCTATTTATAGTTTTATAGTGCGCACATGAGTATGGTAATTTTACTTTTTTATTTTTTTCTTCTTTTATTTTTTATTTTTTTAGGTTAAACTTCTGTCTTCTATAGTAGAAAGAAAGGTGGTCCTAGCTCTTCTATATTCTTGCATAGGCTATTCGTTATCGAGTAGAGTTCTTCTGACCATAAAAACGGCTCGCGTGGGACTAAGACCATTTTTACGCATATGTAATTAAAATGCATTAAATAAATACATTTAAAGAGAAGGTATACACAGTTGGTAAAGTGCATTGGTTTTAAATGTATTAGTTTTAAATCTATTAGTTTTAAATCTATTAGTTTAAAATGTATTGGTTTTAAATGAATTAGTTTTGAATGTATTGGTTTTAAATATATTGGTTTTAAATATATTGGTTTTAAATGTATTGGTTTTAAATGTATTAGTTTTAAATGTATTAGTATTAAATGTATTGGTTTTAAATGTATTAGTTTTAAATGTATTGGTTTTAAATGTATTAGGTTTAAATCTATTGGCTTTAAATGTATTGGTTTTAAATATATTAGTTTTAAATGTATTAGTTTTAAATGTATTAGTTTTAAACGTATTGGTTTTAAATGTATTAGTTTTAAATGTATAGGTTTTAAATGTATTAGTTTTAAATATATTGCCTTTAAATGTATTGGTTCTAAATGTATTAGTTTAAAATTTATGAGTTTTAAATGTATTGGTTTTTAATGTATTAGTTTTAAATGTATAAGTTTTAAATTTATTGGCTTTAAATGTATTAGTTTTAAATGTATTAGTTTAAAATATACTGGTTTTAAATGTATTAGTTTTAAATGTATTAGTTTTAAATGTATTAGTTTAAAATATATTAGTTTTAAATGTATTAGTTTTAAATGTATTGGTTTTAAATGTATTAGTGTTAAGTGTATTTGTTTTAAATGTATTGGTTTTAAATGCATTAGTTTGAAATGTATTAGTTTTAAATGTATTAGTTTTAAATGTATTAGCTTTAAATGTATTAGTCTTAAGTGTATTGGTTTTAAATGTATTAGTTTTAAATGTATTGGTTTTAAATGTATTAGTTTTAAATGTATTGGTTTATAATGTATTAGTTTTAAATGTATTGGTTTTAAATATATAAGTTTAAAATGTATTAGTTTTAAATGTATTGGTTTATAATGTATTAGTTTTAAATGTATTTGTTTAAAATGTATTAGTTTTAAATGTATTGGTTTAAAATGTATTAGTTAGAAATGTATAGGTTTTAAATGTATTGGTTTTAAATGTATTGGTTTTAAATGTAGTAGTTCTAAATGTATTGGTTTATAATGTATTAGTTTTAAATGAATTGGTTTTAAATGTATTGGTTTTAAGCGTATTGGTTTTAAATGTATTAGTTTTAATGTATTGGTTTTAAATATATGAGTTTTAAATGTATTAGTTTTAAATGTATTAGTTTAAATGTGTTGGTTTTAAATGTATTGGTTTAAAATGTATTGGTTTTAAATGTATTAGTTTTAAATGTATTGGTTTTTAATGTATTAGTTTTTAATGTATTAGTTGAAAGTGTATTCGTTTTAAATGTATTAGTTTTAAATGTATTAGTTTTAAATGTATTGGTTTTAAATGTATTAGTTTTAAATGTATTGGTTTTTAGTGTATTGGTTTTAAATGTATTAGTTTTAAATGTATTAGTTTTAAATGTATTAGTTTTAAATGTATTGGTTTTAAATGTATTAGTTTTAAATGTGATGGTTTTAAATGTATTGGTTTTAAATGTATTTGTTTTAAATGTATTAGTTTTAAATGTATTGGTTTTAAATGTATTAGTTTTAAATGTATCGGTTTTAAATGTATTGATTTTAAATGTATTGGTTTAAAATGTATTGGTTTTAAATGTATTAGTTTTAAATGTATTGGCTTTAAATGTATTAGTTTTAAATATATTAGTTTTAAATGTATTAGTTTTAAATATATTGGTTTTAAATATATTGGTTTTAAATGTATTAGTTTAAAATGTATTGGTTTTAATTGTATTAGTTTTAAATTTATTAGTTTAAATGTATTAGTTTTAAATGTAATGGTTTGAAATGTATTAGTTTTAAATGTATTGCTTTTAAATGTATTGGTTCTAAATGTATTAGTTTAAAATGTATTAGTTTTAAATGTATTGGTTTTAAATGTATTTGTTTAAAATGTATTAGTTTTAAATGTATTGGCTTTAAATGTATTAGTTTTTAATGTATTAGTTTTAAATGCATTGGTTTCACATGTATTAGTTTTAAATGTATTAGTTTTAAGCGTATTAGTTTTAAATGTATTCGTTTTAAATGTGTTAGTTTTAAATGTATTAGTTTTAAATGTATTGGTTTTAAATCTATTAATTTTAAATGTATTAGTTTTAAGTGTATTAGTTTTAAATGTATTGGTTTTAAATGTATTAGTTTTAAATGTATTAGTTTTAAATGTATTCGTTTTAAGTGTATTGGTTTTAAATGTATTGGTTTTAAATGTATTAGTTTTAAATGTATTGGTTTTAAATGTGTTGGTTTTAAATGTATTAGTTTTAAATGGATTGGTTTTAAATGTATTAGTTTTAAATGTATTAGTTTTAAATGTATTGATTTTAAATATATTAGTGTTTAATGTATTGGTTTTAAATGTAATGTTCTTAAATGTATTACGTTTAAATGTTTTAGTTTTAAATGTATTTGTTTTAAGTGTATCGGTTTTAAATTTATTGGTTTTAAATGTATTCATTTTTTATGTATTAGTTTTAAATTTATTGGTTTTTAATGTATTGGTTTCAAATGTATTGAATTTAAATGTATTGGTTTTAAACGTATTAGTTTTAAATTTATTAGTTTTAAATGTATTGGTTTTAAATGTATTAGTTTTAAATGTATTAGTTTTACATGTATTAGTTTTAAATGTATTGGTTTTAAATGTATTAGTTTTAAATGTATTAGTTTTTAGTGTATTAGTTTTAAATGTATTAGTTTTAACTGTATTAGTTTAACGTGTATTAGTTTTAAATGTATTGGTTTTAAATGTATTGATGTTAAACGTATTAGTTTTAAATGTATTATTTTTAATGTATTGATTTTAAATGTATTGGTTTTAAATGTATTGGTTTTAAATTATTATTTTTAAATGTATTTATTTTAAATGTATTGATTTTAAATGCATTAGTTTTAAATGTATTACTTTTAAATGTATTTATTTTAAATGTATTGATTTTAAATGTATTAATTTTAAATGTATTACTTTTAAATGTATTACTTTTAAATGTATTTATTTTAAATGTATTGGTTTTAAATGTATTACTTTTAAATGTATTACTTTTAAATGTATTACTTTTAAATGTATTGGTTTTAAATGTATTAGTTTTAAATGTATTGGTTTTTAGTGTATTGGTTTTAAATGTATTAGTTTTAAATGTATTAGTTTTAAATGTATTAGTTTGAAATGTATTGGTTTTAAATGTATTAGTTTTAAATGTGTTGGTTTTAAATGTATTAGTTTTAAATGTATTGGTTTTAAATGTATTAGTTTTAAATGTATCGGTTTTAAATGTATTGATTTTAAATGTATTGGTTTAAAATGTATTGGTTTTAAATGTATTAGTTTAAAATGTATTGGCTTTAAATGTATTGGTTTTAAATATATTAGTTTTAAATGTATTAGTTTTAAATATATTGGTTTTAAATATATTGGTTTTAAATGTATTAGTTTTAAATGTATTGGTTTTAATTGTATTAGTTTTAAATTTATTAGTTTAAATGTATTAGTTTTAAATGTAATGGTTTGAAATGTATTAGTTTTAAATGTATTGCTTTTAAATGTATTGGTTCTAAATGTATTAGTTTAAAATGTATTAGTTTTAAATGTATTGGTTTTAAATGTATTTGTTTAAAATGTATTAGTTTTTAATGTATTGGTTTAAATGTATTAGTTTTTAATGTATTAGTTTTAAATGCATTGGTTTCACATGTATTAGTTTTAAATGTATTAGTTTTAAGCATATTAGTTTTAAATGTATTCGTTTTAAATGTATTAGTTTTAAATGTATTAGTTTTAAATGTATTGGTTTTAAATCTATTAATTTTAAATGTATTAGTTTTAAGTGTATTAGTTTTAAATGTATTGGTTTTAAATGTATTAGTTTTAAATGTATTGGTTTTAAATGTATTCGTTTTAAATATATTGGTTTTAAATGTATTGGTTTTAAATGTATTAGTTTTAAATGTATTGGTTTTAGATGTGTTGGTTTTAAATGTATTAGTTTTAAATGGATTGGTTTTAAATGTATTAGTTTTAAATGTATTAGTTTTAAATGTATTGATTTTAAATATATTAGTGTTTAATGTATTGGTTTTAAATGTAATGTTCTGAAATGTATTACGTTTAAATGTTTTAGTTTTAAATGTATTTTTTTTTAAGTGTATCGGTTTTAAATTTATTGGTTTTAAATGTATTCATTTTTTATGTATTAGTTTTAAATTTATTGGTTTTTAATGTATTGGTTTCAAATGTATTGAATTTAAATGTATTGGTTTTAAACGTATTAGTTTTAAATTTATTAGTTTTAAATGTATTGGTTTTAAATGTATTAGTTTTAAATGTATTAGTTTTACATGTATTAGTTTTAAATGTATTGGTTTTAAATGTATTAGTTTTAAATGTATTAGTTTTAAATGTATTAGTTTTTAGTGTATTAGTTTTAAATGTATTAGTTTTAACTGTATTAGTTTAACGTGTATTAGTTTTAAATGTATTGGTTTTAAATGTATTGGTGTTAAACGTATTAGTTTTAAATGTATTATTTTTAATGTATTGATTTTAAATGTATTGGTTTTAAATGTATTGGTTTTAAATGTATTATTTTTAAATGTATTTATTTTAAATGTATTGATTTTAAATGCATTAGTTTTAAATGTATTACTTTTAAATGTATTTATTTTAAATGTATTGATTTTAAATGTATTAATTTTAAATGTATTACTTTTAAATGTATTACTTTTAAATGTATTTATTTTAAATGTATTGGTTTTAAATGTATTACTTTTAAATGTATTACTTTTAAATGTATTGGTTTTGAATGTATTAGTGTTAAGTGTATTGGTTTTAAATATATTAGTTTTAAGCTACAAACAGAATTGAAATGTAGTAATCATCCACATAGAATATATATCCCATCGACTTTTACGCTAATCTAAAGAAAACGAACTCGATTAATAAATATTTTGTGATTTAAAAAAAGTCGGAATCGGAATCGATAATTGTATCGGAATTGGGATTGTAAAACAGGATCGGTAATTTTATCGGAATCTTTGAAAATGTTAGAATCACCTCATCACTGTTTTGTTTATTAAAGTTTGTGACTTATTTTTTATTGCCTTTTCTTAAATGATTTTTTTCTTATTTTTCATTCATTTTTGTTTTTTCTTTTTCTTTTTCAATCTTTACTCAAATAGTCTACCATTTTAGTAATATTTCCTATTTTTACCGCGAGCATTTATTTTGTTTACTTCATTTTGTTTTGTTTTCCAAATTCTGTCTATTCCCTCGATCGGCTCTTCTCGGAAATCAAACTTTCTTTCATAAATTAATACAAACTTGTTTCGAAAACATACTTTCCTATTGGCACACGCCGTGCGTGTTACGTGCAGATTTGAATGTTTTTGAAGTATTGACTTATCAGTTGCAAAATCTGGCTCGATTCTTT
Organism: Euprymna scolopes; assembly: GCF_053919585.1. Lineage (NCBI taxonomy): Eukaryota > Metazoa > Mollusca > Cephalopoda > Sepiida > Sepiolidae > Euprymna > Euprymna scolopes. The sequence continues at coordinate 2,603,348 of NC_136495.1, forward strand.
TTGATGGTTTTTATATTTTTTCGAATACACTTATGTTTTTATTTTTTATTTTACACAGTGATCACCACTTATCAAGGCCTGGAAGCCACTCAGGGATAAGGGTTATTGCAAGTACATTACGTTAGTGTGGAGATTTGATGAAGTGTTTACTTGAGGGGGCGGTTCATTAGGAATTTGTTAACGTTGGACTTGAAGACATCCAAGCTGTAGTCCGGTGGGAAGCAGGCAGACGAAACAGAGTTCCACAGGCGTGCAGTTCTAAGAAAGAAGCTTTGTTCATGGAATCCACGTTTTGATTTAGGCACAGATATAGAGTGGGGGAAATTTTTCCCAGTAGACAGGTGTTTTTCGTAAAAGATTGGCGAGGAGGGACAAGAGATTGGAGCTCAGACGAGCACCTGCCATAGAAATGACGATAAAACAAGGATAGATTCGCAACGTCTCTTCTGTGGGAGAGAGGTTGCAGGGTAGAGAAAAGTGCATCCCCCACTAAGCCACGAAGTCTATTTTGTACTCTGTCAAGGCAGGATAGGCTGTTTTTAGCAGCTCCTGCCCAGATATGGCAGCAGTATTCCATCCTTGGACGTACTTGGCTTTTTTATGTCTATGTACAAGCACTCATCTATCTCACATCTCTCTTCATATAATTTTCTCTCCCCCTCTTTCTATCTATCATTCTTTCTCTCTCCTCTCCCTCTCTCTCCCCCTGTCTCCCCCTCTCTCTCTCTCTCTCTCTCTCTCTCTCTCTCTCTCTATATATATATATATATATATATATATATATATATATGTGTGTGTGTGTTGTGTGTGTGTGCGCGTACGTGTGTGCGTGTGTGTGTGTGCGTTGCAAAATCTGGCACGAGTTTGTATTGGATCTTTTTATATGTTTTCGAATAAACTTATGTATATGTACAAGCACTCATCCATCTCACATATCTCTTTATATAAGTTTTCTCCCTCTCTTTCTATTTATCCATCTCTCTTTCTCGCTTTATCTCTCTCTCTCCACACACAGACAGATACACACACACGCACATACGCACACACACACACACACATACGCGCGCGCGTGTGTGTGTGCGTGCGTGTGTATTTCTTTTTTATTTCTCTACTATTTTCGTCGAAATAGTATTTCTATTATTCTCATCATATATACATATATATATAGAGAGAGATATATTGGGAGAGAGAGAGAAAGAGAGAGAGAAAGAGAGAGAGATAAAGAGAGAGAGAGAGAAAGAGAGAGAGAGAGGGAGAGGGAGAGAGAGAAGGTGTTTCAAGTTCAACTATGAATTATAGTAAGATGAAAAAGGTTTCATATTAAAACTGAATGAATAAAGTTCTTTGTAATTTTGCTATTGATTTTTTTCATTTTCTTTCAGATCCAGAAATAATTAGTTGTGGAGATATTCAATGTCAAAATGTGCACAAGTCTTTTGCAACACACTGTATAATTAAAAAGATGCAACATATATGAGTTTAAAATAAGAACCTTTAGAATAAAAAAGCTCAATATATTATATAGAGCAATTTAAGCAAGTAGAAAAAATTGATGGCGCAAATAAAACTCGAATAAATGACAATATTCACCAACATACACGAGTAAAGGACTTAAAATGCTGCTTTATTTGAAGGTTTTATGGATTAACAAATGTTGTCATTTATTCTACGTTTCATCCAGGTAAGGAATCGTAAAGTATTTTAATCTGACGATTCTTCACGGGTATGAAACACGCAAGATTATGTGTAGATAATTGCTATATCTTTTCATAACTTACTATATAGCTGTATTTATGTATTTACTGTTGAAGTAAATACTGAAAACCGAAAAATTATACAGTATATCTCTTCGTAACATTTTATGTGGACATTTGAAATAAAATAATCTCCCTCTCTCTTTCTCTCTCTCTCTCTCTCTCTCTCTCTCTCTCTATATATATATATATATATGTATGTATTTATGTATTTATGTATGTATACTAGCCGTACCCGGCCACGCGCTACTGTGGATCAGTTTGTTTAAGTGCCCCCCCTCCAAAAAAAAAAGACAAAATTTTAGTTTATATAAAAAGGAATTATTGTGGAAAATTGTATTTTTTCATTATAAAAATATCTTTAAAGAGAGAGGAAAGGAAAGAGAGAGGGAGCGGGAGAGAGAGGGGAAAGAGGGAGAATTGTGAAAAATATATATGTATATATAATTATTACTATAATTATTATTTTTTATTGTTTATTTAATTAAAAAATTTTTTAATTAATTTTAAAAATGTTTTATATATATATATATATGTATGTATATATGTATATAATCTTCCCAACTGTCTCTCTCTCTTTATATATATATATATATATATATATATATATATATATATATATATATATATATATATATTCTGCAGTTTACATCCTATTTCTCCGTGAGTTTTGTTCGGCGCTTGGCGATGTCCGCGAACAAGGAAAGCCGCCAGATTATACCGAGCGCATGAAAGTCATTAACTAAAACGACCATGAAAGCAACCTACCCCAATTGATTCGTAACTTTTAATATTATTTCTCAACGAAAACCGTCGACTCATACTGAGCGAACGGGCCTCATTAAAAGATGACCAGGAAAAAAAGACAAAAAAACAAAAAATCTATCTAGCCTACATAGAACTTTTCACTCATAACTCATAACTTTTACTATTTTTTTTATTATTTACTTTTCTTTTCATAATTTTACTTCTTTTGATTATTTGCTTTTCTTTTCCTACTGTGTTTTTAAAATGTTTTTTTAAAGTGTTTTTTTTTTTACAATAGGTGCACCTCCTCAAATATCTTTAAATTGACGACTTCCGAGTACGCTGATTACAAAAATCTCAATTGGATTTTGTGGAGACAAGTAATTTTTTTTACATATAAAGAAGTGCGCGCAATAAAGAAATGTATTTTTCTACGGCCGACGTATTTCTGTGTCTGTGTGATCGCGTGTTCGTCATATACCGAAATTTCGCCATGTAGCAGTATTTGTAAATAGGGAAAATTCACGTAAAATCGAAAAAAAACCCCAATGTATTTTATTTGGTGTATTAAAGATCTGGTATCTTTTTGGTCGGCATAATCTAAGAAAAAGAGCTCAGCAATGTAGTCAGAGGGAAAAATATGTATCATTGAATGGTACGTTAGCATTCGTTTATGATGCAGATACCGTTAATCCCGCGTATAAGAATCGCCAGAGCTTAGCCAATCACAATAGACGGAATAAGGTAGAGGGGACTTTATTACTTGTGGATAGAAAAATTAAAAGAGTATGTTATATGAATGTATGTAAAGACCAGTTAATAGCAGTGCAAGCACAATATCGTAGGCAAATATAGAATTTGATCCGGTCTCAACTGGTAGATGTAGGAGCACTAAATATTGAGAGAGAAAAATAGGAACTTCTTCTTCTGCAGATGTGGCGATTGTGATGGTGTTGCTCATCGGATGTAATGTAGCATTTTATTACCACGAGTGAATGCGACAGAAATGGTGGTCGTAAGCTACATAAGATAGTGGCTATCAGGGTAGATGCATTGAATTTTTATGTGGATTCTGTTGTTGCAAACCTATGGTACTTTGGTCTAGAGGGGAATTTCTGCAATCAAAATATTATATATATATATATATATATATATATATATATATATATATATATATATATATATATATATATATAGGAATGTATGTGTGCATTGGTGCGTGAGCGAGTAACTGTACAAGATTTATACAGGGCTTTAAAATAATGAACGGAGAAAACCTAGGCATCCCTTTCGCCAACAAACTCATGATGAGTTAATTGTTTAATACAAACTACAAAAATAAATAAAGAAATAAAATAAATTCCTTACAGGGATATGTATATAGTTTTTTTATCGAGAGAAAAAAAATATTCAAATGGAAATATGAATATGTACAATTAAATAAAATATATATACAAATAATGCGATATTGAGAAAGAGTTAAAATATATACACGAATAAGTCCAATGACTTAATGGATTCTTTTTGTCAACAGATAGAAGGTTGTAAACGGCAAAGATAATTATAGAGAAGACAATTTGCTATTTGGGCTTGCGAAGATGACGTTAATAGAAGCCGGACCAGGAGAGTTTGTAAAGTCGGTACAGGCAATGGTCATGGATCTAGGTGCGCTGGCAATGACCTCAAAGAAGTTCAGAATGGGGGACGCAGAATTCCCGGGGATTTGGTATCAACCAGGACTGACTGTCATTTCAGACGACGACGACGACGACGACGACGACGACGACGACGACGATAGGTATGGAGTAATGTTCTAACGCCATCAGCCCCAATAAAAAAAAAGACAACAGCAGAGAAGAAGCACCTGTGGCAAGAGAGCGGACACATAATTTCTCGGCTATTTTGCGCACACCACCACCATCTGTAACCTCTCAATGCTGTCAGTGTTGTCACTGGAGAATAAACATAGTTCTAATCATTTTTGTTACTTTTTATTAAAGATACAAGAGACTATTTTTGTTTAAATCTTATTGTGTAGACATGTATAATTGTATGGATTCAAACAAACCACAGCTAGCGATCCGATTGATAAATAATGACACTAAGAGAATCGAGGCAGACGCTAAAATCCTCAAATGATTTTGAGAATCAACCTTGTGTAAAACTCTATCTTCTACAAGTTGACCTTCAATGGTTTCCATGATTGGTTATGCTCGTAAGATAGCGTTTTGAAATAAACGTTTTTTGATGAGCTGTCTTCTCAAACTGATGAGCCCATCTTCCCTGTTTTATAGGCAAGTATTTGACTAGATAATGGATTATATAATCCATAAGAATTGACACAAGCTGAGTTGGTCGACGTTTTTTTCTATTTATTTTAATTACAAAAAATGATAAAATATTCATTAAAATATATTTAAAAGCAATAGCATTTTAATTTTTCTACTCCGCAACAATTTGTAATTGATAAATGTTCTTTCTAATTGCATACTCTATTTATCACGATTTTAGTACTCGCTATTACTCTCTCTGTTTATCGAAGATGACAAAGAAAAGAAAAAAAATTAAAAGAGAATTAGAAAAGGTTAGAATAGTCCATGATATTAAAAATTACTAATTAAGTAGAAACTAAACTAATTTAAAAAATAAAGTATAATACATATTATAACCTTATGTGCGAAATGAATTATTAATAATAATTAATATTAGCTGGACGCGTATGTATTATAATAGATTCAATTCTCTATTGAGTATTATATATTACGAGGAATAATTTTCCCGGTGAACTAATTCGCACAATAAATAAATAAATAATGATAATATTTTTCAACAAATTCCATCTGCGTTTGTTTACAATACCACGTCAGCTGATATTTGGGCTTGGCGATGAATGCCCTGAAAAAGTCACTTCTGATTAATGTTTAGTTTTAAAATATCCAAACGAAGAAATGCTTTGCGGCGATTTTAAATGGTGCCTCTTCTTTTATCGTAAATTGAGCTGATTAATACGAAAAAAATTAGAATAAAATAGTGATGTATACTCGGGATTGCACGGGGGAGTATTAGATCTGTAGTCGAATGCTCTACCACTGAGCTATATATATAGATGGCAATAAATCTGTTTTATTTTTAAGAAATGATTTGCTGACATTTTATTATCTCCCTTGGCCGGTGTAAGGTAAAATATTCCACTGTAAAAATTTTTCTTTCTTATCGACGAGAAAGAAAGACCATTTCAGAATCGGATTTTTTTCGATTTTCGATACTTATTGGGTGAATTTCTGTACAAAACATGTCAAAGAACACTGCTAGATATACACATTAGCTTTGTGTGAAATTTGCAAAATGACAGGCTCAGCCGTTTCGGAAGCTATGAGGAAGAAAGCCACATTTTTGATAAAAGTAGAAATAGAGATAGAAATAGCGATAAAGATAAGTACATATATACAATAAAGATATGTACATATATACAATAAAGATATGCACATATATCCAATCAAGATATGCACATATATACAATAAAGATATGCACATATATACAATCAAGATATGCACATATATACAATAGAGATATGTACATATATACAATAAAGATATGCACATATATACGATCAAGATATGCACATATATACAATAAAGATATCTCCATATATACAATAAAGATATGCACATATATACAATAAAGATATGCACATATATACAATAAAGATATGCACATATATACAATAAAGATATGCACATATATATAATAAAGATATGTACATATATACAATAAAGATATGCACATATATACAATAAAGATATGCACATATATACAATAAAGATATGTACATATATACAATAAAGATATGCACATATATACAATAAAGATATGCACATATACACAATAAAGATATGCACATATATATATTAAAGATATGTACATATATACAAGAAAGATATGCACATATATACAATAAAGATATGCACATATATACAATAAAGATATGCACATATATACAATAAAGATATGTACATATATACAATAAAGATATGTACATATATACAATAAAGATATGCACATATATACAATAAAGATATGCACATATATACAATAAAGATATGCACATATATATATTAAAGATATGTACATATATACAATAAAGATATGCACATATATACAATAAAGATATGCACATATATACAATAAAGATATGTACATATATGCAATAAAGATATGCACATATATACAATAAAGATATTCAGATATATACAATAAAGATATGTACATATATACAATAAAGATATGCACATATATACAATAAAGATATGTATATATATACAATAAAGATATGTACATATATACAATAAAGATATGCACATATATACAATAAAGATATGTACATATATACAATAAAGATATGCACATATATACAATAAAGATATGTACATATATACAATAAAGATATGTACATATATACAATAAAGATATGCACATATATGCAATAAAGATATGCACATATATACAATAAAGATATGCACATATATACAATAAAGATATGTACATATATACAATAAAGATATGTACATATATACAATAAAGGTATGCAGATATATACAATAAAGATATGTACATATATACAATAAAGATATGCACATATATACAATAAAGATATGTACATATATACAATAAAGATATGTACATATATACAATCAAGATATGTACATATATACAATAAAGATATGCACATATATGCAATAAAGATATGCACATATATACAATAAAGATATGCACATATATACAATAAAGATATGTACGTTTAAACCAGGACCAAACTCAAAGAAAACCAACCTGCCTCCTCCCTTGAGGCTTGCATTTACTAATATCCGCGGGCTTAGAACTAACTTAGATGATGTTGAGTCATTTCTCCTTGTAAACACCCCGGATATCTTAGCATTAAGTGAAACTAACCTTCACTCCTCCATACCCTCTAACCACTTTAACATGCCTGGTTATCTCCCACTCTACCGTAAGGACTCGGACAGACATATGCATGGACTTGGAGTCTATATTCGAAACACCCTCCCCCTAACTAGAGAAATAAAACTAGAATCAGAGGGCCAGGCCTTTATGTGCTTCAGACTAAATATGCAACACAATATTAGCTACTTATATTTTCTCTACCGCTCTCCCTCAAACTAAGACTGTACCCTAATAAACAAAGTCTCAGACAGCATAGATATAGCACTCTCCCTCGATACTAGCGCACAAATACATGTATTTGGTGACTTCAATGTCCACCACAGTAACTGGCTAGGATTCTCAAATCACACAGACGTAGCTGGTAGCGCCACATATAGCTTCTCTATATCTCATTCCCTATCTCAGATGGTTACATTTCCGACACGTTTCCCAGACCAGCACGATCAACATGCCTCACTTCTAGATCTCTTTCTGACAACAGTTCCCAATGACTGTACAACAAATGCCCATAGCCCACTCGGGAATGCTGATCACGCTGTGATAATGGTAGAAATCAGCCTAAATTCTCGCCCTAAAACTGAAGACCCACTACTCAAAACAACGAGGTATTACAAAAAGGCTGATTGGGAAGCCATCAGGGAGCTCATCAGAGATGCCCCATGGCAAAATATCTTTACTCTTCCAGCGGAACAGTGTGCAAATGAGACAACTGAATGGTTCAAAACTGCTATTGAAGCACATGTTCCCGCACGGAAATACTATAGCAAGCCCCACTCCCCCCAATGGTTTACTTCTGCTTGTGCAGCTGCCATTTGTCAAAGGCAGCATGCGTTCCGCAGATTCAACCGACACAAGTCCAGCTCAAATAAACAGAAGTTTATAGAAGCTAGAAATAATTGTAAGAGAGTGATAGACACAGCTAAGTCAGATTACTCTGAAACCACCAGAAAGCGCATCGAAGCACAGAAATTAGGAACCCGGGATTTTTGGAAAATCTACAACAGCGTAGTTAATAATGGACAGTCAATTATTCCCCCACTAACAAACAATCATGAGGTTGCTTGCACGGCAACTGACAAGGCTAATCTGCTTGCCAGTCGGTTTGCCTCAAACTCCACACTGAACTCGGTACACCACTCACTCCCTGATTTTCCTCTGCGAACAGACGCCACACTTGACGACTTGGAAATCACCCCTTCTCAGGTACATGCTATTATAAAAAACCTAGACACCTCTAAAGCATGTGGACCAGATCTCATCCCGGCTGTGCTATTAAAAAAATGCTCTGCCGAGGTTGCTCCAGTTCTGTCCAAACTTTACAATAAATGCCTTAACGAATCTTGTTTTCCCGACTGCTGGAAAACCGCCTCTGTGGTACCAGTCTTCAAGAATTCTGGTGAAAGAACTGACCCACTAAATTATCGCCCCATTAGCCTCCTCCCGCTTTTCGCCAAAATATTTGAGTCCTTAGTTAATAAAGCCCTAGTCCAGCACCTAACAGCTGCTAAACTCTTGACTGACAAACAATATGGATTCAGGCAAGCCCGTTCAACAGCAGATATCTTAACTGTAGTTTCTGAACGTATATACTGTTCATTGGATAAAACAGGGGAGGGTAGAGCGGTGGCCCTTGATATATCTAAGGCTTTTGACAGGGTATGGCACGATGGTCTTCTAAGGAAAATTAGATCATATGGAATCACTGGAAGAATTCATAACGTAATTAAATCCTTCTTAAGTAATAGAAAAATCAAAGTTGTCCTCGACGGACGTACATCCAAACAATATGACATAAATGCGGGAGTGCCTCAGGGGTCTATCCTTGGACCTCTATTGTTCCTGATATTCATAAACGACCTCCCTGATAATATTGTTTCGGAGATGGGTATATTTGCCGATGACACCACTCTCTATAACAGATATGAGGGGAAAACAAATGAACACATATCCAAGAAAATGGCAGAAACACTAGAGGATGACCTCCAATCCGTAGTGGAATGGGGACAAAAATGGTTGGTCTCATTCAATGCTGCTAAGACTAAGCTTGTTTCCTTCAATAACTACAAGAAACCTTCTCTACCACCAATAGCAATGGCCAAGAACACATTGCCTGAAAGTACTTCTTTTAAACTCCTCGGCCTAACGTTTACAGGGAATATGAACTGGAATAGATACATTGAGAGCATTGCCAAGGCTGCTGCAAGGAAGGTTGGCTCCCTCTACCGTGCTAGAAAACTACTTACGCCTGCCAGTATCCTATACCTCTATAAGGCAACCATTCGCCCATGTATGGAGTACTGTTGTCACATCTGGGCTGGTGCATCTGCTGCTGGTCTCTCGCTCCTGGACAGGGTTCAAAAAAGAGTCGCAAACCTGATAGGTCCTGAACTGTCATCTGGGCTTCAACCTCTGTCCCATCGACGAGATGTTGCATCCCTCTGCCTGTTCTACAAATACTTTAATGGTGAATGCTCTGACGAACTGCAAACACTTGTACCTCCCCGACGTAACTACCCCCGACAAACCCGACAAGCTACTAAGTCTCATCCCTTTACAGAGGAGATCCCTAGGTGCAAGAAAGCCTTTTACTCCAATAGTTTCTTCCCCAGAACTGCGGGTCTTTGGAACTCCCTTCCGGGATTCTGCTTTCCCAACTGCAATGATATGCAGAAGTTCAAGTGTAATGTTAACAAACATCTTTCTACTCTTCTCCCTTCATAATGACCCCGCTAATTAATTCCCTAATAGTAGCCCCCTGCTTCAAAGTGGCACTGTGCCTTGTTTGGGGTGAAAATTGAATAAAAAAAAAACATATATACAATAAAGATATGCACATATATACAATAAAGATATGCACATATATACAATAAAGATATGTACATATATAATCAAGATATGTACATATATAGAATAAAGATATGCACATATATACAATAAAGATATGTACATATATACAATAAAGATATGCACATATATAAAATAAAGATATGCACATATATACAATAAAGATATGCACATATATTCAATAAAGATATGCACATGTATACAATCAAGATATGTACATATATACAATAAAGATATGCACATATATACAATAAAGTTATGTACATATATCCAATAAAGATATGCACATATATACAATAAAGATATGCACATATATACAATAAAGATATGTACATATATACAATAAAGATATGCACATATATACAAGAAAGATATGCACATATATACAATAAAGATATGTACATATATACAATAAAGATATGCACATATATACAATAAAGATATGTACATATATACAATAAAGATATGTACATATATGCAATAAAGATATGCACATATATACAATAAAGATATGCACATATATACAATAAAGATATGTACATATATACAATCAAGATATGTACATATATACAATCAAGATATGCACATATATAAAATAAAGATATGCACATATATACAATAAAGATATGTACATGTATACAATAAAGATATGCACATATATACAATAAAGATATGTACATGTATACAATAAAGATATGTACATATATACAATAAAGATATGCACATATATACAATAAAGATATGCACATATATACAATAAAGATATGCACATATATACAATAAAGATATGTACATATATACAATAAAGATATGTACATATATACAATCAAGATATGTACATATATACAATCAAGATATGCACATATATAAAATAAAGATATGCACATATATACAATAAAGATATGTACATATATACAATCAAGATATGCACATATATACAATAAAGATATGTCCATATATACAATAAAGATATGCACATATATACAATAAAGATATGCACATATATACAATCAAGATATGTACATATATACAATAAAGATATGTACATATATACAATCAAGATATGTACATATATACAATAAAGATATGTACATATATACAATCAAGATATGCACATATATACAATAAAGATATGTACATATATACAATAAAGATATGCACATATATACAATAAAGATATGTACATATATACAATAAAGATATGCACATATATACAATAAAGATATGTACATATATACAATAAAGATATGTACATATATGCAATAAAGATATGCACATATATACAATCAAGATATGCACATATATACAATAAAGATATGTACATATATACAATAAAGATATGTACATATATGCAATAAAGATATGCACATATATACAATCAAGATATGCACATATATACAATAAAGATATGCACATATATACAATAAAGATATGTACATATATACAATAAAGATATGTACATATATACAATAAAGATATGTATATATATACAATCAAGATATGTACATATATACAATAAAGATATGTACATATATACAATAAAGATATGCACATATATACAATAAAGATATGTACATATATACAATAAAGATATGTACATATATACAATAAAGATATGTATATATATACAATCAAGATATGTACATATATACAATAAAGATATGTACATATATACAATCAAGATATGCACATATATGCAATAAAGATATGCACATATATACAATAAAGATATGCACATATATACAATAAAGATATGTACATATATACAATAAAGATATGCACATATATACAATAAAGATATGTACATATATACAATAAAGATATGCACATATATACAATAAAGATATGTACATATATACAATAAAGATATGTACATATATACAATAAAGATATGTACATATATACAATAAAGATATGCACATATATACAATAAAGATATGTACATATATACAATAAAGATATGCACATATATAAAATAAAGATATGTACATATATACAATCAAGATATGCACATATATACAATAAAGATATGTACATATATACAATAAAGATATGTACATATATACAATAAAGATATGCACATATATACAATAAAGATATGCACATATATACAATCAAGATATGCACATATATACAATAAAGATATGTACATATATACAATAAAGATATGTACATATATACAATAAAGATATGCACATATATACAATCAAGATATGTACATATATACAATAAAGATATGCACATATATACAATCAAGATATGTACATATATACAATAAAGATATGTACATATATACAATAAAGATATGTACATATATACAATAAAGATATGTACATATATACAATAAAGATATGTACATATATACAATAAAGATATGTACATATATACAATAAAGGTATGTACATATATACAATAAAGGTATGCAGATATATACAATAAAGATATGCACATATATACAATCAAGATATGCACATATATACAATAAAGATATGTACATATATACAATCAAGATATGTACATATATACAATCAAGATATGTACATATATACAATAAAGATATGCACATATATACAATAAAGATATGTACATATATACAATAAAGATATGTACATATATACAATAAAGGTATGCACATATATACAATAAAGATATGCACATATATACAATAAAGATATGTACATATATACAATAAAGATATGTACATATATACAATAAAGATATGTACATATATACAATAAAGATATGTACATATATACAATAAAGGTATGCAGATATATACAATAAAGATATGCACATATATACAATCAAGATATGCACATATATACAATAAAGATATGTACATATATACAATAAAGATATGTACATATATACAATCAAGATATGCACATATATACAATAAAGATATGCACATATATACAATCAAGATATGCACATATATACAATCAAGATATGTACATATATACAATCAAGATATGTACATATATACAATAAGGATATGCACATATATACAATAAGGATACCGGTCCCAGAACTGATAAAAAATTTCTTCAAAGATAATTTTTTCCACTACATTTATGTCCCATACATTTGCCATTCTTACCATATGATGGCCGCTTAACAAGGCCCGGCTTCCACTTAAGGATGTGGCTAGATGGACACTGTGACGATGGAAATTGTATATGTTAATTTATTTTAGAGGATGGCTCATCAAGAACCTGTTTACGTTATAGTCAGCTGGGAAGCAGCTTCACGGTAATGTGTGCAACAGAGGAACAATTCTAGGTGAAAAGTTCTACTCATTGAATTTTCTCTTAATTTATGAAGATTAAGATTAATATATAATAATGTTCAACTTTCTGTCTAGAAGTCTTACTCAAATTTTGATCAAAATCGATTACATGATTTGGATCGTAAAAACCTTTCAAATTTTAGGCCTAAGCATAATCGATCTGAAGGAAGAAATTGGGCATTTCGTGAACCCAACTTCATGATGATATATACACTGCGTGTCAAATTATTAACAAGGTAAACATTTTTTGACCAGTTTCAGAAACTTACCGGTAGTTTCGTATCAAAAGCTTCGGAAACGTTGGCAATGCTGAGCTGCGCGTACTGTGAAACTTTCGTACTCTTCCACGCAATGTAAACAACTTGCCCTCTTAATTGCTGAATCCACGGTATTTGAGGTGTGTCAAATTATTAACAAGGCTGTTAGTTTCGTTAATAAAATGGGTCGTAAAGGTAGATTGAGTAGTTCTGAAAAGAGTCCTATTACAGAACTGCTAGCAAAAGTTAAAACTACCCTCGAAATATCGAAACTGATAGGAATGTACCATTAAACTGTGAAGAACTTTGTCAAGGACCCTTCAAAGGTACGTAAGAGAGCTGATAAAGGTAAATCTAGAGTTGTTTAACGCCGTTCTCTACTCCAAATTAAAAGTGAAGTTGTTAAGAACCCTGGGCAGACAAGTCTTTGACCAAGCCGGATTAAAGAATGTATCTAAAAGTACTCGATATCGCCTTCTGAAAAAAGTGGCAAAGTCTTTTAAGCCGTGACAAAGCCTCCATTAAAGCAACATCACATACAAAACCGATAGAAATGGTCAGAGGACAACACGAAAACGGATTTTTCCAAAGTTTTGTTCACGGATGAAGTGAGTGTCACTCTTGATGGTCTAGATGGCTGAAGCAAGAGATGGGTCCTAGATGGGCGACATCGTCATCAGCGTTTAAGGTGCCAACAAGGTGGTAGTGGGATAATGATTTGGGGTAGGATTATCGGAGGTACTTTAGTTGGCCCATGGAGAGTCCCAGAAGGCGTAAAAATGCCGTCAAATACTTACATAGCTTTTCTGAAGGAGCACTTTGAACCATTGCTGAAGAAGCAAAGATTGACGTTCAGAAGAATCATTATTTTTATGCAGGATAATTGTTGTGGTGGCAACCACTTATTTGCATATGCGAATAACATAACACTATAAATGGCAAGCCTAGGTTGGCCTTGGTGTGTCTTACTCAAATGCCACCGGAAGTGACGCCGAAGAGCGTACATGTCCTCCCACCAAAACTCTCTGACTCGACACCGTCATTTGTACATATTGTAAATATACCTTTTCTTTAATACACTTATTATTGCGTTATCTTGTTGTTTGCGTCTTCATTGTATTTTCTTACTAATTATTGTTCAACCTTGCAACCACAACAGTTGGCGACGAGATATGAAGCGTCAAATATAACAGTTTGACGAAGAACTATTTAAAAAAAAAAACAACGCAAAGGTTGATCATTTTTTTTAAGGAATCCAAAGTGTTGACGAGCAAAGGGATTTTACGCTAAAGAGAAGTTTCAACTCAAGTGAAAAAAAAACTCTAACGTGGCAAAAGCGACAATTTACGCCGTTTTCTGGGAATCCGACTTGCAAACGAATGTAAAAGTTAATTTTTGTTTTGTCGCTATACGACAAATCTTACTAAAGGACCAACTTGGAAACGAAAAGCGAACTTTGTTCTGTCGCAAAAACGACAGGTCAGACCCGTATTACGAAAAGCAAGGAAGTAACCTACGAAAAAAGTTCACCAGTGGATTCTAATTACTGTTCTCCGTAAACAAAACAACAACTAAAGGACTTTTTAATTAATGTTTTGGTTGACGTCGGTACTAAAAGGAAATACCACAGCTAAAACTAAAATTCAAGGAAAGGATTTTTTTTCTTGAAGTTGTCACTGAATAACGGATAATACAGTAAAACGTCACGGAAAAAAGGTAATCTCAATTTAAGAGGTATTTTAATTACTAAAATACTAGAGAAAAAAAAACTTAAAGAACACAATGTACTGCATACATTTATTCAATTGTGACTCGATTAAAAAAAAAACAAAAAAAAAACCCAAACTTTTATTTTGTGGAAAGAGTTACTTATTAGTAAGTGCCTAAAAACGGAAAGTCAATTCCATTTCGTGATTCCAGATAAACCTGTTTTATTTTTTTTTTGCAGCGTGACTCGCAAAAAGAATATATTATTGCAAGCAGCGATATTATTATTGAAAACAGGAGCTTACAGCAATTTGCTTTTTTGTTGTAACCCAACCCGGTGTATATTGTACATGGTACAATATTTTTTTTAACTACACACTAAAAAAAAAAAAATTAAAAAAAACAAAAAAAACATGGAAGACTTATCAAAAATGTTCATGCAATTTTTACAAGCACAGGCTGAGCGGGATGAACGCAGACAAGCTACACAAAACGAGTTTTTGCAAACACAAATACAGGCACAGGCTGACCGCGAGGAAAAGAGAGAGGACAGATTACTGAAATGGCAGCAGGAACAAGAAGAAAAGCAGAAAATGGCACAATTAAAGCAGAAAAAACTGCAATTGGAACAGGAAGAAAGGCATAAGAAACTACAATTGGAATATGAAGAAAGACAAGATGAACGTTTTGCTAAAACACTGGAACTACTAAAGAGTAATCGAGAAAATGTCGATAGTGTTAATTTCTCCCATACAACTATTTTTAATAGCATGGACACATTTCATTATGTGCCTGAGGAAGAGAAGAACTTTGAAGCATACTACACAAGATACGAGGATGTTTTTCAACTGGACTGTAAAAATTGGCCAAATAGTCAGAAAGTGAGCCTCTTACTCAGAAAATTGGGTACATCAGAACACAGCAAATTCGTAGATTACATATTACCTAAAAAAACTGCGGAATTAGAGTTCATGGAAGCTGTAAAATTACTAAAAGAATTATTTAATCCAAATATATCTCTTTTTCATAAAAGATGGCTGTGCATGAATCTAAGAAAGATGGACAACCAAGATTATTTGACATACGCATCAGTTGTCAATAAAAACTGCGATAATTTTAAGCTTGCAGAACTAACGGTAGAAGATTTTAAATGTCTAATCTTCGCTCAAGGGTTAGTTTCCACGAAAAATGCAGAAATACACAGACGAGTGTTGTCTAAGCTGGAATCTGAGCAAGATTTAACCCTCCAGAAACTAGCAGAGGACTGTGAAAGGGCCATTACACTAAAAAAGGATTCAAAAAATATAGAAGAATCCGGAGTTGCATATGTAAGAAAAGTTAGAAAACCATAGGCACCAACCAAGAACTTTACAAAGAAAAGCAATGGAACGGGATATTCCAAAGATAATAACCATAAATATAGTACAGAATATAACAAGCCTCTTCCTAGATATAACTGTAAGAGATGTGCAGAAAAGCATTGGGAATCAGATTGTCCTTATAAGAAGAAAAAATGCTACATTTGTAAGAAGGTGGGGCACAAAAGCGATTGCTGCAGATATAAAGATTACACCAGAAAGAGAGTACAGCAAACAAAATCAAATACAAAATTAGACAAAGATGGGCGAAAATACGTAAAAGTGGAAATATTTAAAACATCAATAAAGTTACAACTCGACTCCGGCTCCGATGTTTCTATAATAAACCTGAATACGTGGAAAAAGTTGGGAAAACCGGCCATGATGAAAACTAGTAAAGCAGCCCGGACGGTAACTGGTGGTGGTATAAAATTTGAAGGAGAAGTTGTCCTCCCGATAAAACTGAAAGGGATTTCGAAGAAATTAAAAATATTCGTACTAAAAAATAGTGAAAATCTGTTTGGAATAGATTTAATTGAGAAATTCGGACTATGGGATAAGCCAATCAATACATTCTATAAAAAATTAGAATGTTCTTCTCCAACAACAGTAAATATAAAAGACGATTTAAAAGAATTATTTCACGACTAACTTAGGTCGCTGCAATAAATTCAAGGCCTCGTTTGAACTTAAAGAAAACGCCAGCCCAATTTTTAGAAAAAAGCGAAATGTTCCGTTCGCTGGGTTGGAAAAGATTGATAAAGAATTAAATAGATTGGAACAGACGCGAATTCTATCAAAAATAGAACATAACGAGTGGGCAGCCCCCACCGTATACGTAAAGAAAAAGAATGACGAAGTTAGAGTGTGCGCAGACTTTTCGACCGGGGTCAACTCCCTATTAAAAGATCACTATTACCCCCTACCAAGCCCAGAGGAAATATTCACGAAGTTGAATGGGGGTAATATCTTCTCCAAGATAGACTTGAGCGACGCGTATTTGCAAATACCGGTCGAGGAGAATTGCTCAAAAATACTATGCATCAATACGCATAAGGGATTATAGAAATACAACCGATTGCCTTTTGGCATCAAAGTAGCGCCTGCCATCTTTCAGCAAGCGATGGACACCATGCTAAGTGGTATTGAGTGCGCATGTGCATACCTGGACGACATTGTTGTCAGGAGCAAATCCCTAGAAGAACATAAGGAACATTTGAAACAAGTATTTACTCGAATACAATGTGGAGAAATGCGTGACTTACCTGGATAGACCACGTGCGGGTCGGTCACCAAAAATAAATAAAAAGAAAGAAAAGAAATGGTCAAGACTCTTATTTATAGAGTAGTGATCACGTGAGTTAGAAGAATATGCAAATAGAGGTGAACGATTTTGCGATATAAAAAGCCTGTGTTGTTAAGAGGAGGGGCAGACTGTTGGCAGAAGTCAGTGCTGTCAGACGTGCTTTAGAGTTTTGTTATTATATGCTGTGTTCGACTGTTGGGAGAGAGAAAAGAGAAGAGGAGGAACCAAGAAGACATTCTGCAGATACTTGACTTTGTGTTGGTTTTAAGCTATTTCGGCGCTTGGTGTGCGGTTACTAACAATGGACAGATTCGACATTCGCTTAATACCCGAGTTCGACGGATCTACCACTGGACCGGCTGTCGTTGAATGGATTGAAAAGGCAGAGAAAATCTGTAAACTGTGCAAAATTAAAGAACCAGCCACAGTTATCCCTTTGAGGCTAACCGGAGGGGCCTATGCAGTCTACCAACAACTCGGGGATGAACCAGACTGGGATGAAATCAAGCAGAGCCTGTATACAGCGTTTGGTACAGATCCATTTGTTGCGTGGCAACAGTTCACGAGCCGGACACTTCAACCCAAGGAAACAGTCGACGTGTACCTAGCCGACCTGCGAAAATTATCTGTACCGTTTGGTGGGGTCAACGATAAAATATTAAGCTGTGCTTTTTTGGTAGGCCTACCCGAGGAGGTCAGTAAACTGTTGCGGGCATCATCAAGAATCGATGAATTGTCAACTGATGAGTTATTGGCCCGAGCTCGAAACATCTGTAAGGAACAGGAACCAATTGCAGCAGCAGCTCGTTTTCGACATGGAGGGAATGTGGACTCTCTTCCAGATAGTAATAAGCATGCCACCCCAGTGTGCTATAAATGTGGGGAGGCCAATCATTTTGCTAAAGAGTGCCGGAGTGATAGGAGAGGTGTATATCCACAATCAAAGAGACCAGTGCAATGCTATCGCTGCAATAAGTTTGGGCACATATCTCGCAACTGTTCGGGAAACGAAGTTGGGGGCAAGATACTATCGCTACCCTTGCCCCCTGCCAACCAATAAACACAGGATTGCCTGTCATTAGCGTTAAACTTGATGATGTGCAGTGTTCAGCACTTATAGACACGGGGTGTTCCCGGTCTATAGTTAGTGCCCATTGCTGTCCGGTGTGGCGGAGGAACCCAGTTGGCGTTATGACCATCAATGGCTTATCACGGGTATGTTGTGGTGAAGGGACAGTCACAATCTGCACTGAGAAGGGTGACACAGCTAAAGTTGACGTTCTGGTGATGCAGGAGAAACCCCTTGGCTACGACATGTTGCTTGGAATTGATGCAATACAAGCACTAGGAGGCGTTACAATCACAGCAGCTAGAGGTATCAGGCTTGGAGAAGGGAAAGACGTCTGTGCAGCGATGTCGATTGAAGAAAAGGACTTCTGTGCTACATTTGATGACAACGAAAGGGTGTGGACTGCAAAGTGGAAATGGGCCATGGGCCAGGAACCAGATCGGCTGTGCAACACGATTCCAGAGTATGCAGTTTCTACCAAGAATAGGGCCGCATATGAAGAAGAACTTCAGATGTGGATTGACAACGGTTGGTTAATACCATACCCACAGGAACGTCTGGGACCACCCAAGGGATTAATTCCGCTCATGGCTGTTGAACAACCTACCAAAGAAAAAATTCGTCCCGTAATGGATTACCGAGAGTTGAATCGGCATGTTGATGCGTTTACCGGAAACGCAGATGTGTGCGCTGCTAAACTGAGAGAGTGGCGTCAAAAAGGGAGCAATGTAGCACTTCTGGATCTAAAGAGGGCCTACCTGCAGATACGTGTCCATGAGTCATTATGGCCGTTTCAGACAGTACTACTCAAGGGAAAACTATATTGTTTGACACGTTTGGGTTTTGGCCTAAACGTAGCACCCTTGATTATTACAACCATTATTAAAACTGTTTTGATGCAGGATGAGACCACAGCAAAAGCTGCTTCAGCCTACATAGATGACATCTATGTTAATGAGGACATAATGTCTGCGGATGCAGTTCGAATAAAACTGAAAGCGTTTGGGTTAATAAGCAAAGACCCTAAGCGCCTAAAGGATGGAGTGCCCGTGCTAGGCCTCGAGGTCTGGGAGGAGGGCAATACGTTGCGATGGAAACGAGGGAGCCCACTTCCAAAGTTACCCAATGTATTAACAAGACGTACTGTGTTTTCTATCTGTGGTAAATTGGTAGGACATCTACCTGTCTGTGGATGGCTCCGATCGGCAACAGGAGTGGTGAAAAGACGAGTGACTACAGTAACAAAAGGATGGGACGATGTTGCGGATGATGATTCTCTCCAACAAATGATGGCTGAAATGTTGTCCAGAGTGCATAGGAATGACCCTGCCCGGGGTGAGTGGCAAGTGTCTGGAAACGAACTAAATGCATGGGTTGACGCAAGTTCGTTGGCTACAGGTGTCGTGTTGGAGCAACTAGGTGTTGTTGTGGAAGATGCATGCTGGCTTCGTCCGAAAAATGATGCCCAACATATAAATTTGGCAGAACTTGATGCCACGTTAAAAGGTCTTAATCTCGCATTGCAATGGCAGACTAATGTTGTGCATCTCCACACTGACTCATTGTGTGTTTACCATTGGTTAACCGACACCTTGACTGGAAAGGCTCGAGTTAAGACTAGAGCTGCAAGTGAAATGCTAGTACGAAGGAGACTAGCAATAATTAAGCGTCTAGTTGACGAATACAGCTTGCAGGTAGACATTACGTTAGTCTCGTCGATGCAGAATTTGGCTGATAGCTTGACTCGAGTACCAAAGAGGTGGATCGATGCAATGAGGCAGGGATCCGATCTTCAACAACAAACATGCGCGACTGTAACGGATCAATTAACACCTGACCAGATCCGTATGATACACCAGCAGATTGGACATCCTGGAATTCAGAGGACTGCATATTTTGTCCGAAGAGTATGCCCTGCAACTACAAAAGCATCAGTGAAAGCAGCCATACGTTCGTGTGAAGAGTGTCAGAGAATTGATCCGGCACCATCCCAATGGCAAAAAGGGAAGCTCGAGGTGGAGGGCAACTGGCAGCGAGTAGGGATGGACATAACACATTATGGGGGCAAACATTTTTTGACCATGACGGATTGTGGCCCGACGCGTTTCACAATATGGCGCCTGTTGACACGACAGGATGCAGCCAGCATTATACAACAGTTGAGAGCCGTCTTTTTTGAACGTGGTGCCCCGATTGAAATTCTGACTGATAATGCCGCCACATTTCGATGTCAAGAATTTCAGAAATTCGTGCACGAATGGGGGATTAAAATGCATTATCGGTGTGCATATTATCCCGAGGGTAATGGTATAGCAGAACGGTGTCACCGCACCATCAAAAGAATTGCAGCCAGGACGCAGTGCTCTATTCCAGAAGCTGTGTACTGGTATAATATAACACCCAAGGACAATGCAACACCAGCAACTGCACCAGCCAATGGGATTTACCAATATGAACAGCGTGTGAAAGGAGTTGATGCCATACCATCAGTGGTGAGTGTTGTCAATACACCATATCAGGTGGGAGACCTTGTTTGGATAAAACCCCCAAATGCTGGGTGCACTACGAAATTTTTCCGGGGAAAAATAGATGAAATCATAAGTCCTCAGACCATGTTGATTGGTGGCATACCACGTCACGTAAAAGATATACGCCCTTGTTATACCTCTTCTGATTCTGAGGACGATGAGGAGGATCACACACCGTTCAGAGATGATCCTGATCACTTACTGCCCCTTCAGGTGAGCATAGAAACACCACCAACAGAACCAGATGAGGGAATGATGGGACATACTGATGACAATAGTGAGGAGAGCGATGGACACAAGGAAGTAATGCCTCATCGAAATACTCGACAGAGACGAATACTGCCCACCCCTCGTGATTGCGAAACCCAGCGAGAAGGGATGATGGAGCATACCGAGGAGATGACGCCTCCGATTCTTCGGAGAAGTACCCGACAAAGACGGATACTGCCCCCCTGCCCTGATTGTGAGACACCGCCTATGGAACCACGAGACGGGATAATGGAACAGACTGGTAGTAATGATGGTGGTAATGAAGAAAACAGCAATGAGGAAGTGCTTCTTCGAAGGAGTACCCGCCAACGACGATTGCCCGCATGTCCTGTTTGTGATCATGAGATCAGGGGGGAGTGTGGAGAAATGCGTGACTTACCTGGATAGACCACGTGCGGGTCGGTCACCAAAAATAAATAAAAAGAAAGAAAAGAAATGGTCAAGACTCTTATTTATAGAGTAGTGATCACGTGAGTTAGAAGAATATGCAAATAGAGGTGAACGATTTTGCGATATAAAAAGCCTGTGTTGTTAAGAGGAGGGGCAGACTGTTGGCAGAAGTCAGTGCTGTCAGACGTGCTTTAGAGTTTTGTTATTATATGCTGTGTTCGATTGTTGGGAGAGAGAAAAGAGAAGAGGAGGAACCAAGAAGACATTCTGCAGATACTTGACTTTGTGTTGGTTTTATACAAGAATTCGGCTTTAAAGTAAAAGAAAGTAAATGTGACTTTTGTATGAGCGAGATTAAGTATCTTGGACACATAATAAACAAACATGGACGACGTCCAGACCCAGACATATCTGCGGCAATAAAAAATATGCCATCACCCGATAATGTAACAACCTTGCAGAGTTTCTTAGGACTCGCAGATTATTACCAATCTTTTATTGAAGGAATGCATAACTTGCGAGCCCCCTTAAATAATCTGCTTAAAAAGGATACACCGTGGAACTGGACGCAAGAATGTCAAACCGCTTTTGACAAAATAAAGAGCGCACTAACTTCCGAATTATTCTTAACGCACTTTGACACAAACTTAAAAATAGTCGTCGCTAGTGACGCTAGCTCCTACGGCTTAAGAGCATGCATTCAACATATTATGCCGGATGGGTCTAGAAAACCAATAGCGCACGCTTCGAGAACGCTGATACCAGCCGAAAGGGCATATTCACAAATCGAAAAAGAAGCGTTGAGCATAATCTTTGCCGTGACTAAATTTCACCGATATTTATATGGTAGACAATTCATACTTGAAACCGACCATAAACCGTTAGTCACGATCTATGGATCAAAAAACGGATTGCCGGTATACACCGCAAATAGATTGCTGCGCTGAGGTACAATACTACTTAATTACGATTTCCAGCTACAACATCTAGCATCAAAAAAGATTTGCCATGCGGATGGACTGTCAAGACTGATACCACAGAAACACAATCTGGAAGAATCAGTCATTGCAGCAATTCGGACAAATGTTGAAGTAAAAAATATGGTAGCAAACATCATTAAGGAACTACCCGTAACTTTGTCGGACATTAAAAGGGAAGCCGAGAAAGACGAATATATAAAGGACATAAAAGAGAAAATTATAACGGACACAAAGGTGCAGGAAATTTTCTCCATATGTGACGATGTGTTACTGTACAGCGAGAGAGTGGTAATACCCAAAACATTGCAGAATAGGATGTTAAGAGATTTCCACACAGGACATCCGGGGATAAATCGAATGAAGTCGTTAATGAGAAGCTACGTGTACTGGCGTAACATGGACACTGACATAGCGACAGCAACTGATAAATGTAAAGGATGCCAGTTAGCGGCAAAATCTCCACCTATAGTATACAAACCTTGGCCGAAAACCGACCAACCATGGTCGAGAATCCACATGGACTTCGCTGGTCCAGTAGGTGAAAACTATTATTTAATTGTAGTGGATAGTTTCACAAAATGGCCGGAGGTAATGCGTTGCAGGAATCCAACAACGAACAACTCAATAGGGTTCCTACACGAGTTGTTTGCAAGATTCGGTGTACCAGACACACTGGTCACTGACAACGGAACGCAGTTCACATCCGCAGAGTTTAAGGAATTTTGCGACACGTTCCGAGTGAAGCACATCACGACTCCGCCGTATCATCCAAGGTCGAACGGCCTCGCGGAAAGGTTCGTGGACACGCTAAAACGAGCGTTAAAGAAATCCATTGGAACACCAACAGAAAAAGCTTTGCAACAATTCTTGCAAGTATATAGGATTACACCACATCCTAGTACACCATCAAACATATCACCAGCTGATCTAATGTTTGTCAGAAAGGTAAAATCAGCGTTTGACAAACTATTGCCAAGGCAGGCAATTATCCGAAACACTAAACACACGAGAAGAAAGAAATATAACTCGGGAGATCGAGTATATTTTAAGTGCTACAGAAATAACACATCTTACTGGGAATGTGGAGTAGTGGATAAACGCATTGGTGATTGTACATACATGATTAAAGGTCCACAGAATATACATAAAAGGCACCTAAATCAGATAAAAAACGTCATATCCAAGATGATGATGATACGACAACAGTCGAAGAGGAGGACACCATAGATATCATATACGAATCTTTTAATTTGGAACCGCCTCAAAATGCACCTGAACCCCGAAGATCAGGTAGGAAAAGAAAAGTGAATGAACCATTTATGGTAAACCCCAAAAGAAAAAGATACTGAAATCTGTGTGACTTCAAATCTTGGGAGGGGGGTGTTGTGGTGGCAACCACTTATTTGCATATGCGAATAACATAACACTATAAATGGCAAGCCTAGGTTGGCCTTGGTGTGTCTTACTCAAATGCCACCGGAAGTGACGCCGAAGAGCGTACATGTCCTCCCACCAAGACTCTCTGACTCGACACCGTCATTTGTACATATTGTAAATATACCTTTTCTTTAATACACTTATTATTGCGTTATCTTGTTGTTTGCGTCTTCATTGTATTTTCTTACTAATTATTGTTCAACCTTGCAACCACAACAATAATGTTCCCTCGCATGCAGCAAACAAAAGCAAAGTGTATTTACAACAACTGGGGTTCTCTGGGCGACGAAAGATTGAATGACCTGCAAATTCACCAGATTTGAACTCAATTGAGAAGCTTTGGAGTACCATGAAGCGACGCCTCTATGCAAGTGGATGCCAATTTAAGAGCAACGATGAGTTGTGGGATGCTATCCAAGAGGTGTCACGAGAAATAACTGTTGACGAAATCACAAATTTTACTAATTCTGTGAATCAACGTCTTTTAAAAGTCATTCATAAAAAAGGATCCCATATGCCCTACTTATTATGTCAACGTAAAAATTGTTATGTAGTTTATTGTGTCCTAAGCATTTTTCCTAGTTCATTTAATGTTTTTAATATTATGTCAATAAACAAGTTATGGGTATATTGTGTTTTTTTTCTTAACGTCGTTAATAACTTGACGCACTGAAATCAACAGATATTCCTATCTTTTGCCATAATTTCGCAAATACCGCTTTAAATACTTTTGTTTTCGGACTGGAGTAGCTGAATACTATTGTAAGCAGTTTCTCAAAGTTTCATGGATTTTTATTAACTCGTTACTTTAATATTAAAAAAATGTAAACTCGTTAATAATTTGATACGCAATTCATAATCCAATACAAACCTGAAACATTTGAATTATCATGCTTATATTATGTCCCTTTTAACCATTGAAACAAATAACATGGAATTTAAGGAAAATTTATTTATTGTTAAAATCTCACAAAAATCAGATGCGTCTTAAATTTAACGATAACTTTCTACTCATCTTTGCCTTCTAATCATATAACGAAAGTCAATAAAACTAAATGGAGCTCCACGTAGGACACCTTAAACCCATCAGTTGTGTTTAAATCTAAAATGATAAGTTTACTTGTTTAGGAGTGAATCCCCCACATACAAATATATAAAAATATGCACTAACCTGATTTTATATAATAGGCATATAAACGTGCATCGAGAATAAGTTTGTTAAATATGAAACAGATTGCCAAAGTCACAAGACACTTCATCTGTCTTTCAGTTTGCCACGCCAGAGAGAGATCTAGGTCGTAAGTGTCCTGGTCATTAGTATCTCGATCATAAGTGTCCTAGGTCTTTAGTGTACCTTTTTGTTTGTGTATCTGTAAAGCTTGTTCTGTTCAGATTTTGACTCGAGCTTAGGACAGAACAGTGACACTCCAGCCTGAAATAAAAGTTCATACCAACCACCACCGTTTTGCTAAAGGTAAAAATGTAAGAGAAAACTTAGTCACCAATTAAAATTTACAATACATGTTATATCGCCGTCAAAAAAGTATTTGCAAATACAATTTAAAACAATTCCAAACCAATTTTTCAACCAATAAAATTTATACCTTCGTCAAGAACGAGACACTAATGACCGGTCACCGCTAGAGAACCATCTAACTTCTGTT
Source organism: Euprymna scolopes (assembly GCF_053919585.1). Classification (NCBI taxonomy): domain Eukaryota; kingdom Metazoa; phylum Mollusca; class Cephalopoda; order Sepiida; family Sepiolidae; genus Euprymna; species Euprymna scolopes. Next base: position 2,629,911 of record NC_136495.1, read on the forward strand.
ATAATAATTCAGGTGTTCAGTGAATACGTTATAAACGAAATAATCGTAAAATATGAGTGATATATGTTTTCGTTACCGGCCGATAACATTGACAAGAGCATGCGATGTCTGTCGTCTGCGTGCCGATTCCATTTAACGAAACGACATTTCCTTGGCAATTCACAAATCTGTAAACCCTAAATTGTTGAAATGTAGACATTTTGATTGGCAGAACGTTTTAGACAATTACAAATTATGAGCAAATGCAACCCAACTGCATTCAGTTGGAGGCAGGTAGCATGAAACAGAATAGTTCAACAAAATCCATTTTGTCATCGAATTAGCTTAAAGCATTCCCACTGTTTACATCACATGACTTTTCTTTTAGTGAAATTACTGTGTCCATTCTTAATAGTTTTCCAATAGACGCTTGTTTCAAATACACCTACCCTCATTATAAGTGAATTAGTCAATGATAAAATTTCCTTTATCCATTTATATTTTCGTTTCCTTGTTTCAAAAGTTTGATAGTAATTTCTCGCATTTTAAATGGCCATAATAAAACGGGAAAAATATTCAAACATTTCTTTCTATTTTTTCTACCTTCCTTTTGTTTTATTTATTTATTTTTTTATAATATCACGTTTTTTATTTTGTCAATAACCCTATATTATAATCACATTATTTAGTAATGGTCTGTATTATTTTGTATTTTTTTTCAAAAACAGAGAATCAGCAACTATGTCCCAGAACCTAGCTGGAGTCCTAACACGGTACCCCCGTAATAATAATAAAGGGTTGGGTTCGAGACTCCTAACTAACGATTCCCCAGTTCGATACAAAACACCTGATGAAGGCCGGAGGGCAAAACTGCGGAAACGTTGTGACTATAACAACCAACATGAGGAAGTCAGTCCGACAATCTCAATCAATCAAATCACATTACTTAGTTGTTTAAAAGAGATATTAACCTTAGTAAAGCGGTTTACACAGACACACGCACACACAGAATATTTTCTAAATGAATTCATCCAGGAAAATACAAATAAAGAAGACCTCATAGTCTGGCTGAAAAAGGAATTGATAAACTATGATCAGAAGAGAATTATAATGGTTGCCAAAGATCAAGGCTTGATGACCAATTCTTTTAAGAAAATTATGCAATGACAGCAAGTACAGATTCTGGTAAACAGAAGGAAAGAGTGTGTGAGCCACCTGACATCTAAGTTTCTGCTGAGGGTGGGTGGCTATTATACGACCTGACACAATGGAGTGTGTAATTATCGCCATTGGACGATCTACAAAAAGTTGAATACAGCAGCAAATCCTGGGAACATGTTTACCCGAAAAAAACAGTCGACTATAAGTCATATACCATTCACTATGACTATCCAATTCTTACAGCAATGTACATAGAAAACAAAGCTATTAAACTATATATATATATATATATATATATATATATATATATATATATATATATATATTCACTGATATGGGACAAGAAGGTGAAAGAAGCAACCTTAGTAGAAGTCAGTGTCCCCAATAAATGCTGGGCTAAACAAAGCTGAGAGGAAAAAGATGAGGAAATAGCAAAGTCTTATGCATGACATGAAAACAAAAAACTGGAATATTTATCATTCCAGTTATTATAGCAGCAAGTGGAGTCATGAAAAAAGAACTTCAAAAACTACTTAAAAATATACCCAGTGAACCAAGTGCAATAGAGATTCAAACAATTGCACTAGCTAGAAGACCAAAGTCTTCAAAATATATCTAGGTTGGAATATCTGAGTTAGCAGATGAATGTTTAGCATCCGATAGAATGCTCCATCGACAACTTGAGCAAACGGATGAGAAAATTAAAAAAAACCAAAAACAAAAAAGCACCGCACACACACACATGCACGTGCGCGCACACATATACTACATATATATAGTTAGATGTGCGAATAACATTAAGTTAATTTCGAAATTCCAAAGTCAGAACCATTTCATCTGATAAATTAAACTTTATGCCGGTCCTGTCTAATTCGTTGTTATAGCCGCCAATTCCCTCAGGAACTACAAAAGGGTTGGCTGGTAAATGCGGTGCAATTGTCTGTTAGTATTTCGACTGGTGGGCCTCACTCATAAAATATTGGCTCTATCTAACGTACGACACTTGATGAATCTTGCCGACGTTGAGACCGCCATATCGCAAATTGCAAAGGACCGCAATCAATGATCGTGAGATAGTGGTCACTACTGTGATTAGTGATGTTCACACTCAACCTGTTCCAATTTTCACTTGTGTACAGATGCAGAATCGACTGGCACGCCTTAATGTTTTCACTGCCATTCGTTATCAGCTTTTGACATAGATTTTTTTTTTTTTGATAAAACATAACGTGCTGTTATCTGTTTTTGAACTGCCTACTCTAATGATGAAATGTATGCGATTTATTTAATATTCAACCGATATGCAGCAGTAGCACAGGTACGTTGGACTGGCTCAAGTTCGTTTTTTATTTTGTTGAGCCACAACTACGTTACTCTCGTCAGTTGGTTGGCTTTGTTTCCGCCTGACTTGACTAATGCTACATCTGCTATTAGCCCATACTCTTTAACTACGCTCATGGGCGTGCTTAATCGTCTTCGAAACAGCATTTTGCTGGCAGTTTTGGTAGTTCGTCGCGACCTGCTTTTTTTATTTTTTATTCATGTTCACTATAAACAAATCATATCACCACTTGAACGTAAGGAGCAAGTACGTTTGGTACTCTTGCATAATTTGTCCCGAATTTCCCGTCAAGCGCGGATCGGGCGAGACCGGCAAACATCGGGGTCAGCCGAGCCTTGTTCAAATGTTGAAACGCTAATTCGCCTTTAAAAAGATATTTTTTTTAAATGTTTTTAGTAATTTTTTAATTTATGATTAGTTATTTTTAATGACTTATTTATTTAAATTTTTTTTTTTTTGTACTTCAATTTCTAGGAGTTTGATTATCCGATGAAAAAGCGATATGTAAATAAAAGCAGACGACATTCGAATTGGAAGAACTCGATCCGGGTTTGACGGGAAATCACAAGAATTCGGGTCAAATTATGCAAGAGTACCCTATTTTTAACCATACCAGGAAAGATTAACAAGATGTTGGTTTACGCTACATTTAAACTTCTGCATATCAGTTCTGTCAGGGGAGTAAATAGCAGGAAGGGGATTCTAAAATCTACTTGTTCGAGGAAAGAAACTAGTAGAGTAGAAAGCTTTCCAGCATTTAAGGGTCTCAACAGTGAAGAGCTATGATTTTGTTACTAAGCAGGTTTGTCGGGGATATGTACGCTGAGGGGGCACAAGTGTAATGAGTTCATCAGTGCACATTTTATAAAAATACTCCTGTCAGGGTGTTCGCTGTCAATAGGCAAAGGTAGGCCGAAATTTTCCTGATATGTAGTACCTTCGCCTCCCACTGAAGTGCAAGGTTAACCCCTTTTAACACCGCGTCCTGTTCTGCGAAGTTAACGTGTTGTATATTATTCGTTTGGCGCAACCAGCTCACATCCTCGATGACTGATCCGCTAGCCTCTAGCGTGACCTTTGTAGTAAATGAGATTGCGTTCACGCAAACTCAAAACTTGGTGTATATATAAACGTGTTGATATAAACGTGTATATATAAACGTGTTGATATAAAGTTGTAACTCGGTGCACATAGCGTGTTCGCCTTCTCTGTGCGTAAGTGTGTTTGTGTTTACATATTCGAATACAGTTCACAGGACATAATTACACAATGACCGTTCTATAACGGACTACTAACCTCATGAATCACATAAAAAGGCCAACTCTTTAGTCCCCTATATAACCTTTTAACTCTTGTTTATGTAAACATCCTATTTGCACTATTTGTAACATTTTACTTTGCTTAAACTAAATTCCACCCATCCATCGTTTCCAGATTTATGTTAAATAGGTCTTTGTTTCAATCGCATTTATTTATTGTAAAATTTATTTATTGTAAAAATTGATTTGTTATAAAAATTTATTTATTGTAAAAAATTATTTATTGTAAAAATTTATTTATTGTAAAAATATCTTCGGATTATAAACATTTTAAACTGGCTTTTAAATTTGACCTATCGAAAATCTCTAATTTTAACTTTTTTTATTATAAACATTTTAAACTGGCTTTTAAATTTGACCTATCGAAAATCTCTAATTTTAACTTTTTTATTATTATAAATATTTTAAACTGGCTTTTAAATTTGACCTATCGAAAATCTCTAATTTTAACTTTTTGTTTTTATTATAAACATTTTAAACTGGCTTTTAAATTTGACCTATCGAAAATCTCTAATTTTAATTTTTTTTATTATAAACATTTTAAACTGGCTTTTAAATTTGACTTATCGAAAATCTCTAATTTTAACTTTTTTTTTAGTATTCTTTGTTTTTGATTTAGCTATGCAAACTAGATAGTGTATCGAGACCCTTCATTCACACGGCCGTAATCTACACACTCTTATATAAGAAAACAATGCTAAGACGTTTTTCACATTCACCTTCGAGCTAAGAAAAGATAAGGAAAAAGCGAACAACCGAACGATGCTTTTGACACTAGTAGCTCCAAAACCAACTATCGAACACTTCTGCAAAACGTAATGCAATTTCAAACAAGTAGATACGCATTTATGACCCTCTTGATCCGATAGACAATCTGGAGTTGATGTCTTGAACATGAAAATAAGAGTTTCACACAACGAAGGCTGAGGGGGCGTTGGAAGAGAAATCGTTTAAAGATTTAGAATTGGCGACGCCATCTGAGATCATCTGTATGCACGTCTTGCAAGTGATTTCAATTCTTGGAAAAGTTAATTAAAATGAAGATGTGTTGAAGGCACTCACACGTAAGGTCATAAATATTAAGGATAAGGCATTATTAGAAGAAACATATGTCAACGCAATTACTTTTATTGCCACTTTATTATTCGATAAGTTTATAAAGATCGAGAGTTAAGATAAGAAAGGTTTATTATGTTCGATCTCAGGGGAAATCTAAATGCCTTACAAATCCCAATCAAATGCATGGATTATTACGATACTGTAATTAATAAGTTAATTTGGCGGACGTTTAGGAAATTGGTCCCACCTCTAAATTCCACAATTTATATTTCTGTCCTTTTACATTAATCTAATCACTTACGAACTTAATTGCAGATTAAAACAAAAAAATTGAAACTTTTTTCTTGACTTATTGAGTTTTCGATTATAACGTTCTACTAAACTGAACACCTTATTTGTGACCATCCCTCTTATGTGACCGGTGAATATTTCCGTCTAAAATAAGGATTAGGATGGGTACTTTCTACCCCTCTCTCTTACCTATTTGAAAAAATATCAACTATAAGAAATTATGAAAAAAAATCTCTTTTATTTTTAAATTTGGCAGCAAATTGAAATAGTCACTTCAAGAATGGATTTTTTGCAAAATTTTACGGAAGATAATGTGTCACACGATGCAAAACTTCTTGTGGACATGCTACGCCTATACTGACTTATTCAACTTTCAAAAATGACATATTACTAGCGGCGGAAAAAAATGTATGATTAAGTATTATTTGTGTCAAATGCGATGTTAGATCCGTTGAATTATCGGATGTTTTTACTCATAATAATAAAAAAAAACAGAACAAGTGAAGCATGAATGGTCCCCCATGAGTGCACAGTGAACGAAACATAAAAATGACTGACCACCCCCACCCATTTAGCCCCAAAAGCCCCCAGGGGAGTCAAATCCTGGTGTAAATGAACACAGGGTGCAGTTTTAGGCATTAACATATGTAAATTTGAGTTCTGCCCCATGCAAAAAAAAAAAAATGACTAGGTGCATCATTCCCATCCCATCAAGGCCTTAACATACTAAATTTGAGTTCATGCAAAACTATTAAATACCCATGCACAGAAAATGTTGGAAAATATGGTAAAATAGTTCCCAAAATGGAGTGCTTTTATCAACCCTAAAGAGCCCCAAGAGTTATCGCGAAGCATAGACAAACAAAATTATATAGAAATCAGTTAGTTACAACTTTTCAGAAAGTTTTATAAAAATCCAAGGCATCAATTTTTTTAATAAGCACAAAAGTGTCAATTTTCGCCATTTTAAACCGAAAGACACCCCTAGGTGTAGATATTGAAAAAAGTGAGGACTGACGAATGGACGAACGGATAAGGGTGACTTTACAGGGCTAACCTCCTTTTGTTTGGGGACCAAAAGAACTTGTTTTTATTTTTATACGATAATACAAATTAAACTATGCCTTTAATTTTTCTGTATGAATTGAATTGTTTTAAATTTTGTACCTACGCTAAAATAGGACATTACTGTGATATTCATTTTCAGTATACACGAACACTTGTAACAGTTCTCATCAAGTTGGAAATTTTTTTCCCCTTACCCCTTTTTTAGACAGCAATATAAACCAGTCACGTGAGAAAGATGGCCACAAAGTAGGTGTTCAATTTAATAGAACGTTATAATTGAAAACTGATTCAGGACGATAAAAGTTATATAAAAAAATCATTTTTTTTGTTTTTAACTGAAAACAAAAGACAAACAAACAAACAAAACAGCAATGTGTTGTGCGTTGAATTTTCATTGAAAAAATTCTAAATTTTTTAATCAATCAATTTTAGCCTTAAAAGGTTGGAAAAGAATTTGCTAAAAATTGTTTTAAATCCCTTATCTTTTTTATTTTACTTTTTTTTCATTTTTTTATAAAATGTTTGAAAAAATTAACTACTGCGGATTCTTCAAGCATATATCATTGTTGGTTCGCTTGAAGAAAGAATTCGCAAGCAGACGGCTATAAATTCAAAAGGAAAGCCCTCGCTTATCAAAATAATGCACCGTGTTACAAGCCGATCGTAACGATACTAGATGTACCCTAGAAAGATGCCCCAGAGAAAGACAATTGACTCCAGTGTTATCAGAACCTGATGCGTGTTTAAGATAAATCGTTCGAATTTTTAAAGAAACATTGGGATAATTATATCACTGCTGCGAAGAAGGTGGGCTCTATACCGTGCTAGGAAGCTACTTACGCCTGAAAGTATCCTATACCCTTATAAGGCCACCATTCGTCCATGTGTGGAGTACTATTTCACATTTGGGCTGGTGCATCTGCTACTTGTCTCTCACTCCTGGACAGGGTTCAAAAGAGAGTCGCCAACCTTATAGGTCCTGAACTGTCATATAGGCTTCAGCCTTTGTCCCATCGACGAAATATTGCATCCCTCTGCCTTTTCTACAAGTACTTTAATGATAAATGTTCGGACGCACTACAAACACTTGTACCTCCTCGACGTAAATTTTAAAAAATCATTTTCACACCAAAAAAGGCAAAGTGACACTTTGAAGTAGGGGACTACAATCGGGGACATAAGTTGAAGGGGCATTATGAAGAGAGATGATTAGCAAGATGCTTGTTAACATTACTGAACTTCTGCATGTCAGTACAGTTGGGAAATCAGAATCCCGAAAGGGAGTTGCAAAGTCTAGCAGTTCTGGGGAAGAAACTCTTGGAGTAGAAGGCTTTCTCTCACCTAGGGATCTCTACCGTAGAAGGGGTGGGACTTAGCTTCTTGTTGGGTTTATCAGGGGTAGTCACGTTGAGGTGGTACAAGTGTTTGTAGTTCGTCTGGGCATTCACCGTTAAAGTACGTGTAGAAATAGCAGAAGGATGCAACATCTCGTCGATGGGACAAAGGCTGAACCCTAGATGAAAGTTCAAGACCTATCAGGTTGGCGACTCCCTTTTGCACCCTCTCTAGGAGTGAGAGACAAGGAGCAGATGCACCAGCCCAAATGTGAAAACAGTACTCCATACATGGGCGAATGGTGGCCTTATAGAGGCACAAAATACTTTCAGGCGTAAGTAGTTTTCTAGCACGGTAGAGAGAGCCCACCTTATTTTCAGCAGCCTTAGCAATGCTCTCAATGTATTTATTCCAGTTTATGTTCCCTGTAAACGTTAGGTCGAGGAGTTTAAAGGAAGTACTTTCAGGTAAATACTCCCGACAAACCCGACAGGCAGATAAATCCCATCCCTACGCAGTAGAGATTCCTAGGTGTAAGACAGCCTTCTACTCCAATACTTTCTTCCCCAGAACTGCTAGACTTTGAACTCCCTTCCGGGATTGTGCTTTCCCAACTGTACTGACATGCAGAAGTTCAAGTGCAATGTGAACAGACATCTTGCTGCTTATCTTCCTCCATAATGCTCCTGCAACTTATGTCCCCGATAGTAGCCCCCTATTTCAAAGTGGCACTGTGCCTTGTGTGGGGTGAAAACTGAATAAAAATTCACTCTAGGAATAAACTTGATGAAAAATGATAGTTGTTATTTTATTCGTTTCGCCCGAGGCATATTGAGAATATGTTTTCTAATAATTAACTACATTCTGTATAGTAGCTCTCTATTCCAGCCACCGAACACTTCTGCTAAAACGTAATGAAATTTCAAGTAAATAGATACACGTCTGTATCTCTTTTGATCCGATAGACAATTTGACGGTGATTTCTTAGACATTAAAATATGTAAGAGTTTCACACAACCAGGACTGAAGGATATTTGAAAAAAAAAATTATTTAAAGAATTAGACTTGGCGACGCCATTTGAGATCAGCTGTATGCGTGTCTTGTAAGTTAATTGATTTCAATTCTTGGTAAACTTAATTAAAATTAAGACATTCGCACTTGGGGGTCACTAATAATAAATATAAATCATTATCAAAAGAGAAATTATTTACGTAATTACTTTATGGATACTTTATTATTAACTAAAAATAATGAGTATGTCTTTTCGTGACTGAAGTCATTTGTCTCCGATTGTATACGGGTCTATTCCCGCTGGAGTTTACGTTAGATATACAACACACCGACATTTGTTAACTAGTTTTTAACAAGCTTTTATTCTAAGGCAGCACATACACTACCGTGCACATGATAGAGAAAGAGAACAAACGTGAGACTAGATGAATAGTTTTGCCTACGTCATTCGCTGTTCACCGCTAGCTCTGAGAGAGCAGGAAGCACCTCTTCCTTTCTCCAAGTCTCGCCAGCTAAGAACGTGAGAGGGATTCAACGGAAGTCACATGACATGCATAACTTTCACCTGGTCTCACTCACCGACACCGCCCTTTAAAAAATTAATTAATAAAACTTCTACTACTTATACGTAACAGAAGGTGTTGTTTATAAGGAGAAAAATATTAAACATGTTAATTTTGGCTGTCGCCGTCTGCGTTTGCGTATGTGTAATTGTAATAGGCATGAAGATATTGTTTTTTTACACACTTACCAATTTTTTTTCACCACTTACCAATAGCCACAGGCTACTTGAGGATTGGGGTTAATGAATGTACAGCAGTCAATGAGAAAATGTCGTAGTAATCGTTAGTAGTGGAACTTTGGGAAATTGGATTACTTAAGGGGTGGTCCATCAAGAACTTGTTCACGTTGGACTTGAAGGCGACAGTATTTTAGTCAGTTAGAAAACAGGAAAACGAAACAGAGTTCCATAAGTGTGCAGTTCCAAGAAATAAGTTTTGTTCATGGAATCTACGTTTAGAGTAAGGCATAGATAAAGAGCAGGGGCAAATTACTGAGAGTGGTTCAGCGAGACAAGTGTTTTTCGTGCAGATCAAGCCAGCGGGGGTCATAGATTAGAACTCAGACGAGCAATCGCCATGAAAATAACGATAAAGCAGAGACGTCGCAACGTCTCTATTGTGGAGAAGAGGTTAAGGGAAGAGAAAATGTCATCCTCCACTAGGCTACGAAGTTTATTTTGAACTTTGTAAAGGCAGAATAATCTGCTTCTAGCAGCTCCTTCCCAGATGTGGCAGCAGTACTCCACCCTTGGACGTTCTTGATTCTTATACAGGCAGAGAATTGCATCAGCAGTGAGATATCTATTGGAGCGGTAGAAAGATCCCACCATTTTTTCCAGCAGCCTGTGCAAAAGATTTGATGTACATGTTCCATTTCAGATCAGTAGAAAAGCTTGTAAAAACATGAAGGCTCCCAAGACGAAGGAAATTTATTTCAATTGAAACCAGATGGGGATCAGGGCGTTGATAATGGTTTTAGATGCATTAAAATTAACCATCCACCTCTTTCACCATTGCACCACTTGATCAAGATCAGAGAAGAGAGAATTAGAGAGAACGTGGTCGTTTACGGCCTTTGAAGGGTTGCTATAGGTCCCCATCGTGAGTATAAATGTCTACGAATGATCTTAGGATGTGATTTGAAAGATGATTTATGCAAGTGAGGAAGAGAGTTAGGCCCAGGATGCTGTTTTGTATGTGAGGTAGTGTATATATATATATATATATATATATATATATATATATATATATATATATATATATATATATATGTGTGTGTGTGTGTGTGTGTGCGTGCGTGTGTGTGTGATTTTTTAAAAGCTAACTACCCTTAACAAACTGCTGGGGAAGAGAGGGTGCCCTACTTTTAACAGAGAGTAAAATATGCGTGCTCATCCCATGGCTTTGCCGATGATAAGAGAAAGAGATATGGCGAATTGCATTTTGGTCTATTTTCTCCTGTATCCAGCCGGGAGCCACCAAATCACCCCTCGACAATGGTGGAAGTGAACGACAACGTAGTGGCACTTACGAAATAGTGCCATGTATATATATATATATATATATATATATATATATATATATATATACTTTAAAAAATATAATTATCCACTGACACGTGTTTCGTCGTCTACGACTCATCAGAGTGGCTAAACTTGCGAGATTCGAAATCAGGACCCCATAATAAGAAGCATAAAACTCTATCACGGAGCCACCTCGCTTGACTACTGAATGTATCGCGTTTTTATGTAGATGGTTTTATTTGTTTTGTTAGCGATACTCTTTGAACGAATTCAATTATGTATACGAAAGTGCATTTTTACCTAAATGCAAGTTGGGAATAATTTTCCCTTTGACCATTACTATTCGCCAAATAGCCCAAGATGTCAAGATTAGTACAGGGTCTGTGGAAACTATCATTCATGACCATTTGCATAAGGTGTCTGCCAGATGGATTCCTAGGTTGCTCACACCATTCCAGAAGCGAGAACGCGTCGAGTGCTCGAGGATGAATTTGGAGATGTGTCAAGAAGATGAGTCAAAGTTTTTCAAAAGACTGATTACAACGGATGAAACCTGAATCCATCGCTATGATCCAGAGACCAAAGCACAATCAATGCAGTGGAAGCACTTGGACTCCCTACCTCCAAAGAAGGCAAGGGTGCAGCCCTCCGCTGGCAAGGACATGCTTACAGTTTTCTGGGACAAGGACTGAGTAGTTATGACAGATTTCCTGGCAAAGGGTACCACAATTATAGGAGCCTATTATGCTTCACTTTTGAAGAAATTAAGGGAAGCTATCAAAATCAAGAGGCGGGGTAAGATCAGCAAAGGTACATTCCTCCTGCAGGACAGCGCCCCGGTCCTCAACTCGCATGTCGCCAGATCAGAAGCACGGGCGTGTGGTTATGAAATCCTCTCCATCCTTCCTACTCTCCTGACCTTGCACCCTCTGATTTTCACCTCTTCCCAGCCATGAAGTTGTTTTTGAAAGGAAAGCGTTTCCCAGATGATGCAGCCTTGATTTCTGACGTCAGGTCGTGGTTGGAGGGCCAACCTGGGATATTCTACAAAAACGGTCTACAGAGCTGCATCAAAAGATGGAAAAAATGCATAACTCTGGGTGGTTCCTATGTAGAGAAAGTCTAATAACTGTGCCAAGTTTTGTTACTCTACTGCTATGGGAAGTTGGTCAGGGGCATTACTTATTGCACGCCCCTTATATATATATATACTAGCAGAAGTACCCGTCGTTGACTGGGTTCTAAAACAGCCTACAGAAAATGGACTTTGATTTATGAAAGTATGGTAGGTTATGAAAAGGAAGGGTTGTAAAGAGATAGCTTCGATTTTGGGGGTATCAAAACCAAAGCAAAATATGATGAAAGTAAAAATGAAATACATAAACCCCATAATTTATTATACCATACCTGTTCACACTGAAACATTATCACAATATTCTGGGGATCTATATTAAAAAAACCTTGTTAAACTTTGTGACATATTTCCATGGATATCAGGCGCGATCGAACACCCCATAATTTTATTATACCATATTTCTTCAAACTGAAACATAATTATCAAAGTATACTTACACAGATAGATATGAAAAGTCTTTATTAAAGTTTGTGCCTATTTCCATTCTATGGAGGCCAGGCGCGAACGCAGACCTCACAATTTTATTATACCATCCCTATTTAAGTTAAAACATACTTATCAAAGTATTATTATGTACATCTATATTAAAAACACTTGTAAACGTTTTTGTTTTATTTTTAATTTTTTTATTTCCATACTTTGTGGACCAGGCGCGTACGCAGACCCCACAATTTTAATGAATCATCAGTATGCCAGATCAAACATACCCATTCCTATGTCTCGATACATCTTTTATCATTATATGTGATCAGTTTTCTATACTAGTCAACTATATAGGAGCCTATTCGTGACCAGACGCACACACAGACGTTCAGCTTTATATATATATATATATATATATATATATATATATATATATATATATATATATATCGTGTGTTTCGTAAGGTTTACGCTAGTTCGTAAATTCCTCTCGTCATATTTGTCGAGAGCCTTAAAAGTTAGCCGAGGCTGGTTTTTAGGGCGTACTCACATTCTTATTTGTGGAAGAAAATACGGGCAATAAAAACTCTTTATTTGGGTTTGTATTGTACGTTCGAGATATGAACATCGAATATAATCGCGTTTTAATTGATTATAAGAAATTGCTGATTTGAGGTTTTGTCCAATCAGAAATCGATGTTATTTGATTGAGATGCTTTGTGCTGCTTGGATCAAAATATTCAGCCTCATTTGGTTGACTATATCAGAGTTTAACCAATTGGAAAGCGTTCCGTCTCGAACACGTTTACCCAGGGAGAGTTACATGGTTGAGAACGTACTGGGAACGGCATCAGCAACCCGGTTGTTAGACATGATCAAACGATAAGCACCAAATTATAATTCATCCGTTTGCCGGTGGGGTGTTACCTGATCATCATTGGGACTTTTGTAGCTTCATCGGATTTAACAAACGATCGTTTACCGAGAAGAGTTACTTGCTTCGTCATGCGAAAGACATCAGACCCCACCGGTGTTAACAAACGTTAACCTAAAAACAATAAGACATACCTTAGTGGCGTTGACTTCTTCTGCTTGGTTGATGTCCAGTTCAGCGCACTGTTGAGGAGAGTTGTAAGAATGGCATTATGGGAAATCTATTGCCTTATTCTTACGGTAAAAAAATAGTGCAACATTTCCTCCCAATCCCAATAAATTTCCGTGGGTGGCATAACAGTCAGCCGTTCGATTATTATTTCATAAATAATTTTTATTTAAAATTATTTATAATTCAGGAAACCGTTTAAACATTACGTCAATAATTACTTTTCCTTTAAAAGATATTAAAAATTTCGGAACATTTTAAGTATTATGTTCGTAAATGACTTAAGAAATTATTAAAAATTCAACTGTTCAATCATTATTCCATAGCAAGAATTTCACGTCTATTGAAATATTTCATTCAAATCATCAATAAAATCTCCTAAGGTCTCTTATTTTCTTTCAACAAAGTTTCCAACAAGTAAGAGCAATATAATATTAGGGTGTGCGGGGGAGGGGGGGGGAGAAGGGAAAGGGGACCAAAATTAGTTTTCTGAAATATTCAACAATATATTTTTTCTACTCTTTAGAGTATATTTTTCTACTCATTAGAAAAAAATATATTGTTGAAGATTTCAGCAACAATAAATATATTGTTGAATATTTCAGCAACAATCAATTTTTTTTCACACTTCGAAAAGTTGGCAACAGAATTAATTTAGAACAATTAACATTCGCAATTACGAAATCGATAAAATTGTTCCGAAATATAGTTCGTTGTTCTACAAGTTTTCGGCACATGTTTCTTGCTATAAACAATCCACCGGTTGTGAGTCTTTAAAAGTCTTTTAACGTTCGTAAAATCGAAAAACAAACACGTTTCCAATTATCTGTTTGCTTACTTTTTGTATGTTCAATGTCGCAGAGTTACATTCATGCATATATATATATATATATATATATATATATATATATATATATATATATATATTCATGTATAATTACTATTTTTTTAATTTGTTCAAACAATAAATCACATTTATTATTTAACAGCAGGTAAAAACACAATAATGATAACAAACATCTGCTTAATAAAAAATGGTTATCAATCATGTCCTATTTTTTCAACTTGAAATGAAACAATATAAACATATTATGGTTAATTAAACAATAATTAATTGATTTTCATGGAACAGATACACATTTTTGTAATCAGAGTTCGATGTAATAAATTTTTTTCCTGAAATCAACCCATGTTGTATTTTTTTTCTAAATTTTCACTTTTCATTGAAAAAGGGTTCTTTTTCTTTTCATTCATTTGAAAGGTTTTTTCACAGATCAGAAAATTTTTTTTTCACAGTTCGACGTGATCGAAAATTTCTGAATTAAACTGTCTGGTGAATTATTTAAAATGTTTACCTTTTTTGAGGAATAATTTCTTTCTTTACATTTATTTGAAGGGTGTAGCTGAAATATTTCGTAAGAGATTTTTTCTTAAATATGAAACATATGTTTATTGGAGGACATTTTTTCAAATCATTTTTTCGTGAGTGAAACATTTTCGAATAGTCCCTGAGTGTTAAACAGGATAGAAGAAAAATGATCCCGAGTGCCCTATCTAAATCAAATAGTTTCATTTTTTTTCACAGACCTGAAAGAGTTGTTGTGCTTTTTAACCGTGGTATTTTTTATGATCGTTTTAGAATCGTCTAGAATTATTTTTGTTAAATTCGCAGGATCGAGCGTATTCCTACGCGAGGAATAATTCTGGTTTTTAATGGCATCAATATATTCTGGTTTTTAATGGCATCAATATAGTACTAATGTTTACCCGAGGAGAGTTACATGGGTGAGAACGTCCTGTGAACGGCATCCCCAGCCGAATTGTTTTACACGATCAAACGATAAGCACCAAATTATAACTCATCGGCTTGCCGGTGGGGTATTACCTGATCGTCATTGGGACTTTTCTAGCTCCACCGCTGTTAACAAACGATTTTTTGCTGAGGAGAGTAACTTGCTTCGTCATTGAGATTTGGAAAAATCTTTTTTTTATCGGTTTTCGGTCAGAAATTTGGCTGTCAAGGGGTCAAAGTTCAGCGATTTGACCTTTGAAAACTCCACTGAATTCCTCCGCAAATTTTGGTCCTAAACACTAAATGAAATTTTAAATGGAGGTTCCTTGAACATGGATCAAATTTTCTAATTTGATTTGAGCCCAAAAAGTAAATGTTAAGGGGTTAAAATTGGGACCAAAGTTACAAAAAATTGACCTCTATCGTCTCTACCAAATTACTCAGCTAATTTCTGGTTTACACATTTAAAATTTTATATAAAGGGCAATCGGTTTGGGTCGAAAATTCGAGCTGCCAAGGGTTCAAAGTTAAACAGATTTGTCCTTTGCGGTGTCTAGTAAACTACTTAGCCAATTTTGGGTCTAAACATTTGAAATTTATACATAACGGGTATTCAGAGATGCGGCAATCATTTTAATCAGTTTTTGGGGCGGAAATTTGGCTGCCAAAAGGTCAAAGTTAAAATAGTTGACCTTTGCAGATTTTACCAAATTCCTCCGCCAATTCGGGGTCTAAAGACTTGAAATTTTAGATGTAGGTAACTTGGACACGGTAAAAACTTTTTATCTTGATTTGAGACTAAAATAATAAATGTTAAGGGCTCAAAATTGGGGTCCGAGTTAAAAACGATTGACCTCTGCGGACTCTATGAAATTACTTACACAAATTTTGGTCTTAACATTTGAAATCTTACATAAAGTGTAATCACACATAGGGAAAGTTATGAACAGTACATAGGACCCGAGCAAAGCCGGGCTGAATTGCTAATACATTAATAAAATAATTAGAACTGTCTTCTTTTACCTTAGCTATGCTACCATAGCTAATTCTTTGCGCTGGAAGAAGAGGGTGCCCCCTTCGTTTCCCACGGAGACACCAAAATATGCATATTCACAGGATGCGGGTTAGACGAGAGAGGGAGGGAGGGGGAGAGAGAGTTGTAAAAATATGATTATGGGAATTCTATTGTCTAACTCTTGCGCAACAGGCCTCATTACTCAGCCAGAATATCAATGTTACTACGCTAAGGGTGGCACGTAAACAAATAGTGCCACATTGTTCCCTGTGAAAATACAATTCTCAGTCATACGGTGTCATCAGTCAGATTCAGATCCTTAAACTGTTTTCTCAGATACACCACCTTTTTCTTCTTGAATTCTGCTGTAGTATCTGGCTATCGACTCTTCGACAATGCAGCATAAGTCACAGTCGTGGACTTTTTAACTAAATATAACCTTGATTTCTCAACTTTACAAAACAGTTTATTCGTCTACACGTTTTAAATTTTTCTTAACTCTTTTCTTTTTTAACGAATTACTTTTATTTTTTAGAGGTAAACAATGTTGCTATATTAAGCATGGGTAAACTTTGTCATACCCTTTGTTAAATTCCTTTAATATCGGTGACGTTAAGTGCGTCTTCAACAGATTTCCATTTTATTTAAACTTTCCAAGAATTGAAATCAGATAACTTACAAGACAAGCATGGAGCTTATCTCAGATGGCGTCGCCAATCCTAATTTTTTAAATGACACACTGAGTTATAATATACATTTAAGAAAATTATAAATGCATTTCCTCAGAGATGTGTAACACAGCAAGTAGTGAAAAGTACTCATCGATTTCTTATAAAAATCTTATTCCCATATTTAAATGTCAATTCTCGCACGTGAGAATTAAGTGGTAATGCTAAAGATAGGCGTTGACATTTTTTCGAGGAAAACAATGACAACAGTTTATAAAAGTAAACAATTTAACTTAGGCAAGTAATATTTATGCAATAAATAATAAGACGACATTGAATTAAAGTTTGAATTTCACCTGTTTTTTTTCCTGGTTGATTTATATTTAAAGGTATGATTTCAATATTATATAAACAGACGACAAAGACAGATATTAATTCAGTGGACATACATTCATTTTTTTTTTACATAGGCATCACCACATTATCAAGGCCAAGAGGCCAATCAAGGATAAGGGTTAAAGAGTGTACAGTAGAAATTGGACAATATAGTAATCATTAGTAATGAAAATTTTGGTAAATTTGATAACTTATATGGAACGGCTCATCAAGAACTTATTTACGTTAGACTTGAAGACAACCATATTGTAGTCAGCCGGGAAGCAGGAAAACGAAAGACAATTCCACAGGCGTGCAGTTCTAAGAAAGAAACTTTGTTCATGGAATTTACGTTTAGGTTTAGGCACAGATAAAGAGTGGGGGGAATTATTGATAGTGTTTACAGCTAGACGAGTGTTTCTTGTGAAAGTTTGGCGAGGGGGGATCATAGATTGAAGCTCAGTCGAACACTTTCCATGAAAATAACGATGCATCAGAGACAAACTCGCAACATCTCTTCTGTAAGATAGAGGTTGCAAGGAAGAGAAAAGGACATCTCCCACGAGGCTACGAAGTCTATTTTGAACTCTATCATTCATTAAGTAATACATGCTCTAGTTCCAGACACTTGCACAACCCGCCGTTAAAGAACGAATCTAATCTTGAAAGAATTTAACAATAGCATTTTTGTGTGAACGAAACTGCCCTTTTCATAGCAGAAGACTTAATACATTTTTATGCTTACAAGTTTTGTCCTTTTCTTGGTAGACGAATTTCTACATTTACTTTTTTAACGTTTTTAGTCGCGTGCAAGCGACTCTATAAGTCACTCCGTTGGTCGGTCGGTCGGTCTGTCAGTTGGTCGGTCTGTCGATCTGTCCGTAACACTTGCGTGCTTGGCCTTTTTGGTTAAGATCAAAGGTCTGTTGTTAATAGATGCTGTTCTTAGCTTTTTAAGTTTTTCTTGGCCTTTTGGCCAGAATCAAGGTGTACTGTCTATTCCGGCAGATACTGCAAGCAACGACCACATGTGGGGGCAACCCCACATATAAGACCTTGGTCAATGTAGGAGCAACCCTTCATACCAACTGTCACTATACAGCTCCCCTACTCCCCGGGGAGGTGGTCTCCATTTCCCCTTCACTCCTCACATAAAAAATCGGCCTTGTGCCTAATTTTCTCGGTAGGGGGGGGGGCAAATAAATATCGCTTTTCTTGGCCTTTTGGCCAAAATCAAAGTGTAGTATCTGTCCCGGCAGATACTGCAAGCAAAGACCATATGTGAGGACAACCTCACATATAAGACCTTGGTCAATGTAGGGGCAACCCTTCATACCAACAGTTACTATCCAGCACCCCTACTCCCCGGGGAGTTGGTCCCCATTTCCCCTTCATTCCTCACTTTAAAAATCGTCCTTGTGCCTAATTTGCTCGGCAGGGATCACATAAATACTATTTTCTTGGCCTTTTGACCAAGATCAAAGTGTAGTAGCTGTTCTTTTTACATGCTGTACTTATTGTGATATAAAGTGGGGGATTACTTTTCTGTATTAATTTAATGTAAAATGATAACCCATTTTACAACCAGTCAGTCTCAAAGCCATTCAAGTCATTCTCCAGATCATTCATTGTTTTTAAAGGACGCCAGTTATTTTTTAAGCATTCAAGTCATTCTTAAGGTCATTCAATTCATCCTTAAGTTCATTAAAGTCATTCTAAGTCGTTTACTTTTTTATCTATTTAAGTTATTTCAGCCCATTTTTTGGTCATTTAATTTATCTTTAAGAATATCATGTCAATCCTACATTCACGCATACATTCATTACACAAGAGCCAGCGACTAATGGCTATCGGCCTTGTTCTTATGGCAATCTACTCAGCAAAACTTCGATTAAACCAAATGAGATGCTTCTCCAATGTCAGTGATGGTCATATTTCACCTCAAACTTTAGAGAATTCGTTTCCATCGACCAGATTTACTGAAATGCTTTTCCAATTTGCCTTTACGTCATAATTAACCACCAACGTGTAAGAGGTAACCCGACTAGACATTCCTCATCAACCCTTTCTGCGACGCCGCTAATTGAAGCGATCCTTTCATGATCTATACTGTTTACAGTCCAGTAAAACCGCTATTAAAAACTTGCCAAAGAAAATGTAAATACGAAATGAACTTGTCTGATGTCACATAATCAAAACAAAGCAACTTTCTCACTTAACCTCCAAAAACACCTCTGGTCGATTTTGCGAAATTCTTTCTTATAAGTTAAATTTTAACATTAACAGCACCTAAAATAATTGATGGATCGTACAACAGAAAAGCAAATTGTGACGAAAAACAAAAACAAAAACAAAAACAAAAACATAAACAAAAACAAAAACATAAACAAAAACATAACAGCTTTGAAGCGTATGAAGAGTTTTGCGTGTCGGGCGTCCGTTTTACAAATGAAACAAAAAAAAAACACTTGCATTCGTAAATATAGATGTTTGTAGGTTAAACTAATTGTATTCTTAAACGACTAATTTGCATGCAATGAGACTAATACATTTAAAAGTGACAGATTAAAATCAGACATGGTCGAAGTTAAGAGAAGGAGATAGTGTTGGAAATTGGTTAGAATCTTTTACGGTAACATTGTGCATATGGACGCGTGGGGAAAAATATCAGTTGCAGCGAATGATGGCTGATTTGAGAAGAGATTGCCATCAGCAGTAGTCGACAAAAGCTCATTTGCAAATTAGGAAGTGCGCGCGAGAAGAAAAAGATAAAAAATGCACCACGTGGTCGGAGAAGCAAAGTGCGGGTCGAAAAAAAGAGACATGTATAATCAAGAACGGGAATGGGTCGCCCGTGGCTGTTATGGGGTCGGAGGAAAGAGGAACGCATACCACTAGATGGACATGTGGCAGCGAGAAAATTTTAAAATGGTGTCGAGACGTGAGAGTCACGGTAATAAAAACTTATCGTTAAAAAAGAAGTAATGCCGATTCGTATTTTTATTTATTTTCATTTTTTTTATTAATTCGTAAAGTAAAATGTAACACCATGTAACAATCCATTAAGGTATTATTAAATGGAAGTGCCTTTTATTTTTGGAACGCGGTTGTAACCTCATTAGAAGCACGGGAGATTTACAGAATATTTTTTTTTCTTTTTACACAGTGATCACCACTTATCAAGGCCCGGAAGCCACTCAGGGATAAGGGTTATTGCAAGTACATTACGTTAGTGTGGAGATTTGATGAAGTGTTTATTTAAGGGGGCGGTTCATTAGGAGTTTATTAACGTTGGACTTAAACACATCCAAGTTGTAGTCAGGTGGGAAGCAGGCAGACGAAACAGAGTTCCACAGGCGTGCAGTTCTAAGAAAGATTTATTCTACACAAGTCAACTCTTCTCATGACTTTCTAAAATAGCATGAGGGAGAATACCTTTCATATAACGATTTTTTAAATGGAAGATCCTGGCAGGATGTTTGGCGTGATGGGTCATTACTATTTAACTAATTCACTGCTAATCAAATGTTTTTATTTAAATGTCATTCACAAATGCTGACGTCCTACTAATAAACGCTAGAAGAGATTCGACGTCTCTGTTTCTAATGTAGACGTTTCTATCATAGTGACCTTAAAGTAAACGCATATCGAACACGTGACGGTAATCATCGAAATAAAGTCAATTTTTCATTTGCCTACTTCTCCTGATCGAATTAACCACTCCGAGGCGTTTCTAAGGAGCCCACTGAGGCCACAATCCATCACCCTATACACACTCCATCCCGACCTGCTGACCAACTCAGTCAAGCTTCTGCTGGACTTCCGGATATGGTGCGGGTTGAAGGAGATGATTATGCTTGTCAGCTCTCAAAGCTAATGACATGGAAGTGTTACCATAGAAACCAGAAGGACCTTCCGTGATAGATTTGCCGTCTCGAAAACCAACACAAAGCACGTTCATATATAAACACAAAGGTTACACCACACACACACACACACACACACACACACACACACACACACACACACACACACACACACACACAGAGAGAGTTATAAATGATTTTATTATTACAATCGTCAAGGATTATCTGGTGTTACCCAGTGTTAAATACATTGAACATAAAAAAAAAACAGCGTTATGGATATGTGGTCTATACCAGAACATACGGTAATACTGATTGGCAAGTTCGTAACACTGAATAAAATTATTGCAGGAATTGGAGATGGTGATCAGTCTTAGAAAAAGTAAAAATGAAATCAACAAACGAAAAATATGGACATCACGCGCCACTAGGAAAACACGGAAATAGCAATTAAAAATGACAAACAGAATAGTTTAATGACAAAATAAATAATTAATAACATGGTTTACTGGACTGTAAACAATACAGACCACGAAAGAGTCGCTTCAGCTGGCGGTGTCACAGAAAATGTTGACGAGGAATATCTAGTCAGGTTACCTCTCTAACGTTAGTCGTTAAATATGACGTAAAGGGGTTGAAAACGCATTCCGGTAAATCTGGTTGATTGAAACCAATTCTCTGACGTTTAAGGTCAAACATGACCATAACTGACATTGGAGAAGCATCTCATTTGGTGTGGTGAGCATAGAAGGTTTTGCAGGGCAGATTGAAAAGCAATTACAATAAGAAGAACGGTTAACGCAAAGCAAATGTAGACATTCGATTACCAAGAAAAGGACAAAGCTTGTACTCATAAAAATGTAGTAAGCCTTCTGCCACGAAATGGGCAGCTTCGTTCACACAAAAATGCTGTTGCTGAATTGTTTCAACAGTAGATTCGTTCTTTAACGGATAGTAATTCCAGTGTCTAGAACTATAGCATGTTTTTCTATTCAATGAAAGCATATTTGTATTATGTAATAGAGAGTGGAACGATAAATTTGTCGCACTATAGAAAACAACACTCCAGCTTTATTTAAAAACTTTTATAAAAAAATCAAGTTACTTGATTATGTAGTAGAGCTGACATCTGTTTAATGTAGCTGCCTTTAGCTCAAATCACCGCCTCGATACAAGTCTAAAACTGGGAGAATGCCTTTTGCACAAGCGCCGGTGGGAGCTCGGCGAATACTTGGCGGATGACGGCGATCAGACTGGCTTTTGTTAGGTCATGTTTGTGATGTTCTCAACGTATGACCAAACAAAGTAACCCAGCAGGTTCAAGTGGGGGGAGGGGAGGGGGAGATACAAAGTTGTAGCACTCTTTCTCAAGTCAGGCCTGTCTCTTTGAACTTGTGGGCCAGCGCAGAGTCCTGCAATCACATCTAGGGCTTGCTAGCGTCTAGCCAATTACACAAAGGAATCACCACATTCTTCAACACATCCAGGTACACTTTGGTGTTGACTTGCAAGCCGACTTCGAAGATGTGAGCTAGCATGATATGGCCCTTACTTGATACCACACCAATAGCCAGAAACTTCTTGGAACTGTGCTCTCAAGCATTGAACCGTCCGGATTTGCATTTTGAAGGTGCTAACAATGGTCCTGTTGTCATAACTAAAATTGGTAGAGAGCATGAATTGTACAGCGGCGCATCTCCTATCTCGCTTGTTGAACATTGTTTCACTTTCAGACATGGTAGAAGGCTCGTATTGATATTGGGATTTCTACACAACTGGCCAACTAGTACATTGTCTGCAAATAAAAATGAAAACCGGGTTTCCTTAAATGGAAATGGAATCATGATGTCTTTTCTAAGGTGACATTTTTATTGTTCCACCCTGAATACATGTCTACTGGATTAATATCTGTCTTCATTGTCTGCTTATTTGACGTTGAAACTGTGCGTTTAAATATAAATAAACCAGAATAAACTGGTGAAATTCAAACTTCTGTTCAATGAATTAAAAGTCCCTAGCCAGATAACCACATCTGGTTTTGTTAGAAAAAAAGAGTTGTTACCAGCGAAGATACCTACGATAAAGTAAATAATTACTATGCAAGCTTACTAAATAATATCGGTTACATGTGAATGAAATAATGCATACCGTGCAAAACTTTATAGCATAAAAATAATTTTGCACTTAATAACGTCTTCGACCAGACAATTGTCGAGCGACGCAATTGAAATTTAAAACATGTTTACATTTTGACACTTTTCAATTTTTGTATATATAAGTTGGATTCTAATACAGACCTACATTTTATTACTGAAATTATGTCGAACAATTTTTTTTCTTAATATTTCACTGTCATCAAATAAAGTGTAAACAATTTTATTTTATGAGAGTGTTATAGTTTATTTCAAGCATTGTGGATAATGTATGACTAGTTTATAAACAGGCTATAACTAAGCAGGAATATGCCGAGTTGTAATGAAAAGAAAAAAATAATATTAAATAACTAAGTCATCTTTAAAAAGTTAAACTGAGTTTTATTTGTTTTAAAGTTTCTTTATCATCACTATAATCTTATTTGCCAGGATTTCATGTTTTTGTGTGTTTCATTCACTTCATTGTATTCATTAGTTGCTCTCTGTCACACCCTTTTCTAGTGAACTTTCTATAATTGTATGTTTAATTTTTATACAATTTTTAATTTACTGTGATTTTGTTTTGATGGTAAAACTTCATTGTCGAATCTCGAACGATTTGCTTTTGTCTTTCCATAAAAGGCGTTCACCACAGTAAAAAAGATCACGGAAATATCCATTCTGCGAATTAATAATTAAGAAGATACCAAAACTGATAAAGCGCTATATTCAACCGCAAAGAAAATGATTGCTTGATTTGTGTTGCTATATAATTATACTAGCAAGCCGCCCGGCATTGTCCGGTCGTAAAATACACTTAAATATATTTTGATTAATGCAGATTTCGTATCTATTATTATATCTTATTAAACCCAATAGCTGAACTATTGAGACATATTTGTTGCGAAGCTAAAAATTAAAAAATGATTAACAGCTATTACGTCACGCATGCATATTCGTAATGTAGTCGTTCGACCTTCATCTAGCAAATTCCATTTCTTTTTTTTTTTTTTAAAGTTTTACACTTTTGCACCGATTTTCCCCGGCTAAAACCCCAATAAAAAGTTTTGCATAGACTCGAATACTGTATATATTAAGTTTCATGTCTGTACACAAAAAACTGACAGAGGAGTTTGGTAGGCAATATTTTAAACAAATAGATATACGCATACATAAATATATATAGAAAGAGTTTTGTGCCTACTATAACCTTTATACGCAAATATTACGCAAGCATAAATAATGTAGAATATCTGCATGAATATAATTACAAGTAATAGTTAACTAAAGATGATCATTCCATAAGAAAACAAAACTAATAAGGAATTAATTAAAATGAATATTGAAAAGAATATGAAAATCAGCTAGATCTTTTGTTAGTGAATGCAATTCCACGATCCATATATAACAAAGTTGTGTTTTCTTTTTAAATAAAAAGAAAACAGGGGTTTTTAATATGAATACACACAATCTCCCCCCCACCCCCTAAAAAATTATAGGAGTATAGATAATGAAAACAGCGATTCGTTTAAATTTTTAAGCCGGAAAATTATTTAAACATAATTTTAAATCTTTGTTTTCAATGTAGAGCTGATTCAAAGCGGCAATATTAATTTAAAAAAATATTCATAAACTAAAATCTATCCTACAATAAAGATGACGAAAAAATTATGCTGTAACAGTGTTCGCACTCGCTATTTAACTAGATATAGTACTAAGATATGCATATAAAACTAGCGGGACCCGTGGAAAGTCCACAGCGGCGTCTGTCATATATAATGTCTTGCTGCTGATCATTCTGTGAACGTTCAGCATGAATGGAGTTCGGTGATATTATTGCAGCTCTTTGTAAAAACTGTAAAAGTATTTATCTAAGTAATCTGGTTAATGTAGTGTCAGGATATATCTTTTTATTACGGTTTATCTGCAATATCCTTATAGGAGTCTGTGACATATTTCCATTATATGAACGACCGGCGCGAACCGAATCCCCACGATATCATTATACCATCCTTAGACAAAATACAAACTATCCTTGGGTCCTAGCTGTTTCAATGTTCGTAGTATATTATCACCTCATACCATCTTTTTAATAAATAAGATCTCCCGATCGAATAATTAATAATCTAGACACCGTGACATACCATGACATATGTACGTATGTTAAACATACTATTAATAATGTTAATATATAGATGATAGTATTACGTTAGTAATAATTACATTTTTTTATTTATAATGATGTAAACAAACACTGTTAGCTTTAAGTGTAGAGTGGAGAATTTATTTTCGAATTCATTTAAGGTGGAGAAATAAGTCTGATGTTCTTGTCTAACTGGTTATTTCCATTTTGGCCTCCCTATCAATATTTGTAATGATATTGTCCGAAGAATGTTTTAATCGCTTACATGTTTTGATCGCCAACTTTTGTGTAACGCAATTAAAGCACATCTATTTATTTCTATTTATTATAATGTACTCTTTAAAGATGCCGACTAGAACAATATGCATAAAAAATTCTGTGTAGTTATTAAAATGTTTTATGCTGTTGTCCTTATTAAATATGTATTAATGAGACATCATTTCGATTCCAAATTCATTTAGTATTACAGATAACACTTGAAAAAAAAAACACGCTTGAAAGGTGTCAATATTATAGTGAATAAGCGAAATTTCACATCAGATCAAATTCGGTAACCATCTTGTTTTAATTTCGCTTATGGTGCTATCCAAGATTGTTGCCAATTAGGCAGTTGGGTTTGGGAAATACAAAACGAATAGTAGCAACAAACTGCCAAAGTCCTGCAAAGCTTCGCAGACAGAAACTTTTTTGCCGGTACTAAGAAAATCTTTGGATCCAAACGCTCTGCTGCAGGGACTCTCATGTTAGCAACTAATACCATCTTGGTAGAAGAAACTGAAATACAAAATAGATGGGTTCAACACATCAACACCCTACTCAATAGAGACTCATCAGCCCATCAGGTCTTCTTCAGGAATATGCCACAGCATCCACCCCACCTATGGATGTCTCTTCCGCCAACCTTGAAAGAGTTTACTACAGCACTAAAACAAATGCGGCAAGGGAAAGCTGCCGGACCTGACAACCTCCTACGGAGCTCCTCACATAAGGGAGTATCCTTGTGAAGACACGCCTCCACTCTCTCATATTAAAAGTATGGGAGGAAAAGAAGGTTCCCAGTGACTGGACAGATGTTCTCTTTGTTACTCTCTTAAAAAAAGCGAATGTGGGAATTATGGCGGGATTTCGCTAATATCAATAGCAGGGAAGATTCTGGCCCGTATACTTTGACACCGACTACAGGACATAGCCGAGAGAGCCTGCTTGAATCGGCTTTTCATTGGTTATCTTTATCTTATCGACAGTTTCTCCCGACAGGGTCACCGCAGTGCCCACTTCCGTTACAGTAGCAGCTGTCGTACAGGCACCGACAATCTGCTCTCTTTGGAAATATGATAAATCTATGATTTTACTAACTAGCATGGGTGTCCGGCGTTGCCCGGGTGTTTGGAGGTGTATGTTGAGCAAAAAAAAAAAAAGTGGTAGTAGGAAGGCAGGCTCGAATCCCTACCGCGAAGGAGGAAAAGAACGGGGGGGGGGGAAAAACTGACGTTTTTGCTGTAACAACCACCGCCAAAGTTACGTTGGTTTTAATTAAGGCTAGACAATCAAAAGGAGAGGATGAATTTCGAAAATATCGGCGAAAAAAGCGACCCCTCCCTGTAGAAAAGTGTCCAGTTGAAGGTGAAGATATTAATGTTTTGAGCCAGTTTTTCGATATTTCTCGTCTGAAAAGTCGACTTCAAAACGATACTGATCTTGTAAAAATCTGTCGCCTCTGTCGAAAGTTTAGGCAGACATACATGCATACATACATACATTTATATATTGGTAACTCAAATTTTCGATCCAAACCGATTAAAAAGTTTGCCCTATCTGTAAATACCCTTTATGTAAAATTTCAAATGTTTAGACCAGAAATTGTCTGAGTAATTTGGTAGAGACCGCAGAGGTAAAACTTTTTTAACTTTGACCCCTATTATGACCCCTTAACCTTTACGGTTTTGGGCGCAAATCAAGTTATAAAGTTAGATCCATGTCCTGGAACCCATATCTAAAATCTCAATTGTTTATACCCAAAATTGGCGGAGGAGTTTGGTAGAGTTATCAAAGGTCAAATCGTTGATATTGACCCTTTAACAGCCAAATTTCTGGCCAAAAACGAATGACAAAGATTTTCCTAACTCTCGATACCCTGTATATTAAATTTCGGTCTGTAGACTAAAAATTGACAGAGTTACTGCGTAGGGAAATGTACACAGACAGACACACATAGACAGACACTTTTACTTTTATAGATATACTAGCATGGGTGCACGGCGTTTCCCGGGTGTTTGGATGTGTATGCCGAGCAAAAAAAAAACAAAAAACAAAAAACAAAAACAAAAAAAGGTAAACTTTGACCCCTATTATGACCCCTTAAAATTTATTGCTCGAATAAAGTTATTAAGTTAGATCCATGTCCAAGTAATTTATATCTAAAATTTCAAGTGTTAGACTCAAAATTGTCGAAGGAGTTTGGTAGATTTCTCAAAGGTTAAATCGTTTAACTTGGATCCCTTAACAGCCAAATGTCTAGCTGAAAACCGACCCCAAAGATTTTCCCAAATCTCAGTACCCTGTATCTCAAATTTCCAGTCTGTAGACTGAAAATTGAGAAAGTTATTGCGTAGGTAAATGTACACATACAGATAGACAGACACACAGACACGTTCATTTTTATAGATATACTAGCATGGGTGCCCGGCGTTGCCCGGGTGTTTGGATGTGTATGCTGAGCAAAAAAAAAAAAAAAAAAGTCAATTTTTTAAAAACTTTTACCCCTATTATGACCCTTTAAAATTTATTGTTTTGGGCTCCAATCAAGTTATCAAGGTAGATCCATGTCCAAGGAACCTATATCTAAAATTTCAAGTGCTTAGACCCAAAATTGTAGGAGAAGTTTGGTAGAGTTCTCAAAGGTCAAATCGTTGAACTTTAACCCTTAACAACCAAATTTCTGCCCGCAAACCGATCACATCGATTTTCCCAAATCTCAGTACCCTGTATATCAAATTTCCAGTCAGTAGGGTAAAAATTGACAGAGTTATTGCGCAAGGAAATGTACACACACAGACACACACGCAGACAGACACTTTCACTTATATATATATATATATATATATATATATATATATATATATATGCATTATCTAAAATAAAAAACACAGACACGCACTTTCACTTTTATAAATATATATATGCATTATCTAAAATAAAAAAATGAATTAATTTTGAACAACAATAACCATAAATAAAAGCTGAAACCAACATTTTGGTACTTTTTTCAATTTTGTAGGTGTTTTAAAATTTATACATTTTGTATAAATTTTAAAACACCTACAAAATTGAAAAAAGACAGGATGTTTCCATTATTTTGATCCAACCCGTGTATATACACATTTATTTTTATATGAACAGTTTCTCGAAGATAAACGTAAAAAGGAGTTACGGAACATGTAAGGTGTTGACTTATATAATTATATGACTTAAAAGTTGGTATATAGAGTACTTAGTCACGTAAAAAACCTTTTATTCGGATTTCATCTGGAGAAAAGGAATGCTAAGGGTTCAAATTTGAAATATTGCAACGTGGGGGTAATCGAATTTTATCTGTTTGTCAGCTGTTTCAAGAATGCGCATGTGTGAATTGTTTCTTATGTTAATAATAAGTAGGGTTGGAAACGCATTTTAAAGATAATGTCAGGATGGCCTATTGATTATCGTACTTGAGGCAGTGTCTCTATGTCTTAGTTTGATCTCAGTTTGAGTATTAGTTTTTAATTATAAGTGAACTGTTTACAAAAAAAAACAATACTCGCATGCATATTTCTCTGATTCGAGCGGTCTGTTCGTGCAGTATAAAATGGTTGATTGGTTGGTTTTGTTTTACGGCATATCAACCCTTTCCGGGTTATTTAATGCCGAATCCAAAGATTCGGAATAATTTTTTTTTTAATAGAATATATTTGTTGTTTTCACGTCGGTTTCTATTCAACCCATAGTTGGGACCCTAACAGGTACTACCAATCCGGGTCAGAGTGGACCTGGGAGCAATGGTAATTAAAGGGTGGCTCCACATTCCCCAAAGCCCACAAGCTGGAGCCTCACCACTAGATATAGTTTAAGGTCATATCCAGGACCCCCATTGAAGAACTTTTACCCTCTGCAGGGGGACAGTCAGCGTATTCTAATGCCCCACCGACAGGGCCTATAAAATGGTAAAATGACATAGAAAATTATTAGGGAAAGAGTACATAAATCTCCTAACACAATCAATAAATACACACATTGTCGTGGTCGAAGAATAGAGAATATTTATAAACAATGGTATAAATATTATTAGCATCTGCATTAGGGCATTTCTGGGAGTTTAGTTGATTACGACTAGAAGGAGCTAGTCGGACATAAGTTCAATTTTTGCCGAGTTGGTTTAGTTATCTCTTCCATAGCTTTCAAAACCCATGCCGAATAAGGATACTTCTTTCTCTTTATACACAGTGGCACATTCTCCTTAACGTTGGAAGTATATCTCGAGGGAGCTGTTATGGAAAAAATCTAATATCTAAGCCCAGATAATTATAGATACAGCACCCTGTTAATGAGATATAATCGTTGTTTACGTTTACGTTTGTAATTAATTCTTACTATAATTCTTACTATATTTAAGATCTGTAACCGATGCAACTATATCAAAATTATAGAAGTTATTACGTCATATCCTTTAATACTTTTTTATTTTTAAATAATGAAAATGAAGTGACACCATCCTCGGCTGATGCTAAACAAAATATTAGTGAAGGATTTATGTGTGTAAAAATATCGAAAAAGAGCACAATTCAAATCTCGTCTAAAAAGGCGGATAATGCTGCGACCTTAGAAAGACTTATTTCAACCCAAATTACATGAAAAATCAACGGTCGTTATGGGTTAGGGTTAGGGTTAGGGTTAGGGTTACGAATCAATAGTAAAAGGTTATATTATTTTGATCTTCTCTGTTTTTTACCAAATGGATATCTTTTCGATTATTTTTTATTTCTGTTTCATAAAAAGAGACTCTTTTTGTATCATTTCAATTTTATTTTATATGAAACTTTTTTATATCATGTTTGTTGCTTTGATTTATAGCACACTAGTTCTCATATCTAAACTAAAATAAATAGATTTTCTTACAATAAAACATAAAACATAGGAAACATTTCGTAAGCAAAAAAAAAAAAAATGGCAGAAACGAAATTATGAAAAACAATAAAAGATTGAGAATTTGCGATGGACCAAATATTTTAAAGTCAGTTCAAAATATTTACAATAAGAACAACAGGAAAACAGGTTAACAACAAAGGACTTCGGAATTTGGTTGAGCAAAATAGTGTAAGAATATTTACATTTAAGAAGAAATAAAAGATGACATTTTTACGTAAGTGCTTACTAAGATGGAAAAGAGGCATATATTTTGAAATATACACGAAAAACAGCAGCCAGTCGGGCAAACAATTGTGTGAACATGATGAGAATTAGCAGCGAACCGGATGTTAACGTATCCACCATGAGAGACAAAATGAAAAATCGTCTTTTGCACATGGCTACACGCATCGCTTCCGCTTGGGAAGAAAAAAAATAAGATAACCACGAAATACAGGGTGTTTCAAAGGTCTTGGGAACATTACAACATATTTAAAATCGTCATGTTCCCAAGACTTTTGAAACACCCTGTAGGTTATCGACCAATGGTAGAGCTCCGTACCAAAAATAAACACCTCAAATATCACAGTCACTGGAAGCCGGTTTGCCACTATAAAACGAGGGATTTTAGGGAACCAGAGGAGAGAGGAGGAAAAAGAAGACGAAGACGCCGGGCTGCTAGCTGCTGATGAAAGAAGTCACCCGCTTTCCAGTTACAAGCCAGGACACGCATCACCGACAGCAGGATGACCGGACGACCCCTACCACATCCATTGTCTAAAAGATAAGTTACGTTTACGAACATTCATTCCTCGTCAATTCATACATACCTACAAACATTTTACGAACATTCATTCCTTGTCAATTCATACATACCTACAAACGTTTTACGAACATTCATTCCTTGTTAAATCGTACATACCTGCAAACATTCTACGAACATTTCACCGTAATACAAACTGTCAAATATCTCCATCGGACAATCCATTCTTGGTTAAATCACATTCCATCCTACGAACACTTTGCCTCTTCTAATACAAGTTGTTAGTAGTAAATAAAGTCGGTTCCTAACCTTCAATATTCGTCTGTCTTTAATTATATGGAGTCAGAATCTACACACTTCCAACGTTGTTCATTTCATGTATTCTTGGTTGTGATCTCTATGGCGTCTTTCCTATCCCTAATCCTTTTATAAAAACTCAGGCCATACAATCAGAGAGAGAGAGAGAGAGAGAGAGAGAGAGAGAGAGAGGGAGAGAGGGGGGGAGAAGGGGGGGGAGAGAGGGAGAGGGGGTCGGAGATTTGAGTTTTGTACAAACGGGGTTTTTCACGACTTACGATGACGGAAACTTTAAGGGACGCAGTTAGAAAGATATAGAAAGTTAGAGAGGCGTGCCCCAATTTCGCAAAAGCGTGGATAAAGGAAAACAATTATAAAATGTAACAAGATCGTTACGGTGCTGATTTGGACGGAAATATACTTTTTTACAGAACTTCGAGCAGGTTCAACCACCAGAAGTTGAGAAAACAATTACAAAAAGTGTGTGCCTTTGTGCGCAGACAAGGATATGTTTATTTGTCCCGTTGAAGAAACTACCACAAACGTATAAAAATACGCGCGCACACGAAATAACAACACTATACGACATTACACTAGTAAATAACAACACTATACGACATTACATTAATAAATAACAACACTATACGACATTACACTAGTAAATAACAACACTATACAACATTACATTAGTAAATAACAACACTATACGACATTACATTATTTAATGAACACTGCTTACACACGCTGCAATATGAACATTGCATGTTGTTTGTGTTGCGATTTGAACACGTTTATATATATATATATATATATATATATATATATATATATATATCTATCAGCAATGTAATTTCACATGTTTATTTATATGAACACTGTATATACATTATTATGAACATGTTTTAAATAAAATAGGTGACGTTATTTTTTATTTTTTTTTTACACAGTGATCACCACTTATCAAGGCCAGGAAGCCATTCAGGGATAAGGGTTATTGCAAGTACATTACGTTAGTGTGGAGATTTGATGAAGTGTTTACTTAAGGGGGCGGTTCATTAGGAATTTGTTTACGTTGGACTTGAACACATCCAAGTTGTAGTCAGGTGGGAAGCAGGCAGACGGAACAGAGTTCCACAGGCGTGCAGTTCTAAGAAAGAAGCTTTGTTCATGGAATCCGCGTTTTGATTTAGGCACAGATATAGAGTAGGGGAAATTTTTTACAGTGGATTCAGCTAGACAGGTCTTTTTCGTGAAAGATTGGCGAGGGGGGACCAGAGATTGGAGTTCAGACGAGCACCTGCCATCGAAATAACGATAAAACAAGGATAGGCTCGCAACGTCTCTTCTGTGGGAGAGAGGTTGCAGGGTAGAGAAAAGGGCATCCCCCACTAAGCCATAAAGTCTATTTTGTACTCTGTCAAGGCAGGATAGGCTGTTTCTAGCAGCTCCTGCCCAGATATGGCAACAGTATTCCATCCTTGGACGTACTTGGCTTTTATATAGATAGAGAATTGCATCAGTAGTGAGCTATCTTCTGGAGCGGTAGAAGAATCCCACCATCTTTCCAGCGACCTTGGCAACAGACTAGATGTACGTGTTCCATTTCAGATCAGGAGTAAAGGTCAAACCCAGAAGCTTGTCAAAACACGGGGCCTCACCCAGACGAGAGCCATCCATCACAATTGATGTCAGATGGGGATCAGAGCGTTGATAATGTAAGGATAGGAGTTTGGTTTTGGATGCATTAAAGGTAACCAGCTACATCTTCCCCTACTGAACCATGCGCTCGAGATCAGAGGAGAGAGAATCAGAGAGAACTTTGTCATTTACAGCCTTTGATGTGTTGCCGTAGATGGTCGTGTCATCAGCATAGATGTCAACGAATGATTTAAGTATGTGTTTAGGGAGGTCATTGATGTAGATCAGGAAGAGAGTTGGGCCTAGGATTGACCCCTGAGGGACTCCAGCATTTATATTGCAGGCCTCCGATTTTTGTCCATCTACCACTACTCTTATGAGCCTATCGGAGAGAAATGATTTAATGATTGAGAAAACATTTCCAGTTATACCGTAGCTGGAAATCTTGTGAAGTAGACCCTTATGCCATACCTTGTCGAAGGCCTTTGATATGTCAAGAGCAATTGCCGTAGAAAGGAAGCCTTTGTCAAGAGATTCACTAATCCTGTGGGATATAACCGTCAGCACATCTGCAGTAGATCTTGCAGAGCGGAAACCATATTGTGTGTCACTAAGGTTATTTCTGCTGAGGTGGTTATTTGACAACGTTTGTATATATACTTGCTATTCCTCCATAAATGTACGTCATTTGAAAAGTATACACGTTACATGGACCCCGCTAACTACATATTCATTTTGTGAACCTGTTAAAGTGATACTGTGGGTCATATAATACACGATATTCATGGTTAGATGAACATGTTTAATATATATATATATATATATATATATATATAATACTATATTATACTAAATTAAATATCTATTATATCGTGGGATGCGTGAAATCAATATAATATAAAATATCTTACTGCAGGGAGTCCAACCTACACGTTGGGTACGTAACATAAGGAAAGAAACGTAACACTTACGAACAAATAAGGAAACAATTCACTGTTACATAACGATATACGTTTATTAAGAGACACGCACACACACGTAACTACAATTCAAAACATAATAGATGAAAGTTTGATGGCCAAATATGGATGAACGGGAAATGATGTTCATTTCGCCATTTTTAAAGCCACTCTATTTTCCGTCCAATGTCCACTTCCGGTCGTTGATCTTGCGAAAAAATCACGAGAAATTAAAGTTTTATGACTACGGTCAAAGGGAGGCGACTTTGCATTATAAATTTGTCTGGTCCCAACAATATCTTTAATTTGTATCACATTAAGCCCATTATAATAATTTAAATTATTTTTAATTTATAGCACATGAACCTATTTTGTATTATGTTTTCTTTGTTTTTTTATCACATGAAATTCCTTTGTATAATTTCGCTTCTTTTTTTCCTAGCATATTAAAGTTTTTATGGTAATACCGTGTTGCGGACCAGGATATAATAATCCTAACTCGCTACAAAGGAAAATAATGAAACGAATGGAAAGAAGGAAACAAAACCCAATTGCTGAATAAAATAAACATGTCGTTTATTTTCTGTCGAAAATAAATGGTTTTAGGTGGAACACGTGTTTATTCAGTCGTTGACGACTACGCGCGTGAAAAAGAAAGGAATAAATTAGAGGAACGAGAAGTGGCAGTCCAGCATGTAGAAAGAGAAGGAGAGAGGGTATTGGCCTCAGCAAAGCCGCGCGTGCATGATAGCAGTCGTCCACGTGGAAAAATCTTCAAGCCAAGAGCTGTGGACGTGAACTTGTCTGGTTGACGAACTAAGGCAAAATGGAAGAAAGCGGAAGTTAAATGTTTGTTGTTGACTTTTATATCGGGGTCAGTGTTCTGACTGCGCATGTCTGGATTTCGTTTCAGGGAAAGTGACGTTTCCCATGTGTGCGTACATGTGCGCGTATGTGTATGTGTATGCGCATGAATGTGAGTGTATATACGTGAACGTGAATATATGTACGTGTCTGTGCGTATGTGCGTGCGTACATGTGAGTGTGTATATGTGAGGAAAAAAATATGTTCGAACAACCAAAAGTAAAACTATTTGAAACAATTCTTGCGAACAATTTCTTGGACGCTAGTGTCGATGCTACTAATAGCTGAGGGGTTTGCTCATAACGTTATTAATTGTATTACAAAGTGAATAGAATTTTCATTTTAACTAGCGTCAACCAGTCCCACAGTTTTCATCGGCATTAATTAGTTTCCTCATATCTCCAACGTTATTTGAGTGCAAGTGACGTATACACGTACACCTCGGAAAGAATACATTGTTATTATGTGAACTTATTTTTATTCCCGGAATTAGAAGAACTTATAAAATGTAAAAGAATGCATGTAAGAAAAGAATAATAAAACAAGTAAAAATGGAGAAGATAAAGTAGCGTCAATGAAACAAGAAAACGAATGAGAAACGAATTCAGATGGAAAAACAAAACGCTATACATATACATATATATAAAAGAAAAATGGTAACATTACCAACTTTTTCGAAAAATCATACACACACGTACAAGATGGCGTTCATAGCTAATTTTCTTTCATTTTTCGTCACGCGAGATGACGCTGATCGAGGATGCTAAACACCGATAGACAAAGAGAATTTCTTTGCTTTCCTTTTTTTTGTCCCATTCACAATACATGTGCATAAACGCAAGCATAATATCCTAGCATTGGAAATACATTATCCTTTTTCACACACACATGCGCAGTGTTTTCATACTTTATTTGTTTATCTATGTGTGCTTTTTTACAATTGATAGTTTTGTGTTCGCATCAAGTAAATCCTATTTTGAATATACCCTTCCTTTATATCATGTACTTCTCTGTACGATTAAATATATATGAAAGGCACTGTCTACAAAAGTTCGATAAGTTCGCTAAAGTTGATATATAAAATCAGAAGCGGAAGTTGATTAAACCTATTCAAGGCATAAAAATGCAACAACAATTGTTTTCGCTTGTCAGTTTTATGATAAGTCACAGGTTATGATTTATTAAATTCCATAACGGAATATCTATTGTAGATAACAAAATTATATCAACCATAATAAATAAATAAATAAATAAATAAATAATAAATAAATAAATAAATAAATAATAAATAAATAATAAATAAATAATAAATAAATAAATAAATAAATAATGAATAAATAATAAATAAATAAATAAATAATAAATAAATAAATAAATAATAAATAAATAAACAAGGAATAAATAATAAATTAATAAATAAATAAATAATAAATATATAAATAATGAATAAATAATAAATAAATAAATAATAAATAAATAATGAATAATAAATAAATAAATAAATAATGAATAAATAATAAATAAATAAATAAATAATAAATAAATAAATAATGAATAAATAATAAATAAATAATAAATAAATAATGAATAATAAATAAATAAATAAATAATGAATAAATAATAAATAAATAAATAATGAATAAATAAATAAATAATGAATAAATAATAAATAAATAAATAATAAATAAATAATGAATAATAAATAAATAAATAAATAAATAATGAATAAATAATAAATAAATAAATAAATAAATAATAAATAAATAAATAATGAATAAATAATAAATAAATAAATAATGAATAAATAATAAATAAATAAATAAATAATAAATAAATAAATAATGAATAAATAATAAATAAATAAATAATAAATAAATAAATAATATATAAATAAAAAATAAATCAATAAATAATAAATAAATAAATAATGAATAAATAATAAATAAATAAATAATAAATAAATGAATAATAAATAAATAAATAATAAATAAATCAATAAATAATAAATAAATAATAAATAAATAATAAATAAATAAATAAATAATAAATAAATAAATAATAAATAAATCAATAAATAATAAATAAATAAATAATAAATAAATAATAAATAAATAATAAATAAATAAATAAGTAATAAATAAATAATAAATAAATAAATAAATAATAAATAAATAAATAATAAATAAATAAATAAATAATAAATAAATAATAAATAAATAATAAATAAATAAATAAATAATAAATAAATAAATAAATAATAAATAAATAATGAATAAATAATAAATAAATAAATAAATAAATAATAAATAAATAAATAATAAATAAATAAATAAATAATAAATAAATAATAAATAAATAATAAATAAATAAATAAATAATAAATAAATAAATAATA
Source organism: Euprymna scolopes (assembly GCF_053919585.1). Classification (NCBI taxonomy): domain Eukaryota; kingdom Metazoa; phylum Mollusca; class Cephalopoda; order Sepiida; family Sepiolidae; genus Euprymna; species Euprymna scolopes. The sequence continues at coordinate 2,667,291 of NC_136495.1, forward strand.
AATAAATAAATAAATAATAAGTAAATAATAAATAATAAATAAATAAATAAATAAATAATAAATAAATAAATAATAAATAAATAAATAAATAATAAATAAATAAATAATAAATAAATAAATAAATAAATAATAAGTAAATAAATAATAAATAAATAATAAATAAATAATAAATAAATAAATAATAAATAAATAAATAATAAATAAATAAATAATAAGTAAATAAATAATAAATAAATAAATAAATAATAAATAAATAAATAATAAGTAAATAAATAATAAATAAATCAATAAATAATAAATAAATAAATAAGTAATAAATAAATAATAAATAAATAATAAATAAATAATAAATAAATAAATAAATAATAAGTAAATAAATAATAAATAATAAATAAATAAATAAATAAATAATAAATAAATAAATAATAAGTAAATAAATAATAAATAAATAAATAAATAATAAGTAAATAAATAATAAATAAATAAATAAATAAATAAATAAATAATAAATAAATAAATAATAAGTAAATAAATAATAAATAAATAAATAAATAAATAATAAATAAATAAATAAATAATAAATAAATAAATAAGAAATAAATAAATAAATAAAGGATCAAATCTGTTTTTAGGCTGCACTTCACTTTTTTAGTCTAGTGGAGGATAAATCCTTCATGACTGATACAGTTTTTATTTTTGTTACTAACCAGAATGCGCCTCTTTGGAGAGCTCCACATTAAACACCAACCTTGTGTCTAAGCCTGCATTCGTGCGGAGGCAAGTAAAATGGAGTACTGTTGCCACATCTGGGCAGGAGCTGCTAGAAAGGACTTATCCTGCCTTGATAGAGTTCAAAATAGACTTTGTAGCCTCGTAGGGGACGTCCTTTTCTCTTCCCTGCAACCTCTATCTCATAGAAGAGATGTTGCGAGTTTGTCTCTGCTTTATTATTATTTTATGGCAAAGGCTGAGCTTCAATCTATGGCCCTCCCTCGCCAGACTCTCACAAGAAACATCCGTCTAGCAGAAAACAGTATCACTAATTTCACGCACTCTTTATCTGTGCCTAAACCTAAACGTAGATTCCATACACGCCTGTGGAATTATCTTCCGTTTTCCTGCTTTTCAGCTGACTACAATATGGAAGTGTTCAAGTCTAACGTAAACAAGTTTTTGATGAACTGTTCCATATAACTCAACAAATTTACCGAATTTCCATTATTAATGATTACTATATTGTCCAATTTCTACTGTACACTCTTTAACCCTTATCCTCGAGTGGCCTCTTGGCCTTGATAAGTTGTGATGTTTATGTAAAAAAAAAACAAACAAACATTAGATCAACCATTTCTTAATGCATAAATGTGAAAGGCTGGTTATATATCTTTCGCAATTATAGAAGTAATAAATGAAACACATTCTACTGAATTTGACTAAATCGATTAGATAATGCATCATTTTATATTCATGAATCAAAATCCATCATTTAGAATATTGTTTTATTGCTGGATCACAACTTATCAAGGTCAAGAGCCACTCGAGAATGAAATGCAGTAATTGTCAGTTGAAACAAAAATGGATTGCTGAAATTAATCGATGCAATCAACTAAGTTTATGACACGTATTTGTTGAGACTGGATTTAAAGATGAGCACGTTATAAACTCCAATGACGCAGCTCCATGGTACCGTGTCTCCATAGGTGGGAAACCCTTGAAAAAATATATGTCCATAGAAATCTCGTCTGGCACTAGAGACATGGAGGAAGGAAAGTTTTTTTTACTTCGTTTTAATAAAAGGCGAGGTTTACTGTGAATGCTTTATAAAAAGAATTAAAGACTAGAGCTCAGTCGAGCACGTTTCATGATAATAACGATATTGTAGGGCAAAAGACATCCAAAGTCTTTTTTTGTGGGAAGGGACCGTTGAGAGAAGACATTTTCTACTAAAATTTAAACTGATTTCGACTGGAGCAAGAGTGATGCTTATTATTAAGTTTAAACGGGATACTTATTTAGTAGGATTTTTTTTATTTCTGATATTAATGAGAAACGAAAACGAGGAAACAAAAATAACGTAAGATACGTTTCTGAATTTTTGAGAGGAGGATTGGTTAATTGCATTATTTGGATTAAGTGTATTATTTGGATTCTTCGGGCTACTGTCCTCATCTTGAGTATCATTTTCACAATGGTTACTACATCGACTGAAACGTTGTGAAAATGACACCCAAAGGGAAGAATCCCAAACAATACGAATATGAGATATGTTCCCTAAGTGAGTTGTTTTTAATACCTACCAAAGAACTTTGTGAGTTTTTTGGTCAAGAAATTACATGTGCTTTTTTGCATACGAATAGACAAACACCACAACAGCGTAAACTTTTAATAGTATATAGATATAACTAGTTGGACGCTCAGCGTTGCCCGGTCGTACAATAGGCTTAAACATGATATTTTAATTTATCCTTGATTGAAAATTATATATAACGAGAAAAAAAGTTATAAAAAAAAAATAAAAAAAAGTTATAAAAAAATAAAAAAATAAAGATAATGTTATTTATCACATTCCATTTTTGTTTGCTTACGCCAGCTGATATTTGGGATTGACGATGAATGCCCTGGAAAAGCCACTTCTGAGTAATGTTTAGTTAAAAAATATGCAAACGAAGAAATTATTTGTATTTGCTTTAAATGGTACCTCTTAAATTGATTGGTACTGTAAATTGAACTCATCAATAAGAAAAAATAGATAAAATGGTGAGGTACACCCGGGCTTGAAGAGAGGATCATCTGCTCTGTAGTCGAATGCTGTATCACTGAAATAAAAGAAATAATTTGCTGGGAGTTTATTATCTCCCTTGGCCGGTGTAACGTAAAATATTGCCCTGTAAAAATTCTTCTTTCTTATCTATAAGAAACAAAGACTATTTTTAAAGTCGGATTTTTTTCGATTTTCAATACTTATTGGACGAATTTCTGTACAAAACATATCTAAGAACACTGCCAGACATATAAATTAGCTTTGTGTGAAATTTGCAAAGAGAGGTTTAGTCGTTTCGGAATCTATGAGGAAGGGACTCTCACACACAAAGTGACTTTTATATTATAGTAGAGATAGAGATATGATAAATGCCGTCCGTATTCATTTGTAACCCCAAAAAGATCCTTATTATCATTCATAACTTGCTACACACCACCGATGCTGGCAAAATTGACGTAAATATCTCAACTTAAAATATAGTGACAACTAAAGTAATTTTATCGTTACTTTAACCCAAATTATCTCCGTGAACTATGATAATCTCTCTGCCCCATTTCCGCCATTTTCATGCCTTTCAAAATTATATTTATTTACCTGTAACTATGGCATCACTTCAAAGACCGTAAAAGACCAAGTTCACTCTGATTCTTTCTCCTCTCATCTTAAGCATGTAGTGCAATGGGGAAAGAGGTGGCCGGTTAATTTTAATGCTTCTATCTTTACATCATCAACACTCTGACCCTGTCTGGCATCAATTAAAGTAAATGGATCTTGTCTTGAGGAGGCTCCGTGTTTTGGCAAGCTTTTAGGCCTGACCTTTACTCCTGATTTGAAATGGAACACGTTCATCAAATACGCTGCCAAGGTCGCTGGAAAAATGGTGGGATTATTCTACTGCTTCAGTAGATATCTCACTGCTGATCCAATCCTTACCTTAAGCCAAGTACGTTTATGATTGGAGTACTGTTGCCACATTTGGGTAGGAACTGCTGGAAAGACCTTATCCTGCCTTGACACAATTCAGCATAGACTTCGTAGCCTAGTGAGGATGTCCTTTTTCTTCGCTGCACCCTTTCCCACAGAAGAGGTGTTGCGAGCCTGTCTCTATTTTATCATTATTTTCATGGCATGTTCTCGTCTGAGCTTCAATATATGGGTCTCCCTTGCCAAACTTTCAAGAAAAACACTCGTCTAGCTGAAACCACTTTCAATAATTTTCCCCACTCTTTATTTGTACCTAAACCTCAACGTAGATTCCATGAACAAAGATTCTTTCTTAGAACTGTACGCCCGTGGAATTGTCTTCCGTTTCTCTGCTTTCCAGCTGCCTGCAATATGGTCGTCTTCAAATCCAACAAAAACCTTGATTCCAGTAAAGCAACCGGCCCTGACGTTATTCCAATTATAGTACTAAAAAAACTTCAACCGGAACTAGCACCCATACTTACAAAACTGTTTAAACGTTGTCTTAAGGAGAATTGCTTCCCATCACCCTGGAAAATCTCATCAGTATGCCCTGTATTTAAGAATTAAGGTGATCGTTCATCCCCCTCTCAGTACAGGCCAATAAGTCTCCTGTGCGTCATGAGTAAGTTGCTGGAATCTGTGTTAAATAGAGAAGTAATCAACCATCTCAGCAAAAATAACCTTCTTAGTGACACACAATATGATTTCCGTTCTGCTAGATCTACAGCAGATGTGCTTACAGTTATATCTCATAGGATTAGCGAATCTCTCGACAGAGGCAACCTTTCTAGGGCAATTGCTCTTGACATATCAAAGGCCTTTGATAGGGTATGACATAAAGGTTTACTTCACAAGATCTCCAGCTATGGTATAGCTGGAAATGTCTTCTCAATTATTAAATCATTTCTCTCTGATAGGTTCATAAGAGTAGTAGTTGATGGGCAAAAATCAGAAGCTCACAGAATAAATGCTGGAGTCCCTCAGGGGTCCATTCTGGGCCCAATTATTTTCCTGATCTACATTAATGATCTTCCAAATCACATCCTTACATCATTCGTAGACATTTTTGCTGACGACACTACCATCTATGGTAGCACATCTAAGACAGTAAACGACCAGGTTTTCTCCAATTCTCTCTCCTCTGATCTTGATCACGTTGTACAATGGGGAAAGGATTGGCTGGTTACTTTTAATGCATCTAAAACCAAGCTTCTATCTTTACATCATCAACGTTCTGATCCCCATCTGGCATCAATTAAAATGAATGGCTCTCGTCTTGGGGAGGCCTCAAGTTTTGACAGGCTTCTGGGCTTGACCTTTACTCCTGATCTTAAATAGATTACATACATCAAATCTGTTGCCAAGGCCGCTGGAAAAATGGTCGGATCCTTCTATCGACCCAGTAGATATCTCACTGCTGATGCAATTCTCTATCTATATAAGAGCCAGATACGTCCAAGGATGGAATACTGTTGCCGCATATGGGCAGGAGCTGCTAGAAAAGACTTGTCTTGCCTTTATAGGGTTCAAAATAGACTTCGTGGTCTGGTGGGAGATGTCCTTTTCTCTTCGCTGCAACCTCTATCTTACAGAAGAGATGTTGCGAGTCTGTCTCTGCTTTATCGTTATTTTCATGGAAAGTGTTCGACTGAGCTTCAATCTATGGTCCCCCCTCGCCAAACTTTCACAAGAAACACTAGACTAGTTGAAAACATTATCAATAATTTTCCCCACTCTTTATCTGTGCCTAAACCTAAACATAGATTCCATGATCAAAGCTTCTTTCTTAGAACTGTACGCCTGTGGAATTGTCTTCCGTTTTCCTGCTTTCCAGCTGTCTATAATATGGTTGTCTTCAGGTCCAACGTGAACAAGTTTCTTATGAGCCGTTCCACTTAAGTTAACAAATTTACCGAACTTCCATTATTATCGATTACTATATTGTCATTTTGACTAGTCTACACTCTTTAACCCTTATCCTTGAGTGACCTATCGGCCTTGATAATGTGGTGACGCCTATGTGAAAAAAAACAAAAAAAAACGTAAGCGAGTTCTTGATGAACCGCCCCCTTTAATAATTCAATTTACCAAATTTTCACTACTAACAATTACTACAATTTAGTAACCCTTATCCTCAAGTGGGCTCCGGACTTGATAAGTGGTTACTCATTTGAAAAAAAAGAAGAAAACTCAGTAACCCATAATCATGTGACAGCTTAAATAATTAACAATGTTTGCATATGAATTCGTGTTAATTACCTTTTTATTAATGACATACAAACCAAAGCATTTTTAAAGTTAGTTGAGATAGATGCTATGCATTAACATTTGATGTGTTTGTTGTTAGTACTATTATAGATATCATTAATGGAAGAGTAAGGAATTTATGATAAAAAAACTCGCAAAAATAAGGAAATGGATTAAAAGGTTAAAAGTGATCTTGTGAAAAATGAAGACAAAAATATTTTATTTGACAGAAAATTCCCCGAGGACAGATACAAAGTTGAAAATATTTCCTTTGCAGGCATTCAATAACGCTAAAGTAACAGACTAAAGGGGTAACATACTCGCTGACTTCTACAAACAAAACAAACAGCTTCACAAACAGTTTACACAATTGACGTTTAAACAAACGAATAAAGAAACCCGAGAATATAAGCAAATATCTCAAAATGTTTGAACAAACAAAATAATCCATCTATATATTTATAAAAGTGAGAATGTGTGCGTGGAAACCTCTCAACCTATATACTCAGCGGATATTTCATCTACAGACTTGTAATTTGATATATAGGGTATTCAGACATGGGGAAAACTTTTTAATCGGTTTACATCCGGAAAAAATGGCTGCCAAGGGGTTAAAAGTGAAAAATCGGTACTTGGGAGTCATCGGATTTTTATCTGTTTGTCAACTGTTTCCCGACTGAGCATATCGCGAATCGTTCACATGGCAGCCTCCCTATGTAAAGAATAAGTAGGTTTGAAAACACTTTTTAAAGCTCGTAGCAAGCTGACCTAATGGCTATCGTACTTGAATCACTGTTTTTATGTTTGGTTTCGATATCCTCTCGAGTATTTTTTTTTAATTACAAGAAGTGAACTGTTTAGAAAAAACATAATACTCGCATGCACATGAATCAGTTTATTTCCGTTTTTTACTTTATTTTTTTAAAGGAACTTAACATTACGATTAATACCAGGCAACACCAGTTACATCTGCTCGTAATAAATGCAATGAGAAATACTCACAGTTCCCAACGGATTAAAAACATTCTAACGTATAAATCAGCATTTGCCAATTTAAAGGCTAAAAATTCCTTGAATAACGCTCTTCTAACGCAGACAACAATGCTTCATTAATAAAATTTTTCTCAGGTAAAATTCAACATCTTCGTCAACCTCGGTGTTGGTTAATGCGGAGTATTTTTTCATGAAGGAACTGTTTTGCAAATACACTCTAACGGCGAGCTGGAAAACCACGTCCAGTTCTGGTTCCAACTGAATTTGAAAAGGAGGAATTTTCACGCTGGAATCTGTGATGCTATTCCCAATAAGCTGACATTGCTGTTTATCCAAATTAATAGTTTGGTACAAAAAATAAATAAACAACAAATTTAATAAAAAGTACAAAATAAAACAAAATATAAAATAAAATATAGACTAGAAATATGATGCAATTGAAATATAAGGGGTTACATATTTATTAGTAAAAACAATTCAACAATATTACAGCACTATATATATATATATATATATATATACATATATATATATATATATATATATGTATATCATCCAATGCAGTCTTTCTCACAACGATATTGAAGTCAAATTAGTTTACCGATGTAATTTAATGAGTGTTTTGAAAGATAAAGAAAATTTAATATAGTGAAAACCACAAAGAAATCTGGAAGACGGGTCGGGAACGTTACTGTCTGTGTCAAGGAATGAGAAATAGAAATGTTATGCATAGTGCTACCAGCTGCGTCTGTGTAGTTAGAAAAGCTAAGTCAATTACTGTGGTGGGCATTAAAGTTAGAAAATACATGTATTTGGGCGCTAGTGTCAAGGGAGAGGGCTACATCTATGCTGTCAGAGATATGACTGATTAGAGTACAGTCCTGGGTCGATGGAGAGCGATAAAGAAAATATGTTGTAAAGTTAGTCTAAAGCATATGAAAACCTGGTAATCTGATTTTAGTTTGGATTCCTTACTCATGGGTAGGGTGTTACGAATATAGACTACGATTCCTAGCACGTGTCTGCCAGAGTTCTTATGACAAAGTGAAAGATAACCAGCTATGTTAAACTTGTTCGAGGGGATGGATGAGTGCAAGTTATTTTCACTTAGTGTTAAGATATCTGGAGAGTTTGCTAGGAGAAATGATTCTATATAATCTTAGTTAGTTCTAAGTCCACGTATATTTGTAAATGCAAGCCTCATGCAGGAAGCGAATGGTTGTACGAATGTGTGTCTGGTTTGAAGTGGTTGAGAATCGTTGTATATCATTCGTCTAATTCAGAAGCAAGTTTCCGAACAGTTGTGCGTGAATTGGCCTCAACTTAATTGATCAGTGTCAACATCCGATGGTCGACCACTACGTTCATCATGTTCAAAACTCTCGTCGCTGCCACGAAATTTCTTAAAACACCATTGTGATGTGCGTTCAGTAGTGGTTCTTGGGTTAAAGACTTCTTTAATATCGCGAGCCGATTTTTTATCACGTATTTTTGTTTATATTATGATTAATTATAATTTCCTCTATCAAATTAATATTTTTGTTTGTGCTAGTTATAAAAACTAACATTCTATTAAAACATTTTAACATAAATAATTTTATCTGTAAATATTAATGATCATAATAATAATTGTCGACCAGCACATCTTTCGACCTTGATCTGCCAATATCTAACAAATAGTTATCACGTAATATAGGCAGACTGATAACTTAGTTTCGATCTTATGATTTTTGCACATATCAACGGGGTTTATGTTACTAAGCACAAAAATCACACAGCATCGCATTTAGAGTTTGTATCGCTAGGGAAACGTATTGTTAAAGCGTTGGTCAAAATTACCTCAATATAAAAATTAAATTGGTTATATGAAGAATTTACCAGAAGAAAAGTTATATGATTAAGTCCAGGAAATATTTGGTTTGGTTTTTCTCAACCATAGCCGATTTACTATATTTGTGTTTCTATTCTACAATGCAATGCTATAATTATTTCCAGTGAACAGCACAACCCCCCCCCCCAAAAAAAAACAAAAAAAACAACAAAAAAAAAAACCCACACCAAATCTCATTTTATGTTATGTTTACAAGAGAACCCTTTCTTATTTCACCCCACAGGTTTGTTTAACTCACCATCTTCTTACGTTCTTTTTATACATTATGTTTACGATTTTAAATGATAAAATTAATTTAGTAATTATTAGAGATATTATTAGGGAAGTCTGGATGCCTTTCGAACGTAGCGGCCCGGTGCATTTTCCAATTTGTTATATAAATCCGGTACTGGAAAAATGGTCAATAATTGACTACACTTGATAAATACACTTTGACACATATAACGCGTAAAAAAAAAAAAAAAAAAAAAAACTGCACACACACACGCAAAATTCGAAAAAGTAAAACAACAAAATGAATATAAATTAAAAGGTAAAAATAGGATAAACAACCTAAAATGTTTCAGAATTGTTTTTAGATGTGAACTAATAATTTATTTCGATTACACTGTGCAACACTAAAAAAAGTACAGGATATCTGCAGCAATTTTTGTATACCTAGTAACGTGGAAATTTTATTTCTGGCTTTCTTTTTGTTGAATTAGGTATAATTTGTGCAAAATTGCCACAGTCGTAAATTTCAGTAAAAACGTCAAAAATGGGTTACTGGCGACTTTGCAGTCACATATTATGTGTATTAAATTATAAATCTTAAGAGAAAAACACAGTTTAATATACACGTATTATGTACATTATTTGTTAAATCATTTATTTGAATCATTTATTTGCTAAAGTCAGCCGAAATGAGCTATTTTTCCAGATTTAAGAGAGCTAGATGACAGAGCTAGCTTGGTTAGCATAATATTTTCTAGACCAAGGGCTAATTTTTTCAAAAGTAAAAACATAATGCTGTAGCACATGGTTTGGTGTTCACCACCTTCCGAAAAGCCATGGTATTCGTCAAGAAAGGCATTTTTTAATGTAGGCTAAAAAAATCAAGGAAAAGAAGCTAAAACCTGCCTCAGAACCTTTTTTGTAGGGCACGGGAAAAAATCTGAGGGTTAAAAATAGATATCCATTTAATAAAGTATTTTTTAACTAAAAACTACAATAAAGACCGGATTATTGTGTATTTTAATGTTTTAAACATAAATGGGCATTTTATACATTCTTTTCTGAAAATTTACTAAATTAAATGCAAAAAATAGAAATGGCATTTTATCAACCCCTTACTTTATGTACGAAAGAATCTAATAACTTGCTAGTGGGCGTTTATAATGGCTTAACATGTTCACATTATGGAATCCTTATTTTTCTTTATAAAACAATTTACTTTTTTTCTTGTCTTTATTCTTTAGATGCAGTATAGGTTTTGACGATGACTTCAAGACAGTGCAAAAATGATCCAAGCAAATTCTGCTACATATGTGGCGAATTAACATTTGCTAAAGAAAGGCGCAGCATTATCAGCCATATCAAGAAATTGTACAAGGTGTACTTTCATTTTGATATAGGAGACCAAGACAAGTCATGGGCTCCTCATGCCTGTTGCCTTACATGTGTGAAAACATTGAGCGCATGGTATGCAAAAAAGAATGTTCACATGAAGTTTGGTGTGCCAATGATTTGGCGAGAGCAGAAAGATCATTCTAATGATGGCTATTTTTGTCAGCAAGACTATACGGGCTGTACAACAGCAAAAAAAAAAGAAACACATTGTTTACCCAAATTTGCAATCAGCAATGCGCCCAGTTGAGCACTCAAAAGAATTACCTGTACCAAAACCCCCTGATCAGGAAATGTGGAGTTCAAGCAGTGGGGCTGAACATTACAGTGATGAAACAGTAGAATTTTCTAATTCAGAAAGCAATAATAAACCAATACTATTTTCTCAAGATGCTCTAAATGACTTATGCAGAGATCTTTATTTAACCAAAGACAAAAGTGAACTTCTTGCATCAAGGCTTAAAGAACGAAATCTTCTTAGAAAAGGTGTGAAAATAACATTGTACAGAAAACGTGCACAAAACTTGCATGTTTTGTTCACTTTGACAGATGATTTATGCTTCTGCAATGACATTGTTGGACTTTTTGAACAGCTGGAAATACAATATGATAACACCAACTGGCGACTTTTCTTAGATGCATCCAAGGAAAGCATAAAAGCTGTTTTGCTTCACAATGGGAACACCCTGCCATCTGTTCCTATAGCTGACAGCCCAACCATGAAAGAATCATATGAAAATTTAAAAACAATTTTAGCAAGCATACATTATGAAGTCCATAAATGGCATGTTTGTGCAGATTTCAAGGTTATAGCCATGCTCACTGGCCTTCAGCCAGACTATACTAAATTTTGTTGCTTCTTGTGCTTATGGGACTCTAGAGCAAGAGCTGAACACTATGTACGCAAGCACTGGCCTGCTAGAGATGAAATTGAGCAAGGAAAACATAACATCAAACACAAACCACTTCTGCAAAGTGATAGAATCCATTTACCACCTTTGCATATTAAACTCGGTTTGTTCAAGCAGTTTGTGAAAGCACTAGACAAGGATTCCTTGGCATTTGCATGTCTTGCAGAAAAGTTTCCTTCATTAAGTCGAGCTAAAATAAAAGAAGGTATCTTCATAGGTCCCCAAATTCGAAAAATTGTTCTTAATGAAACTTTTAACACACATCTCACGATAAAAGAAAAATATGCTTTTGCGTCATTCAAGAAAGTTTGTGATAACTTCCTGGGAAAAGATCGTTCAGAAGACTATGTGCAAGTTGTGAATGATCTATTGCATCATTTTCATGATATGGGATGTAACATGTCTCTAAAAGTTCATGTGCTCCACTCTCATTTGGATTTTTTTGCTGAGAATCTTGGCCATGTGAGTGATGAACATGGCGAAAGGTTCCATCAAGATATTTCATTAATATAAAAACGTTTTAAAGGAAAATGGAACACTGGTATGTTGGCAGACTACTGCTGGAATTTAAAAAAGGATGATGACACTCTACACAAGAGAGTTAAGAGGACAAATGTTGTTTAAACTGGTGAATTCGGTAGGTTTTTTTTCAAAATAATTAATAATAAAGTACATGAAAATGGTACCTAATCCAGAGAAATAAATGTCAGATTTAGAATCAGCATACTTTTCTTACACCGAAACAGGTCTTATATGTCTTGTACTTTTTTTTGAATTCAAATTTGTTGCACAGTGTTATTTGAACAACGCTTCTCATTTTAGTTAATTTGTGTATTTTTGGATCATTCGGTTATTTGCATTCTTCCAACTGTCGTTCTAATCTTCTACGTAAATGTCAAAACGTTTCCCCAAGTACATCTTCTTGAACTCAGTATTTATCAGCCGAATTCGGGAATCTATAGAGAATTTCGAAGGGGCCATTTATTTAATGTACGAGAGTTGCTTGTTCTTGTCCTGTCAGCTATGACTGATTAAAAAGTTGAAGTAGTTCTCAATTGTATTTGTCCGCACTAAAAATCGAATACTCAATCAACGGAAGACTACCTATTAGAATTGAATTTCACTTAGCACTTTATCGGTTACGCCATAGATCACTGTGAACCGAAGAAGATCGGGAAGTACATCGACTGAAACCTTGTGAGAATAATATTCTAAGATGAGTACAATGATCGAAATAACCCGAATAATACAAATTATTCACATGTAAAAAAATTAAGAAATATTCGGGTTCTTATTCACATTTTGATCAGTTTCCTTTTCAACCTTTCGGCAGATGTAAAGCGATTTTTTCGAACTCGGGAATCTTGATGTCAAACTCCCAAATCATGGACTCATGACGTAACAGTGATTAAGAATCAGTTCTAACAAGTGACAGACGTCTGGAGGTTTAAGGTTCAGTTCTACCTAATATTCGCGATGCTAACTAGAAATAAAATAAAAACTAGTCAACGCTTCATTCGACCAGTATAGAATTCCCGAATTTGTGAGAATAGAGCGCAGTAATCCGAATGATTCAAATAACGCACAAAATGAATTCGGTAAAAAAAAAAGCAAAAAGAAAAAGAAAAATAAGTAGAAAACAACATTCTCCACTCATGAGATCATTTGATAAAATCCGTTTGCGGAAGTCGATAGTTGTCACGTGATGTTGTCACTTTCACAGCTTGAGAAAAGAAAAACAAAAAAACAACTAAAACAAACTAAAAAAAAAAAGGACAATGAAATAATGAAGCGCCCGCCATTTTTGTTTTAGGCTGTCGTTAATCTAATGACAAAAAAACTAACAATGAGCGGTTGTGCTGTCACGAGAACAGCAGAATCAGATTTGGTTAATTGAATAAAATGTCGATGAACGTTAAGTTGGTTTCACGAGGTGAAGCATTTTTTTTAAAAATCTTAACTGCAGGTGCGGTTGAAAACGCACACACAACGCAGTTCAGGACTAGTATAATTGTTATTCTTGTTTAACAAAATCATGAGTTAATACCATTATTGCTCAGCCATTCTTTGCGCAAATGTTGAAATTTGTGCTACGCATTATCTTTTAATCTACAAGTCTATTCGATTATGTTATCATCGGCGTATCAGTAGAGCAACGCTTTCACTTCCTCTTTCAAGATATATTCTGCAACAGATGTTTGATACGACAGAGGTGCGTGATAAAAATATTCTTTGTTTTGATTTTCAATCGTACATAGGCAATGAGACTTTAACCCTTAAACTCTAATTTTTTTAATGTTGTGGCCCTTTGGCTGTGATCACAGCGTAGTATCTGTGTTAACTGTAGCAGGGAGTGCCATGGGTCAAACTATTATTATTAATCGATCCGAGCGACGGCGGTTTGCTGGATCGATTATTATGATGAGAAAAATAATAACAATTAGATTGTAAAAATGTGAGTGACAACTAAAATGATATAAACGCTACAGAGGAATGTTAACTATGAAAATAAAGGTAAACAAAGTTCTGGAAGCATTTTAGTTTATGTAAATGAAATAACTAGATTTAGGCTTACGTCAGCGTCGAGGTTTTAGACACGTGATGATGACGTGATGATACGTAGATTTTAACCAGTCTTTAGCTGAACGTTGGGGATACGGACGAATCAAGGGAGAGTTGGTTTCTCCTTATGACACGAGAAAGGGCGTCTTCCGAGACAGCCACTTTTTTTCTTTTTTTTTTACACAGTGATCACCACTTATCAAGGCCCGGAAGCCACTCAGGGATAAGGGTTATTGCAAGTACATTACGTTAATGTGGAGATTTGATGAAGTGTTTAATTAAGGGAGCGGTTCATTAGGAATTTGTTAACATTGGACTTGAACACATCCAAGTTGTAGTCCGGAGGGAAGCAAGCAGACGGAACAGAGTTCCACAGGTGTGCAGTTCTAAGAAAGAAGCTTTGTTCATGGAATCCGCGTTTTGATTTAGGCACAGATATAGAGTGGGGGAAATTTTTCACAGTGGATTCAGCTAGACGGGTGTTTTTCGTGAAAAATTGGCGAGGGGGGACCAGAGATTGGAGTTCAGACGAGCACCTGCCATGGAAATAACGATAAAACAAGGATAGGCTCGCAACGTCTCTTCTGTGGGAGAGAGGTTGCAGGGTAGAGAAAAGGGCATCTCCCACTAAGCCACGAAGTCTATTTTGTACTCTGTCAAGGCAGGATAGGCTGTTTTTAGCAGCCCCTACCCAGATATGGCAACAGTATTCCATCCTTGGACGTACTTGGCTTTTATATAGATAGAGAATTGCATCAGTAGTGAGATATCTTCTGGAGCGGTAGAAGGATCCCACCATCTTTCCAGCGACCTTGGCAACAGACTTGATGTACGTGTTCCATTTCAGATCAGGAGTAAAGGTCAAACCCAGAAGCTTGTCAAAACACGGGGCCTCACCCAGACGAGAGCCATCCATCACAATTGATGTCAGATGGGGATCAGAGCGTTGATGATGTAAGGATAGGAGTTTGATTTTGGATGCATTAAAGGTAACCAGCCACATCTTCCCCCACTGAACCACGCGCTCGAGATCAGAGGAGAGAGAATCAGAGAGAACTTTGTCATTTACAACCTTTGATGTGTTGCCGTAGATGGTCGTGTCATCAGCATAGATGTCAACGAATGATTTAAGTATGTGTTTAGGGAGGTCATTGATGTAGATCAGGAAGAGAGTTGGGCCCAGGATTGATTCAATGAATTAAGACGTTGTAATCTCTGAAGATGTCGGCCGGAATCGAGAGAATAAATGTTTTACATATAAACCAGGTATGTGTTTTTTTTTTTTACCTATAGCCATTGAAAAGAACTATTTTGTCGACAAGTGCTTCGATACGTTCACATCAATCGTTTCATGTTCGAACTGTTGCATAAATGTAAAATACATACACTTGGCACCCCATTAGATGATAGTCAAAAAAGCGCATATGCAAATTAGGAAGTCTGCACGAGAAGAAAAAGGAAAAGGGAGAAAAATGCATCACATGGTCGATAGAAGCAAAGTTCGCGGCGAAGAAAATGGACGTATAAAGTTGAGGACGACAATGGGCCGGCTGTAGCCGGCATGCGATCGGAGGAAAGAGAAACGCACTATGCTAGATTGACATGTGGCAATGTTGAAGTTGTGTCGATACGGGACAGTAACGGCAATACAAACTTTTGTTAAAAAAGAAAACATGCCTTATTTTTATTTATATCTTTCCAGTTTTATTTTTTATGAATTACTAGCGGGAGCGCACGGGGAAAATACGCTTAAATATGATATTTTAATGTGTCTAGATTTCGTATATCTTACTATAGAATTCAAAAGTAAAAAAAGTATTTGGGTGTCATCAGCTAGAATCGAAACCGAAAGCAAAACTATTGTATTCAAAGCTAGTGACGTTACCACTATAGTAACGTGACATGCATATGAACGGATTAAAACTTAAAACCTAAAAATAAACTAAGATGAATGTACAAAATGTATAACGAGTTTTTCAATTTTGACTCCTTTTTGACCCTTAAAAACTATTTTAACCGGATAAACACCCATTAAAGAACGGTTCATAAAAATCTAATATTTTGAAGCTCCTAGCGCTGCTCTGCAGCTGGTCGCTTCGGAAGCGAGACAGAGTTTGAAAATATGGAAACAGACAGACAGACATATTTTTATAAATTAGACCAAAGTAAAGTGTTATGCAACTTAACGTTACATGATTTGTTTTATTTTGCTTTGCTTAATTGCGTAATGTTTCGTGGAAAAACTTCCTTGTTTTTGTTTGCGTATTTCATACCTTCCATATTTTTATGTGATTGTAAGACTCTTTTGCAGATTATCCTTTTAAAAATTATTTCATTTGATATTCCAGTTGAGTTTCCATCCGAACTCTATTGATCTACTTTAGGGTTGGAGTTTAATTATGATTTTGTCTCGTGATTACAGATGTAAAATACTTCGTTGCTTATTTATATAATACTAGAGGGGGAGGGAGATTTGCTCGGTCGTAAAATACGCTTAAATATGATATTTTAATTTGTCTAGATTGTGTATATATTATTATAGAGTCGTGATGTCAAACATAACAAAAAAGTATTTGGATGCGATAAGTTAGAATCCAAACCGAAAGCAAAACTAGCATTATTAGCTGGTGACGTTACCACAGCACAAACGTGACACAAATATGAACTAATTATAAATCAAAAGAATAAAAAATAAACTAAGATGAATGTACACAATGTATAAGGATTTTTTCAACTGTGACATATTTTTGCCTCCTTATAAACTATTTTGATTGGCTATACACCCATAAAACAACGTTCCATTGTAATGTTTCTTGGTCACTGGCAACTAGATGTGAACCCTCTGCGATCCCTAAATAGGGATCTCCTTGTCACATACGAGTCAATCCTCGGTCATGGATCCCACGATAACCTGTGCTCCTTCTTCGCAGGGAATTCTTCGCAAGATCCTCAGCGCAGTCGGACTCGTTGATCGATTTGGTCCGAGTTGATTTCACCTTCGGGTTGATATGCCGCTTCCTCGCTGGAAGTGAATAGATTTTCATGCATGCAAAAGAAAGACAGACTCACATACTTCTATTCTGCTTGGTAGATTCAAGTTAAATATACAAGATATGATATAAACTTATTACACACTTGTTCAGTGGTTGATTTTTACAAACCACTATTGAGTTCCAATTAAATTTCATTACTCTCAGTTTTGCAGTGGTGAGGTCGGAAAAAGAGGGGTGGCGAATCATCTTCGATTAGTATTAGCTTCGCTCAAAACTCAGCTCCAACTGCCGATTCTGGCGCAGAGATTCGCTTATGTACGAAGATATCGAGGTAAGTCTGATTACCCCCTAGACCAATCACCAGTAAGTCCGTCATCTCAGGGGACTTCCCGATTCCCTGCATGTATCTGTGAATCTGCGAACGCTCTCAGTTGTGTTTCTCACGATTGGAAGAGGTTAATCCCTTGACTCCTCGGTCTGGCATTGCTAAGCTGGGACTCGCTGGCATCGGAAACGAAATTGTATTTCGTTGTATTTTTCAAAATGACATCAAATTGTCACTTTCACCGAACAATCAGATTTATATGTCGGTTTCATAAAAATAATAAAATTTGTAACTTAACTCTTCCTTTCTGCAGGACCGGCTGCTGTTTCCCGGACATACAATAATACTTAACAAATAACACAAGCATAGCTGCCCGGCATTCTCCAGAGTTTCGGGAGTCTCAACCTCCCCCAAATTCGGGGCCCTACCGCTTCTGGAGACGGTCACGTCACACCATGGAAAATGCATTCATTTGAGGCTCCTAGGGCCGATCTGCGACTTTTAGTTTCGGAAAATATAGTGTTAGAAAATATGGAGACAGATAAACAAATAGATAGAAAGACGGACGGACAGACAGACGTATAGCCTTTTTATAAATATTATATTTTAATTCATACAGAAACTGAGACATATGCATGCGAATATTATGTTTTTTCTAAACAGTTCACTTCTTGTAAGTAAAACAAAAATACTCGAGCTGAGAATATTTTTTTCTAAACAATTCATTTCTAGGTAAGTAAAAAAGCAAAAAAACAACAACAACAACAAAAAAAAAACAACAAGAAAACTCGAGCTGAGATCAAAGCCAAAACCTAAAGACAGTGAGTCAAGTACGATAACCATTAGGTCAGCTTATCACGATCTTTAAAATCTGTTTTCAAACCTACTTATTTTTTTAACACAAGGAAGTTGTCATGTGAACAATTAGCGAATGCGCAGTCGAAAAACAGTAGATGGATAAAAATCCAATGACCCCAAGTACGAATCTTTACATTTTGACCCCTTAGAAACCCTTTTTTAAAAATGTTTTCCGCATGTCTGAATATTTTATATATCAAATTTCAAATCTGTAGATCAAAAATTCGTTGAGTATATAGGTTGAGAGATGTTCTCTCACACCCATACTCACTTTTTATCTATATAGATTAGATGTTGAGACGAGTGTGAACATTTATTAAGGTTTGTAGTTAATCCTTTACCTTCTTGATTATTATTTTTGATTTTAATCTTATTCACACCACACTAGGCACAACGACACTTGGACGAAGCGACTACAATTTGGGACCATGACTACATAGATGCTATGTGGAGGGAGTTGAGCCGTGAGATGTCTGTTTCTATTACACTTCGAATTCTGCATGTCAGTATAGTCAAAGAATCAGTTGTCTTTGTCTTTGCTCATAATTTCGTTAATGCTTTTGATTTCTGCTGCTTCTACGTCTTACAGGCCTGATGGATGAGCTTAATGTTTTGTGAAATCATCAACTCTGTATCGGTATCCATATTTTACAGTTTTAATTTATGACGTCGCACTTTTAATGATGTCGTCCTTCTTACAGTTTTAGTTGTGTATAGCTAGATACATAATTATATATATTATCACTAAAGTAACGGATTTTTGCTGAAAGAATTTTGTCGAAAATAAGCATGATCTATTATTCACTTCATAAAATATTATTAGATACAACCAATCGCATCATTTAAGAGGGAATATTGCTTAATCGATGTTCAATGATTCTAATCAATACAAATTTTGAACATTTAAAACTTCAAATTAAAGAGTTTGTTCATAATATGTTTACAAAATCTTTAAAATTCTCTACTAATTTATGCCGCACACCTTTTTTTATATACGGCATAATCACGTTGACACACCAGTTCCCGTTAGATTACCGAAGTTAAGCAACGTTGACCCTGCCCAATACTAAAAAGGGGTACCATTTGGTAATATCAAATCTTGTATGTGCTCGGAGCCCGGAGAGGAATAGGCGCCGCCAATCTATTCTTGGCCAAGACACGCTGCATGAAATAATACAGGGTTAGGGCACTGGTGGGTAGTCACCTATTGTAAAACATTTAAGGAATCAAATGTATCTGAATTTTCCTGATTGATTTCCGTTCCCTCTCCCCACGTAACTGAATTAAACTAAATATAGTCTACATTACCCAACCTTATACCTAACAACAATGTTTTAAAATGAAAAATGATAGGTTAATTAGTTTACGCCTAATTTATCTACATTTATCTAACTTTATATAAATACTTGAAAATGTACTCGGCGTTACCTGGTATTAAACGTAACTTTAGATTTCTTTACAAAAATGAAGTAAAAACAAAAGCGAAAAGAAACTGAGACATGCACATGCTAGTCTTACGTTTTTTCTAAACAGTTCACTTCTTGTAGTAAAAACGAAAAAAATACTCGAGCTAAGATGGAACCAAAACCTAAATCCAGTGAGTAAATACGTTAACCATTAGGCCAGATTGCCAAGATCATAAAAAAGTGTTTTCAAACCTCGTAAAACAATTAAGAAACAGATAAAAATCCGATGACCACTGCATATAATTTTTTCAATTTTGGCTCCTTCGCAGCACCTTGTTCCGAATAAAAAACGATTAAAAAGTTTTCCACATGACTGCTGAATACCTTATATTCAAAATTTCAATTCTGTAATTAAAAACAATTCGTTGAATATATTTGTAGAGAAATATTCTCGATCGCGCACGCACACACAGCATGCATATTATATTTTAATTCATTCAGAAACCGAGACATGTGCAGGCAAGTATTGTGTTTTACTCTAAACTGTTCACTTTTGTAAGTAAAAAAAAGAACAAAATAGTTGAGCTGAAATCGACACAAAAACCTAACGACAGTGAGTTAAGTACAATAACCATTAGACCAGCGTGACTCGATCTTTAAAACGTGTTTTCAAATTACTTATCCTTAACATA